>NC_068434.1:16918234-17241984 GCF_023373465.1 Oncorhynchus keta | reverse complement strand
ACACCAGAAGTTCCATTTGTACTGTGTATTATAGTGCATTCAGGTTGTTTTGGCCTAACATACTTACATACATACTTACATACATAGATCTTAATGTGAGCCAGTTTGCTACAGCAGGAAAATAATCCTGCAGCAACAGGAAATGTGAATTATTATGTGGATTATAATTAATAGACATTTTTGTAGGAGTTGACACATTTTTCGTAAGGGTATATCAAGTCTGAAATTTCAAAGAAGAAATTACAAACTTCAGAGGCCTTTTAAACCTCAAATACACTACACGTTTTAGATTTCCTGCATTGCAGGAAATATCTCAAGCCACCGGGAGATCAAATCAAGGTCATGCATCTGTAGCTTGGCAGTTGCAGCCTAATTAAAACATGAACAGCTTGTTTGGTAAAAGAGCAGAGATCACACCTAGCTTGCGTGAGATGAATCTCCCTTCCCTGCTGAGGGGCAGACAGCCACGAAGTTAGATAGTTAGGGAAGTCTGGAGATTCTCTGTCTCTCTGGAGACGGCTGCTCTTTTAACACTCACCAGGAGCCAAACGACCAAGAAGAGTAATGGCTTACACTCACTAACATATACTATCAGATCGTATGTCAGAAACCCCCATTCCCTCATGACTGGTCCGGTCTAGACCCAGGACCACACACATTCTTCATCCCACTGAATGTCTGGGTCTGTAAACCAACAGTAGGAGGAGTGTGTTAAACATAAATCCTAAATCCTTTGTTCCATACACTTCCTGAAACTGGAATTACAAACACGGTGCCAGTGGTTTAAAAGGAATAATGGTCAGCTTTAGAATCATATTCCTCACCTCAGTATGTAATGATGTTTTATGTGTATCTGTATGTTTACGGTATATTTCTATCTACTGTATGCACAGTTGAAGTCGGAAGTTTATATACACTTAGGTTGGAGTTATTAAAACTCGTTTTTCAACGACTCCACAAATGTCTTGTTAACAAACTATAGTTTTGCCAAGTCGGTTAGGACATCTACTTTGTGCATGACATGAGTAATTGTTCCAGCAATTGTTTACAGACAGATTATTTCACTTATTTCACTGTATCACAATTCCAGTGGGTCAGAAGTTTACACACACTAAGATGACTGTGCCTGGCTTTAGAAAATTCTGATGGGCTAATCAACCAAATTTGAGTCAATTGGAGGTGTATCTGTGGATGTACTTCAAGGCCTACTTTCAAACTCAGTGCATCTTTGCTTGACATCATGGGAAAATCAAAAGATATCCGCCAAGACCTCAGAAAAAAATTGGAGACCTCCACAAGTCTGGTTCATCCTTGGGAGCAATTTCCAAATGCCTGACGGTACAAATTAATCTGTACAAACAATAGCAAGTATAAACACCATGGGACCTTCATACAACCTTCATACCGCTCAGGAAGGAGACGCGTTCTATCTCCTAGAGATGAACGTACTTTGTTGCGAAAATAGCGAATCAATCCCAAAACAACAGCAAAGGACCTTGTGATGATGCTGGAGGAAACAGTACAAAAGTATCAGAATTTTTTTTTTGAACTGTTTGGCCATAATATCGTTATGTTTGGAGGAAAAAGGGGGAGGATTGCAAGCAGAAGAACAACATCCTAATCGTGAAGCATGGGGGTGGCAGCATCATGTTTTGGGGGTGCTTTGCTGCAGGAGGGACTGGTGCACTTCACAAAATAGATGGCAAGGTAAATTATGTGGATATTTTGAAGCAACATCTCAAGACATCAGTCAGGAAGTTAAAGCTTGGTCGCAAATGGGTCTTCCAAGTGGACAATGACCCCAAGCATACTTCCAAGGTTTTGACAAAAGGGCTTAAGGACAACAAAGTTAAAGTATTAGAGTGGCCATCACAAAGCCCTGACCTCAATCCTATAGAAATTTGTTGGCAGAACTGAAAAAGCGTGTGTGAGCAAGGAGGCCTACAAACATGACTCAGTTACACCAGCTTTGTCTTGAGGAATGGACCAAAATTCACCCAACTTATTGTGGGAAGCTTGTGGAAGGCTACCCCGAAACGTTTGACCCAAGTTAAACCATTTAAAGGCAATGCTACCAAATAGTAATTGAGTGTATGTAAACTTCTGACCCACTGGGAATGTGACGAAAGAAATAAAAGCTGAAATAAATAATTCTCTCTACTATTATTCTGACATTTCACATTCGTAAAATAAGGTGTTGATCCTAACTGACCTAAAACAGGGAATTTTTACTGGCATTAAATGTCATGAATTGTAAAAAACTGAGTTTAAATGTATTTGGCCAAAATGCATTTGGTGTATGTAAAACTTCCGACTTCGACTGTATAAAGCATGGGTAACTATGCACTGGGTTTCTGTCCACTGTAGTGATTACATTAAAGGATACATTCAAAATAATACATGTCATAAAAAGGATAAAAAAATATTTTCCACCTTGTTAAAAGAGAACAATTAATCTTATATTATACAATGGGGGGTCTAATCCTGGATGCTGATTGGTTAAAACCGCGTTCCAACCAGTGTCTATTCGTCAAGTTACCGCCCGGCTAAAGCTGTGACCTTAAAATGCCTATTTACTGTTCCATCTGACTGCGCAATCTACTGTTTCATCAGACCAGCCAGGCAATTTATGAAGTTAATCTCCACTCTAAAAGGCATTTAGACATTATCTCCCATTTCTTTTAGACTAGCATTTGGTTTTCAACAGCGGAGATTTGTATAAACCTTACTGTCTGTCTCTCTCCAAAATTTGCAACGTTGTTTCAATCCTAAAATCCGGATGAGACAGACAGGCTGGCAGCTTTATTCAGCCAGTCGAAATCATGAATCAGCATTATTTTTATGGATATAAACAAAGAATTGTCAATATGAAAATACGAAACGCAGCTTGTTTGCTGTCATTTCAGTTTCAGTTTGAAGTGATTGTGTTTGCTGTGTAGTTGGCTAGCGCTTCCGGCGAGAAAGCAAATGTTCTATGCCATGCGATATTGTGCATCATTAGCTCATTGTTATGGATACATCCCCCCAAAAATCACTAGAACACAAATGCAGCTACTTTGCTGGTTTTCTGGCTGCACTGTTTGTCATGACTGTGTTAGCCGAAATTGGCTAGCTGGCAAGCAAGGGATAAGAACGTTAACAGCCATCATGACAACGGAACATTTAGAACGACTGGGTCATGTCCATAGATTAAGAACAAAATTCAATTAATCAAAATATTTTTTTTAGCAATAATTATTTTAATATGTTATTAACCTGTTGTATAAACGTGATAATGCCCTCGAAGTAAATTGTTGGGAGAATATATTGGCACAGTTTGCCGGGCCCTCAACGAAACAACCCCCTTGTCAATATATCCTCCAAACACCGGCTTCGAGAGCATTTTCACTTAACCCCAACTCCTTTCTCATTCCCAGGTGTGGTGTTCCCTTACTCTCCACGGCTGGGCCGATACAACCTCAACTTCCACGATGCCGAACAGGCTTGCTTGGACCAGGACTCTGTGGTGGCCTCCTTTGACCAGCTCTATGAGGCCTGGAGGAGTGGCATGGACTGGTGCAATGCCGGCTGGCTGAACGACGGGTCCGTGCAGTACCCCGTCACCAAACCTAGAGGGCCCTGTGGAGGTGCCAACGCCAGGGCGGGCCTGAGGAACTACGGCCAGCGTGAAAAGTCTAAGAGCCACTATGATGTCTTCTGCTTCACCTCTGGCCTCAAGGGTGAGTTGGTGTTTCCTTTGTGTGGTTGTTTTCCTGTTGATCATTAAAAATGCAGTGTGTTATGTATCATTGAGACACAATTATTCAAGTAGCAGAAATAGATGGACATACATTGCAGTAGGGCAGAGTTCATCAACATAGCTAATAGACCTTTTTGTAAAGTGAGGCAGAATACCCCCAACCCAAATCCTCTGTTGACTTTTGGCTGACCTCAGGACGTCTCTACTGGCTGGTGCAACCCGACAAGCTGACGTTCACAGAGGCTGTTCAGGCGTGCCAGGATGACGGGGCTGAGATCGCCAATGTGGCCCAGATGTACGCTGCCTGGAAGCTGAACGGTTATGACCGCTGCGACTCTGGCTGGCTGGCTGACGGCAGCGTCCGCTACCCCATCTCCAGACCCCGCAGGAACTGCAGCCCAACAGAGGCAGCCGTGCGCTTTGTGGGATTCCCTGACAAGAAGCAAAAGCTCTTTGGTGTCTACTGCTTCAAGAGCCAGCAGTGAAGAGGGAATGCCAGGACTTAGCCCTGTGCACAAAACCAACTTAACCACCAAAGACAATTAATGACAACAACACCAATAACACCAATACATGTCAGGAATTAATTCGCATGAACTAGCATGAGCTCATTACCTTTTAATTCTTACAAACTATGAATATTGTAAAAACCAATTTTCATACTGCAATGACCTAAATATATTTTGTAAGCTGAAACAAGAGTTATTCCTCGTCATGTAATAACACAACACCATGGTTGAAATTGTGACAGAGACAAGGCCTGGATGAGTTACATCATCCTCGTTTGTTTTGTCCCCCACAAATTGAGTGTGTGAAGAAATAAGGGTTGGAGCGTGTATGCTCTATTTGGCCAGGGAATGCTTTTGAAGTTTCAAAAAATGAAAAAAATTGTCTGTGACAAAATGCATCAGGTCTAACTAACATGCATATCAAGCCATTTATGGAGTAAATTTCATTAACATAATAACCACAGTTTGACTATGGAAGTTCTGTTTTCAGTAACACTTGCACAGTAATGCTGCCACAAACTACGACAGACAAAAAACAACAACAACAACTCAATCACATTTGAATCCCCATCTCAAGTGAATCTTCATCTAACATTTGACAAAGGAGATTCAAGTCAGCAAGCTAACTTTCCTGTATGTCCTGAAACGGTGAACCACACCCATAGAAAAAGTGGTTCCAAAAGGGTTCTTTGGCTGTCCCCATAGGAGAACCCTTTTTGGTTCCAGGTAGAACCATTTTTAGTTCTAGGTAGAACTACTTTTGTGTTCAATTTAGAACTCTATGGGGAAAGGGTTCTACGTGGAACCCAATAGGGTTCTTCCTGGAACCAAAAATTGATCTTCAAGGTGTTCTCCTATGGGACAGCTGAAGAACCATTTTAGGTTCTAGATAGCACCTTTTTTTCTAAGAGTGTATTGTTCCAAAGTTTAAAAAAGTTTCAGAAAAGTTTGTCTGCTAACTCATAGATCCTTGTCCCTTCTCTTTGCAAGTGTTACTGTAATAATGCATGTCTCTCCTCAACATCTAAATACTTCCCCCTCTTACTAAGAATCCTCCGGGGTGCTTTTCAACTTTATGAACTGTGATCCGATCTTTTAACAATTCTGTTTAAAGCATAGCATGAATGTATGTGTCCCGGACTGTCACTCCTCTTCATAGATAGTTTAGATCAATAGATAATCATAAGTCATACTGAGCAATTATTGTAACTAATATAACCCGTTTTGTTATTCTTTACAAAGTGTTTGTATTGCCTTTTTCTAATGTTCTTTTTATGTCACTATGTGTGGCATATTGCTTTGTCAAATATTTTTTAATAGTTTTTTTGTAAGAGAATCTTAATATGTACTCCCCACACTTGCCCCTCACCCAAACCTTACTTAGTGTACAGTATTATATTGGACAAAATTCTCAGATTGAAATCGCAACAATTCCTAGGTATAATTTCAGCTAAATTTCAGTGAAGGAAAAATCTCAACGTACTATAGTGTTGATTGTACGGCATCACATAAGAGGCATCCACTTTGAGAGTTTCCAATCTGATTTTTTTTTAAACAATGTTGAACAGTTTTTGTCTTCAAATCAATTAAACGCAGGGTCTGACTTAAATCCTGACTTGAAGAAGTTGGTCCAGTCCAGACTCGAAGAGCAAATAAATCACAAAGTATTTGTTACCAATTTTAACTAAGACTTGAGATTAGCCTCTTCTGAGGTTAATTCTGGAATGATAATATCAAAGGGCAGTAACCAGATTAATTGTATATGCAGTGCATATAAAGTGGTAAATAAAGAGAGTGATTAGTAATACCACGTGACTTCTATGTCTCCATATTATGTTAAAAATTTTAGTGTTCCCTCAGCATTACAACACTAAAATGGACCCATTGGATAAGCAGGAGGTTGACAAATGAGATGTTTGTTACTGTAGCCATAACCACTAGCCTAGTGGAGACAATATTGGTCAGTAAAACTGAATATACAAATGAAGGAGGTGATCTTTATTTTCTTTTTGTGTTGCATTTAGGCTTACCTTTCTCTCACTCTCCTAGATGGCATTGACACAGTAGCATGTGGTTATTTGATTGAACCTGGTTTACTAACTGCAGTCACATAAAAAAGCAACAGATTTTTCTAAAGCATGATACACATAATTGGCGTTTTTCACATTTGTGTTACCTTTTTATTCACACATCCCTCGGTGGAGGTGGTTTTTGTTTTCTAATGCCATTTACCATTTTGAACATAAGACAAAACTGAAAATAAAGACTTGGTAATAAACTTTTGACACTGACTTTTCCCCCTCCATTTAATGGTAGCTGTGTATTTCTGTTGTCGTTGGATCTGGACCAACATAAATGGATCTTTGTCTATCAAACACTAGGGGTCCCCTCAGGGGTGCCCCTCAGGGGTGCATGCTTAGTCCCTTCCTGTACTCGCGCATTCATGTGTGTGTGTGCGTCAGGGCTAAATCCTCTCCATGTTTCATGCTTGTTACTGATATCCAGATTACGTTACATGGCTGAGGAAATGCCAAAGTAATGAATAAACGATGGACATGGAGCATTAGACTGAAACAGACCCTGAGACTATCAGGATAATCCAGCGCACATTTCATTTTCAAAATGTTTATCTTTTTTTCTAAAGAGAGAAGAAAGACTCCGATATCCCAGAGAAACCAGCCGAGAGAGTGTTTTTTTCCTGAGCTTATTAACGGGATGTCTGTTTCATGAGGAAGATTGAAGGGTTTCTCTCCGTGGGACATCCAGCCAGAGGCCTGTAATGCTAATGACACCTAGAGCAGCAATGTTCACAATAAGAACTGTACACAAACCTCAATCAATACAAAGATTGCATTCATCTACTCACTGTTATTGTATGTAATAATGGTGAATTGGTAATGGTGTTTCACACCATTGCATCATCGTAGATCAGGGCTCCCCAACTGGAGGTCTGTGGATGGTTTTATTTGGACCTCCAAGTTTTCTGAGGATTGATTTGTTTTTTTAGGACTATATTTTACATTATTTTTTAGATGGTTTTATTTTTTATTGTTGGACATAAAATACTGTACAAACACCAGGAAATCACATTTGGAATTATTATATTTTGGGCAAATTTTTGAGCTTCTTGCGGTCAATTTGGTCAGGAGCAAAGGAGTTGGCAAATGAAGGGCACTCTCCTGTCTCCATGTTCTGTGTACAATGGTGTTTTATATCGAAAGTAAATTGCCTGCATAAGGCTTTAATATTGCATGTGTATCAAACACTAGGATATAAATGTAGGAATTGATCTAAAAAAAATGCTCCACTTACACTGCAAAGGCCCATTCAGAAACCAGTTACAAATCAATATTTTGTGATATGAAAATGTGCAACCTTGGTTTAGATTTAATAATAGCCTATAAAGTGTGGAGGTGGTTTGTGTGAGCTATAAGACACTCAATACCAGGCCTACAGGTAACCTGTCTAAATTACTATCGCCCTGTAGCACTCACGTCTGTAGCCATGAAATGCTTTGAAAGGCTGATCATGGCTCACATAAACACCATCATCCCAGACACCCTGGACCCAGTCCAATTCACATACCGCCCCAACAGATCCACAGATAACGCAATCTCTATTGCACTCCACACTGCCCTTTCTGGATAAAAGGAACACCTACATGAGAATGCTGTTCATTGGCTACAGCTCAGTATTCAACTATATAGTGCCCTCCAAGCACATCACTAAGCTAAGGACCCTGGGATAAAACATCTCCCTTTGCAACTGGATCTTGGACTTCCTGACTGGCCACCCCCAGGTGGTGAGGGTAGGCAACATCACCTTTGCCATGCTGACCCTCAAAAGGGGGCCCCTCAGGGGTGCATGCTTAGTCCCTTCCTGTACTCCCTGTTCACCCATGACTGTGTGGCAGTGCACGACTCCAACTCCACCATTAAGTTTGCAGATGACATGACGTTGATAGGCCTGATCCCCAATGTCGATGAGACAACCTACAGGGAGGAGGTCAGAGACCTGGCAGTGTGGTGCCAGGGCAACAACCACTCCCTCAACGTCAGCAAGACAAATGAGCTGATCGTGAACTACAGGGAATGGAGGGCCGAGCACACCCCCATCCATGTCGACGGGGCTGTAGTGGAGCAGGTCGAGAGATTCAAGTTCCTCGGAGTCCACAGGGCTAAGGAATTATCATGGTCCACACACACCAACACAGTCGTAATGAGGGCACGACAACACCTCTCCCCACTCAGGAAGCTGAAAATATTTGACTTGGGTCCTCAGATCTTCAAAAAGTTCTACAGTTGCACCATTGAGAGCCTCTTTACTGGCTGCATCACTGTTTTGTATGGCAACTGCTTGGCGTTCGACTGCTAGGCGCTACAGAGGGTAGTCCATACGAGCTCCCTGCCATCCAGGACCTCTATACCGGTCGGTGTTAGAGGAAGGCCCTAAAAATTGTAAAAGACTCCAGCCATCCAAGTCATAGACTGTTCTCTCTGCTACCATATGGCAAGCGGTACCGATGTACCAAGTTTGGAACCAACAGGACCCTAAACAGCCTCTACCCCCAATCTATAAGACTGTTAAATAGTTAACCAATAGCTTCCTGGACAAATCTGCATTGATCCTTTTTTGCACCAGCTCTTTTGACTCATCACATATGCTGCTGGTACGGTTTATTATCTATCCTGTTGACTCACATCAATTCAGTACTGTTACCCAGGGTATACAGCCCCGTTATCGTTACTCATTGTGTATTTATTATGTTTCTATTTTCTATTAGTTCTATATATTCTCTCTGCGTTGTTGAGAAGGGCCTGTTACTAAGCATTTCATTGTTAGTCTACACCTGTTGTTTAAGCATGTGGCAAATAACATTTGATTTGATATATAGAAAATAAGTGTATTTCCCCTTAATCTTCCCTGGCTGTTTATTCTTGTCTATAGGAGACCTACCGGCTGTTTATACTTCTCTATGGGAGATCTGACAGCTGTTAATACAGTGCTTCTCCATGGGAGAGCTGCCAGCTGTTGATACTTCTCCATGGGAGATCGGCCAGCTGTTGATACTTCTCCATGGGAGATCGGCCAGCTGTTGATACTTCTCCATGGGAGAGCTGCCAGCTGTGCTTCAACTGACTATTATTTAAGAAGTGAGAGAGCAGCAGGACAGACAACTTCTACCTCCTTTGCTTTGGTATGCTAAGTGTTGCCTAGCCAACCAAGTAGATTACAGGGGGCTGTTTCTCCAAGTGGTTCTATTGGTGGTATATTTCAGCGGGGAGACATTTACTTTGTTAGCAGAAGGAAACGCCAGACAAATGTAAGGGTGTTGTTTGACTAGCCCAAGAACCCATTGACATGCCACTTCCAAAGGTTGTGTTAGAGACTCCTTCAAGACTACTTCAAAATACACTGCTGCACACGCCAGGGAGACGGCAGGGAATATCACTAAAGCCACAAAAAACAATGGCGGAGAGGTGAAGAGCAATGCTGTTTTATTATACAAAGCAAAGCAGTCATGAGTATACAGACAACGTGGGGGCTTGTTAAATGTCTGTGTCCGTATGTGTGCATGTGCGTGCATGCGCATGCGCATTCATGTGTGTGTGCGTCAGGGCTAAATCCTCTCCATGTTTCATGCTTGATACTGATATCCAGATTATGTTACATGGCTGAGGAAATGCCAAAGTAATGAATAAACGATGGACATGGAGCATTAGACTGAAACAGACCCTGAGACTATCAGGATAATCCAGCGCACATTTCATTTTCAAAATGTTTCTCTTTCCCAGAGAAACCAGCCGAGAGAGTGTTCTTTTCCTGAGCTTAACGGGATGTCTGTTTCATGAGGAAGGTTGAAGGGTTTCTCTCCGTGGGACATCCAGCCAGAGGCCTGTAATGCTAATGACACCTAGAGCAGCAATGTTCACAATAAGAACTGTACACAAACCTCAATCAATACAAAGATTGCATTCATCTACTCACTGTTATTGTATGTAATAATGGTGAATTGGTAATGGTGTTTCACACCATTGCATCATCGTAGATCAGGGCTCCCCAACTGGAGGTCTGTGGATGGTTTTATTTGGACCTCCAAGTTGTCTGAGGATTTATTTGTTTGTTTTTTAGGACTATTTTTTTACATTCGTTTTTAGATGGTTTTATTCTTAATTGTTGGACATAAAATACTGTACAAACACCAGGAAATCACGTTTGGAATTATTATATTTTGGGCAAATGTTTGAGCTTCTTGCGGTCAATTTGGTCAGTCTACAAATGATTTGTTAATATGTTCTGGCCACCCCGACCATCCACTCAAGAAAAAATCAGCATGCGACTGAATCTAGTTGATGATCCCTGTTTAGACAGAGCTTCTCAATAAGCAGGCACTGGGGACCAATGGCGTGATGTTTAGTGGAACTGAAGGGGGTACTGGCCCCCCTATTTTAAACCATTATTTGTACTGAATTATTTTTACGGCATTGCATAGGTAGAAAAGTTAAGCCCCCACACGCAGATGCTCCAACAAAACATTGAAGGCACCAACTCATACCAACTTTTTGAGCCTCACTGATATTTCCTGCTCAGTACCTGAAAAGACATGTGCTTCTGACCTCATATTAAAGGAATTGAGTATGGTCACCATTGTCCCCTAAAAGTGAACATTGTGTGCTGTGGAGACAGGGCGGTGATATATCCTCTGTTCTGTACTGTCTTTGACCTCGGGTCACTGCCCAAGGATTGAGTATCAGCCTGTTTTCTCTGAGTTTCACAGCACAGACCAGCGTTCCGGAGCCAAGAGGAACAATTTGACACGTTAATGAAACAAAGTGTATGGTGTATGAACACTAGTCTTTCTTCAATGTCATTCATTTGGACATGAGTGACAATTTCTCATCTCTCTGTTCCATATGCTGACCATAATTCAAACTCAGTCTACCAATGACCTCTCCCTGAATGTATGCCAGTAGAGGGGCTTGTGGAATAAGTGTAATACACTTTACAGATTCACATGTAATGTTTCTCCCTGCGAGGATGTGTGCACAAAAACGCTGGTGAACTGTAATAGTGTGCTGTGCAGGGCTCCAACCCATCAGGGATTTGTGTTCAGATGATAATGGTATGGAAAGCAGAAGAATACCTTAAAGGTAATGACTTGTGAGAGGGTTGTGTTACGATGTGAACTGTACAACAATATGGAGTCTTGCTTTGGTAGCCATCATATTTTCTCTAATTCAATACATTTATTTTCTCATATCTTTCACACTTCCATATCTATTTTAATTCAAACATTCAGGCAGCAATAGGACACCTCCTTGCGACAATCCTTGTTGCATTGTCGCAAGGAACAAATGTTCAGGAGATACTCAAGATTTTCAAGTGAAAGTAGCCATCCCAGTTCATTGACAGCAACTGTTTCTGTAGACAAAGCTTTGAGCAGGAAATGGCATGTCTTGCAACTAGTTCAATGTTGAACAGCGCTCCCTGCTGGTAGTAGGACTGTACTACTAACAAAGTGAAGTCCTGTTGACCACCACGACCACAGTAAAAGTTTACTGTTGAACGTTAAATCATGGATTGTAACATGGTTTGAAACCTAACCTGCCCCAGACTGTTAATACAAAAAGGAGACACAAGTAAAATTGGCAAACTTTTTATTTTATTTCTTTGGAGACTGAGAGCAGGTAAAACAGTTTTGTTTCATTTAGAAATGTATTTCTCGAACATCCCAGACTTTCACATTGTAAAAAAAAAGTTATACTGTAAATGTTATTATGTGCACTTTGATGCTAAAACACAAATAAAAAAAGACAAACAACAACTGCTGGATGACCATCATCAATTGTGCAACACTAAATCTGTACAAAGTGTTTTGTGACAGAAACACTGCAATTTCAGCTGATTGAAGCCCTACTCTTTGGTCCATTGTTGACCCCTAAATGTCATACTATAAGGCCTATCGAGCGTAGTGTGTAGTAAAGGAATATCTTCATCACATTGACTCAGATACTGCGATGTTAGCTGTCTCCTACAAAGCATGTAAATACATTCTAGTATTGAGACAAGTAAGACCAAGTGATTGCATCGTCAGAATATTTCACTTACAAAACAATTACGTAGCAAGAAGAGCAGCTTGAAAAAATAAATTATTTGTATCTTTTGTTAAAAAAGGTGTTTGTTCAAGTCTTTCGAAGTGTTTCACTAAGTACATTCTCTCAATAGTAGTTTTACATTGACCTAAGAAAACAGCACATGGAAGCGAAGAGCTTGAGTCGCCTACAGTGTAAGGAAACAGAAAAGTTACCCCCTCGGGCAGAACAGAAGCAAAGCTCATTTTTTAAAGGATTTTTATAACATTGTTTTAGTAACATTAAAATACCTCGCATTTGTTGTAAACGTAGCAAGGAATTCCAGGTTATATTGTCTAGAAAACATACATTCCATAACCCTCCTTTCCCTTCTATAGTTTCATTCAACACAGTCAAATAATTTACAGGTCGATGGCTTCACTTCAATGTATAAGGCCTTTACGGCTTAGGAGGAGACACTCATTTGGCCCTCAGTCAAATAATACTTAGAAATCTCCTCTCTAGTTTCTCAACATACAATAGAAACCAAAAGTGTTAAATGGATGTGCACAAATATTAATCCACTATCATCGCATCATATATTCTTTATATATCTATGGATGAGACGGGATGAAGACTGCAGCTGATGACAAAGAGCTAGTGATAAAAGGACTCCAGCTATCTAAATTCTGATTGGATGGGCCTTCGCCGTGTTTCAGTTTTTCTTTCTGTGATCTGAAATCTGATTGGTCAGTGGCGTGTGTCATCAGATAGTCCCAAGTGTGGTATTGGATGAAAAACTCTGTATAAATTGCATACAGTAAGCATGTGTAACAACAAGATAAACACAAGTATAGAACCTCTTTCTTTGAAATGTCATTCCCGGAATAATGTAGAGAAGAGAGAAATGGATTGTGTACTGTGGATTCATTTGATTGTCAGTGCCTGCGTAGCACAGACTATTTGTAAATTAATTGTATTCTTTTGCATAACATAAGCGCTATAATTTCACAAAAGCTGGAATTTGCCGGTATCTTTTTCCCAATGTAAGAGTTGAACGCTCTCCTGTCTGTATAAAATGGAGAAAATCGTATAGTTGCGGATGAATGCATTATTTGGTCCAAAGTACATATCCAGCACACTTTCCCAGTAGCCATCTGAAGGTATCCACTTTGGCTTTGTTATAAAATAGTGTCCCTTTATAAGAATATTCTTTAAAATCACATCATTCCAAGATTCCACCATCAAAATTGCAAGAAAAATTGTAAATATCCTTTGGGTTTCTTCTTTTTGTCCTTTCATTCTTTAAAGTTCTTAAAATGTTTTAATTCGATATATATAAAATAAAATATATATATATCCACATAACTAACAGTCCTGCGTTCCTATGGTTTAGGCTCTGCTAGTGCTGAGTAAACGTAACCTAGCGTAACCATGGTGATCATTGTCTTCTGCTTGTCTTCTGCCTCTCCGCTCTCTCCTTCCTCGATGGTGAGGATGATGTCGGGCCACCGCCTCATCAGACCGCCGCTTATATTTGTTGCTACTGAACAGGCTGTAACTCTGCCTCCTCGCAAAGGCCCTCTGGAAGTTTGATGCTGGGGAAGAAACAATAGCACTTGGTCAGAAAATGTGGAGAGATCCTCACTAGAATTAATCAATCAATCGATCTACTGTACTCACGACTCATGCAGGCGATTTTGGGGATGTCCCATCGGCCGTCTTCACGGCAACGGATGGTTGGCACGTGCCTCTGGATGAAACCGTCCCTACACTGGTACCTCACTAGTGCGTTGATCTCATAGCGTGACCTCTTTCTGCCGAAGGTACGAGTGTTCTGTACCAGAGGGGGCTGGTTACAGGCCACTGGGAAGAACACACAAGGGTTGATGGGAGAATGAATGGCTGAATGGATGGATGGATAAACAAATGAATTAATGGATGGATTGATGAATGGGTGGGGGGAAGAATGAATGAATGAATGAATGAATGAATGAATGAATGAATGAATGATAGATTAATAGATAGATAGATAGATAAATGTACACTGTCAGTGGATTGAAATAGCTCTCAAAATTTCAGTCATTTAACAGACGCTCCTGTCCAGAGAGACTTAAAGTTAGTGCATCCATCTTAGGATATCTAGGGTGGACAATTATTATGGGATAATTATGGCTAACATTAAAGTACTTTTGTGGCATTTTTAAACTGTTTTTCTGTCTTACCTGTGCCTTTCTTGCAGGTGAAGGTGAGATGGTAGTTGCAAGGCACGTCATTCCACTGGCCGTCCTCGTGCCAGATCATCACCACACAGTCCTCTCCAGATGAGAAGAAACTGTCTGGCTGGTTGGGACGCCAGTTCTCATATTGCTATGGGAAAATAAGAAGAAACAGACCACGATTGGATCATCATCATCATTATAAGAAGGATCGGACCAGGATCACAGTAAAGACACTTTAGTAAATTTCCTCTAGCAAGTGCCTCCACTTTGTCCGAGCTGAAATCAGTACAGATACACACTCTCTTTATTTAAGAATAACAGCTAACAACATGCTGGCAGCACGCGTTATCTCTGGGGTATAATTGGAACAATAGATATGGTCAGTGATAGTCCAGTCTCAAGTCTCCTCTGGGGTAAAGGCCATTAAATTGGTTATCAAAGAGGTTAAAATAGCTTTCCGGTGTGTAGTTAGGTTGGTGGGGCCATTTCTGAATGACTTATAAGTGGCAGCTTAATGTAATGCTGATATCATCCACTGGAGGTCTCTATGTTCCTTCTGCCTGTTCAGATCAACACAGACGTATTGACACATCTGGAACTAGAGTCATTACGACAATACTTTTAAAAATCTGATTTAACCTTCATTTTACCAGGTAGATGGAGTGAAAACTACTTTTCACTTACAGCGACGAACTGGTGAAGAGTTGCAGGGGTGATCAAATTTGATTTGATTTGATTTGATAGATAACGGTAGAATGTACTGTGACTTTGAGGAATTTAAATCACTTTTTACTTTCTCCTACTTTCAAACAGACTACCCTACTCCTCTGTCTCTCCAACCACCCTCTCTCCTCTCTCCCTACCCCTTCTCCCCTCTCTCCTCAACCTCTCCACCCTCTTCTCTCTCCCTACCCCTCCTCCCCTCTCTCCTCATCCTCTCCACCTTCTCTCCTCACCCTCTCCACCCCCTCTCCTCTATCCCCACCTCCTCCACCCCTCTCCCCCTTTCTCCTCACCCCCTCCACACTTCTATACTCCACCCGCACCTCTCCACACTGCTGCCTCAGTTCCCAAAGGACACTGTAACCCACTGCTCAGCTACACTATGACATCACCCTCCAGACTTTTCACTGGGACCCTGTGAGAGACTTTGCTCCAAAGCCAAACAAAGGAACAGAAAAGAGGCCAAATCACTAAATAAACTGAGCCTGTGAGTCCTGCTCAGATAAACATTATACTGGTACTGTTGTGCTGTGCAGGATGGAAACAGTCATGGGAAATAGAATGTTTCTAACACATGTACACTGTCATATTGCACATTTGTAAGACGGAGGAAATATTGATCCAATGTGGAGTATTTGATATAATAAACCGGGTAGTTTGGGTCCTGGATGCTGATTGGCTGAAATAGCATTTCAGCTGTGTGTACACCGAGTGCACAAAACATTAAGAACAGCTGGTCTTTCCATGACATAGACTGACCAGGTGAATCCAGGTGAAAGATATAATCCCTTATTGCTGTCACTTATTAAATCCACTTCAATCAGTGTAGATTAAGACAATAGAGACAATTCAGACATGGATTGTGTATGTGTGCCAGTCAGAGGGTGAATGTGAAAGACAATAGGTTTAAGTGCCTTTGAACAGGGTATGGTAGTAGGTGCCAGGCGCACCAGTTTGTGTCAAGAACTGCAATGTTGCTGGGTTTTTCACGCTCAATAGTTACCCGTCTGTATCAAGAATGGTCCACCAAACAAAGGACATCCAGACTATTTTTTAATTGCAGATAAGTTATCCAGAAACAGGGTGTGTACGACAATTACCGTGTGTTGAAGCAGAGTTACACTAGTAATGCCAGGCATGTATTGAATGACACACCATTACTGTGTAATGTGGAGGGACCATAGCAAAGCATTGAGAAGCCTCCTCTTAGCTCCTCTCCCACCTTGTTAGAAATACAATTGTTCCTGTCACAGGAAATGATATCATTAATGTGGCATTGTAAATATACTTTACTTGGATGAATAGAGAATGAAGCAATATGTCCCGAGGGGTATGGTACAGTGCCTTTGGAAAGTATTCAGACCCCTTGACTTTTTCCACATTTTGATAGGTTACAACCTTGTTCTAAAATGTATTAAATTGTTTGTTTTTTTCTCATCAATCTACACACAATAGCACATAATGTAAAAGCAAAAACTGTTTTAGAAATTATTGCTTTTTTTAAACAAATTTTTTCATGAAAATATCTTGTTTGCATTAGTATGAAGACCCTATACTCAGTACTTTGTTGAAGCACCTTTGGCAGCGATTACAGTCTTGAATCTTCTTGGGTATGAAGCTACAAGCTTGTATTTGGGGAGTTTCTCCCATTCTTCTCTGCAGATCGCCTCAAGCTCTGTCAGGTTGGATGGGGAGTGTTGATGCACAGCTATGTTCAGGTGTCTCCAGAGATATTCGATCCGGTTCAAGTCCGGGCTCTAGCTGGGCCACTCAAGGACATTCAGAGACTTGTCCCGAAGCCACTCCTGCATGGCCTTGGCTGTGTGCTTAGGGTCGTTGTCCTGATGGAAGGTGAACCTTCGCCCCAGTCTGAGGTCCTGAGCACTCTGGAGCAGGTTTTCATCAAGGATCTCTCTGTACTTTGCTACGTTCATCTTTGCCTCGATCCTGACTAGTCTCCCAGTCCCTGCTGCTGAAAAACAATGATGCTGCCACCACCATGCTTCAACGTAGGGGTGGTGCCATGTTTTCTCCAGACATGACGTTTGGCATTTAGGCCAAAGAGTTCAATCCTGGTTTCATCAGACCAGAGAATCTTTTTTCTTTAGGTCTGCGAGTCATTTAGGTGCCTTAGGCGAACTCATAGCGCGCTGTCATGTGCCTTTTACTGAGGAGTGGCTTCCGTCTGGCCACTCTACCATAAAGGCCTGATTGGTGGAGTGCTGCAGAGATGGTTGTCCTTCTGAAAGGTTCTCCCATCTCCACCGAGGAACTCTAGATATCTGTCAGAGTGACCATCGGGTTCTTGGTCACCCCCCTGACCAAGGCCTTTCTCCCCCGATTGCTCAGTATGGCAGGACGGCCAGGTCTAGGAAGAGGCTTGGTGGTTCCAAACTTCTTACATTTAAGAATGATGGAGGCCACTGTGTTCTTGGGGACCTTCAATGCTGCAGAAATGTTTTGGTACCCTTCCCCAGATCTGTGCCTCGAAACAATCCTGTCTCGGGGGCTCTACGGACAATTCCTTCGACCACATGGCTTGGTTTTTGGCTCTGACATGCCCTGTCCACTGTGGGACCTTACATAGACAGGTGTGTGCCTTTCCAAATCATGTCCAATCAATTGAATTTACCACAGGTGGACTCCAATCAAGTTTTAGAAACATCTCAAGGATGATCAATGGAAACAGGATGCATCTGAGCTCAATTTTGAGTCTCATTGCAAAGGGTCTGAATACTTATGTAAATAAGGTATTTCTGTTTGATTTTTAAATTAGTTTGCTAAAATTGCTATAAACCTGTTTTTTCTTTGTCATTATGGGGTATTGTGTGTAGATTGCTGAGGGAATTGTTTTATTTAATCAATTTTAGAAAAAGGCTGTAACGTAACAAAATATGAAAAGGTCAAGGGGGTCTGAATAGTTTCCGAAGGCCGTTATAAAACTGGGTGGTTCGAGCCCTGAATGCTAATTGTCTGACAGCTGTGGTATATCAGACTGTATACAAAGGGTATGACAAAACATTAAATATGTATTGCTCTAATTACTTTGGTAACCAGTTTATATTAACAATAAGGCATCTGGGAGTTTGTGGTACACAGTATGCTCAATATACCACGGCTAAGGGTTGTCTCCAGGCACTCCGCTTTGTTCCTGCGAACAGCCCTTAGCCGTGCTATATTTAAGCAATAAGCCCCGAGGGGTTGAGGTATCTGGCCAATTTACTACAGCTACGGGCTGTTCTTATGCATGACGCATCATGGAGGGCGTGGATACAGCCATTAGCCGTGGTACAGTATATTGGCCATATACCACAAACCCCCAAGGTGCCTTATTGCCATCATAAACTGGTTGCCAATGTAATTCGAGCAGTAAAAAGGAATGTTTCGTCATACCCGTCGTATATGGCCAATGTACCATGGCTAAGGGCTGTATCCAGGCACTCTGTGTTGGATCGTCCTAAGAACAGCCCTTAGCCGTGTTATATTGGCCATACACCACACCCACTCGTGCCTTATTGCTTAATTCTCTATTCATCCAAGTAAAGTATATTTACAATGCCACATTAATAATATAAATTCCCTGTGACAGGAACAATTGTATTTCTAACAAGGTGGGAGAGGAGCTAAGAGGAGGCTTCTCAATGCTTTGCTATGGTCCCTCCACATTACACAGTAATGGTGTGTCATTCAATAGATGCCTGGCATTACTAGCGGAACTCTGCTTCAACACACGATAATTGTCGTAGACACACACACATGTAAGAAGCTTAATTTGATCACCCTGTTGCATGATAACTGTTGCAGGATAATTGTCTGGAAGTCCTTTGGTTGGTGGACCATTCTTGATACAGACGGGAAACTATTGAGCGTGAAAAACCCAGCAGCGTTGCAGTTCTTGACACAAACCGGGGAGCCTGGCACCTACTACCATACCCTGTTCAAAGGCACTTAAAACTTTTGTCTTTCACATTCACCCTCTGACTGGCACACATACACAATCCATGTCTGAATTGTCTCTATTGTCTTAATCTACACTGATTGAAGTGGATTTAATAAGTGACAGCAATAAGGGATCATAGCTTTCACCTGGTCAGTCTATGTCATGGAAAGACCAGCTGTTCTTAATGTTTTGTACACTCGGTGTACACACAGCTGAAATGCTATTTCAGCCTACCAGCATCCAGGACCCAAAGTACCCAGTTTATAATATCATACAGATGTAAGATCTTAATTTGATCACCCTGTAATACTAGAGTATTTGAGCTACAAAAAAAGCTTCTGAATTGTCTAATTTCCTCTTTGAAATGTCAGACTTGATTTTCCTAATTGAAAAATGTGTCAACCCTACATATACAAAAATGTACATTAAATATAATCCACATAATAATTCACATTTCCTGTTGCTGCAGGATTATTTTCCTGCTGTAGCAGACTTGCTGCAGCTGTATACACACAGCTGCAGAGCTGCGTGGAATGTACCGTTGCATTGATCAGAGCTACCATCTTTCAGCTAGGCTTTAGGTTCAAACAGTCTGTTCAAAGACTTGTCCCCCCTCCCCCCACCTTGTTCCTCCCCCGAGGCCCCATGCAAGATCCCACAAGGAACCTTGTTATTACGGTTAGCAAACACAATCTCAGCTTCCTGCTCAGCTGACTGACGTAGCAAATGCCCACAACAGCCCCCACGCATCCTCCCCAAAATAATCAAACAGCCTCTCCCTCCCACAAAACCAAAATGACCCCAAACATGCAAATTATAATTCCTACATTTCCTGAATGAATTGAGAATCAATGTTGTGTGTGTTAAATGTGTTTGTTGTTTTACACAAGAGAGAATGTAATACTGTTAAGGTATATACACTCTGTTCCCACATAAAGCCGCAATACAGTAATGCTGACCACCCACCCAGGCCCACTACCCTACCCCACCCCCCTCCTATCTCTCTCTGCTGCCGGGGACAGGTGCTGCCCATCTGTGTGTCTGGCTGCCTGATGTGCTTCCTGAGGAGAGGGGGAGGCCTGTACCTGTCTGCGCCTGTCAGCTCCTCTCTCTGCTGCGTCATTGACACCTTTATTCCCATCCCTCTCAACTGAGAGGGGGTTCAATCTGCCCGCAAAATGACACCGCTTATCTCCTGCCCCCCAGGCCCTCTCAGTCCTCCGCCCTTCCCCCCACCCCTCTCTCTCTGGTGATGGTGGGGTCTTATCTTTGAAGTGAAGAGCCAATCTGTACAACCTGGCCGAAAGTAGTAATTAACCACTTTCCTGTCTAGTGAGGGGAATCTGCAGTGCGTTTACATGACCACAAACAAACATGCTTCCACTTGTGCAGACACATACACTACATATACTGAGGCTCATTATGTCTATTTTTCTCCATCTCTTACAATCAACAGACACACACAATTCAAGCCAGTGTGGTTATTGTTATAGTTTGTGAATGACAGAGATTGTTGTTAATGAAAGGCACCACATGTCACTGGACATGTAGAGTAGCATTTCCATAGCAATAGAATGAAAAGAACGGTCTTGGAACCTCTAACCCTGGCAATTTGACTGGGAAACTCATGGGTACACTTGCAATGCCTGCCTGGTATTATGATGCAATAATTCCCATGGTAATGTAGAACGGTCATTCAAATTATGTTAACTGATGTGACTCAAGTAATGGAATGTATTTTTTTGTAATGTCAGTTGATTCAACAACTCACAGCACCAATTATTTTTTATTTTATTTTTTATTTGTTTTACACCCTTTTTTTCTCCCCAATTTCATGGTATCCAATTGGTAGTAGTTACAGTCTTGTCTCATCGCTGCAACTCCCGTACGGACTCGGGAGAGGCGAAGGTCGAGAGCCACGCGGCCTCCGAAACACAACCCAACCAAGCCTCGCTGCTTCTTGACACAAATTCCCATCCAACCCGGAAGCCAGCCGCACCAATGTGTCGGAGGAAACACCGTACACCTGGCAACCTGGTCAGCGTGCCCTGCGCCCGGCCCGCCACAGGAGTCGCTAGTGCGCGATGAGACAAGGATATCCCTGCCGGCCAAACCCTCCCTCACCCGGACAACGCTGGGCCAATTGTGCACCGCCCCATGGGCCTCCCGGTTGCAGCCAGCTGCGACAGAGCCTGGACTCGAACCCAGAATCTGTGGTGACACAGCTAGCACTGCGCCACCTGGGACAGCATTGATTATTAGGTACACTTCCTGCTTTTACTTCCTGCTTTGCCTCTATGGGTACACTCGCAGTCCCCCCATTATGCCATCATTGTCTTGAATGGGGATGCCTGTTCTATTCATTATATTCCTATGAGCATGATGCCAAGCCAGTAAGCTTGTCCAACAGGGTGTAGAGGAGATAGTAGGGTATGTCATGAGAAAGTGACCAGAGAGTTTCCTCATTTACCACTGCAGGAAATGACACATCTCCAAGATGACTGTGTTTGTCAGCAGTATCCCTGTAAATATTTACCGGGATTCAACACTGTTTGTCGAGGCTAAAAAGTGTGAGAACCTCTTCTTACCATGGGCGTGCTGTCGGTCCAGCGGAAGTCATTCTCGTACATCTTATCATTCAGGCCGATCCACTGGTAGTCCTGTCCAAGGCCTGCCGTGAAGGGCACAACAGAACACAGGAGGTCAATGAGTTGATTCCAATGCCTTATTAGGCGCTTTTCAGTCCCTCCATAAAGAGAGAGGCATTTTTCTACACATGCATCACTCTTCCTGTTCCAAATGCCTGCGTTTTCTTTCTCTTTCAGCCAAGACATTTGTCGTCTACTCCACTGTTGCTGCCAACCACCCCAAAAAACCTACTGTAGTAATCCACTATGCCTCTCTGCTCTACAGCCCATATTCATTTAATGAGATTAGTGTATACTGACTTTAAGACGAGACACTTGTGAAATACTGTAGTCACTTTCAGACGGTTAAGACTGTGTCATTGAGCATTATTTTATGGTTGGCTTTGTGTCTTGTGTTGTCTTGTGTACAACTAATAGTATTGTTTTCCTGGCGTGTACGTGCATACGTGTGATATCACACTTACGGTTGACAAACTGCTGCTCATCATGGGAGAGGATGCTGGCCAGGTGTGCCCCCTGTACCCGGCACTCTCTCTCCGCTGTGTCCCAGTTCCTCCTCTGGGGGATGTACTTGTAGCAGTGGCCCTGGAACTTGTGCCAGCCATAGTCACACGTCTCAGTGTCTGAGGAGAGAGAGAGAATGGATGTGTATCACAGACATTTGTGCTTCAACAGTACAATAAAAAAGATAACAGAAGCTGAGAATCGGCGGACAATGACACAATAACATTTTCAAAAACTGATTGAGGGGGGGGGGGGATTGTTAACAATGAGTCTACAACTTGGCAAAAAAAGGTAATGTGATTAATGAATAAAAGGGTTACACACATTGTAATACCTTTCACTATATTTTCACTGAAAATGAAAAAGAGACTCTCCCCTAAGAATGTCTAATCCACCCAACACCTGTAGGTACATGGTCCTATCTGCATGTTGATCTAGGTTTCATCCCTATCCTCCAGTGCACACCAATTAGTTTCAGGAGATAACTAGGAGACAGAGAGCTGGGTACTGTGTCTTTATAAGGTCACCCTGAGCCCCCTGGCTCTGCTGTTATCTCAGACTGCTCTCTAATCAGAGCCTCCCCCCTCAATTCAATTCAAGGGGCTTTAAAAGTTAAATAAACAATACAAAGTGGACAGTAAATATTACACTCACACAAGTTCCAAAATAATCTAGACATTTCAAATGTCATATTATGTCTATATACAGTTTTGTAACAATGTGCAAATAGTTAAAGTACAAAATGGAAAATAAATAAATAAACATAAATATTGTATTTTCAATGGTGTTTGTTCTTCACTGGTTGCTCTTTTCTTGTGGCAACAAGTCACACATCTTGCTGCTGTGATGGCACAGTGTGGTATTTCACCCAATAGATATGGGAGTTAATCAAAATTGGATTTGTTTTCAAATTCTTTGTGGGTCCGTGTAATCTGAGAGAAATATGTGTTACTAATATGGTCATCTCTCTCTCTTTTGCTCTCTCTTTTGCAAGATCACTCTCTCACTCTCTCTCTCTCTCTCTCTCTCTCTCTCTCTCTCTCTCTCTCTCTCTCTCTCTCTCTCTCTCTCACTCACTCACTCACTCACCACACTCTCTCTCACTCCCTCTCTCACTCCCTCTCTCTCTCCCCTCTAGCCCCCAGAGAAAGACTGGAGTGTCCACACTAGTGGTTATCTAAGTATATTTTTTTCAACATCAGATTTCATGAACCATTTTGATGGCAACCCTGTCATGATGTGTGTGCTTGTGCTTGTGTGTGTGTGTGTGTGTGTGTGTGTGTGTGTGTGTGTGTGTGTGTGTGTGTGTGTGTGTGTGTGTGTGTGTGTGTGTGTGTGTGTGTGTGTGTGTGTGTGTGTGTGTGTGTGTGTGTGTGTGTGTGTGTGTGTGTGTGTGTGTGTGTGTGTGTGTGTGTGTGTGTGTGTGTGTGTGTGTGTGTACTACTGTGACAGATTTATTTACTTATATTTACTACTTACCTTCTCACTCTCTTATTCCCTTAATACAGCTGTATATGGGCTAAACAAAGAGTGTTATCATAGCCTTTTCTCTGTTTGTCTTCTGGCAAGAGACCCTGAGAAAACAGCTGGGTCTAAGCATACGGGATCCAGCCCTGACTCAGTGATGAGTAATGGCAGCAACATTCGGAGTATGGTCAGGACAGACTGGCCAGCGTGTATAATGCCCTGGGTCAACACACCAGGGACAAAATGGGGTGCAGTCAAGCTATAGACTCAATAGAGAATAAGAGGCTATGAGTTGGTCTGAATGACATAATCAGGCATTTCATCGGTCTTGTGCATGTGACATTAAACCTTCAAACTTTAAACATGTAGCTTGAGAGTCTCAACCCAGGTTCTGTTGAACAAATGCAGTGACATAACCTGCTTAGGGCCAGTGAACGATTGGATCATTGTTGAGCTGAACAAGAGAGGACATGAAGTCTAAAACACCTGTACTGGAAAATGACTTTACACCTGGACTCGTGGTTATTAACCGATTGTCTGTGATTTCTTTAATAGACCATTGTGTTTGCAGACATGGAAAACTATGAAAATCTGTGGTCTGTCTGATATGTGAAGAGACTGTAGCCCCTGGCTTTCTGACCACACATTTCTACGCTGCCTTCAGTATCTGAATGACTCAGAGTCTAAGAGTCTCACTCTATTTCCCAAGGGCTCAGGTAACTGATCATATCACACACAGCTATCTGGAGATCTATGACTTTCCTCCAACAAAGCCAACTTCCATTCCTCTGTGATCTAAATTCAGTGATCAGTGATGTATTTTTGTGTGAAATACAGGCCAGCGTTGGAGCGCCTCACACCGTTGCTAAGAACACTGCCATTGTTTATTTTACTATGTCATATTCTCCTTTGCATGGCAAGCCTTTATAAGTACTAGTGCCTGAATGATGGAGAAAAAGCTGGAACAACCTTTAACAAATATCTACTCAAATGTTTTCATTCAGCTGATGTTTAATGAGGAGAGAATCCTACTGACAGAGTTTACTGACAGATCCCATGGATATTCTAACTAACCTACCTTCTTCACAATAGAGTCCAGCGTAGCTTGAGAGGCAAACACAGGTGAAGGAATTCAGGCCGTCAATGCATGTAGCTCCGTTGTGACAGGGGTTGGACTGACATTCATCAATGTCTGAAAAGAAACGTGAAAAAGCATGGGTAAATTATACTGCACAAGATATAAAACAAACCGAAAGAACAACTGCATAACCAGTCAGATGCGGAGGAGATGGACATGCAAAACAAATGCATGTCTGATGAACTCGGAATTCAAATTACAACATGTAGACAATGGTGGATAAAGAACCCGATTGTCATTTTTACTTGAGTAAAACTGAAGACCATAATTGAAAATGACTAAAGTAAAAGTAAATGTCACCCAGTAAAAGTGTAAATGTATTAAGTTTTAAATATACTTAAGTACTAAAAGTTAATGTAATTGCAAAAATTTGCTTAAATATCAAAAGTAAAAGTATAAATAATTTCAAATTGCTTTGAAAGCAAATCAGCAAACCAGACGCCACAGTTTTCTAGTTAAAAAAAAGATTTACGGATAGCCAGGGGCACACTTCAGCACTCCACATAATTTACAAACAAAGCATTTGTGTTTAGTGAGTCCGCCAGATCAGAGGCAGTAAAGATGGCCAGGGATGTTCTCTTGACAAGTACTTGAATTTTACATTTTTCCTGTCCCACTAAGCATTCAAAATGTACGTACTTTTGGCTGACAGGGAAAATTTATGGAGTAAAAAGTACAACAAAAGTTGTGCAAAATATAAATAGTAAAGAAAAGTACAGATACTCCAAAAAACTACATAAGTAGTACTTTAAAGTATTTTTATTTAAGTACTGCAATGCAGATAATACCCGTTGTCTAATTTTGGCACATGGCTACTGCACCAGTAAGCCAACAAAATGAAAGGCCTACACATAAATGTGGCCTTCAGGAAATAATTGGTCCTTTCGTTGAGATGAATCTCATTAGCACATTGAGACTGAAAGCTTACTCTAAAATGCCTAGTCCTCCACTGACTGAAAACCATTTTTGGCATACCTGTTTCACAACGATCTCCACTGTAGCCAGGGGCACAGCTGCAAGAGGGGAGACTTCCGCGTCTGTAGCAAGAGCCTCCATTCAGACAAATGTTCTCAGTGCAGGAGTGGATGCCTGTGTTTTAAATGATAAGTAGAAAAAGGAAAACAAACATTCAATTGACTTCACATTCTAGAGAAGATAAACGTTAAATGACAAACGTTTAAAATTATGATATGATGATATTTCCATAGCACACAATAACATTGTATCATTGACAACCACATACCTGCAATTTCAATTGTCTCGCCAACGATCGTGTGCCCCAAATCCAGTCTGGTCTCAGCTGAAGTGGTAGTTTCTACTCCCTTGATGGGGGGTTCACCCTCGACTAACGTAGGTCCTGATACATTATCATAGTCCACGGTTTCCTCCTCCGCAGAAACAGATGAAGGAATACTGTGGATTGTAGCAACTGATTCTGGCTGGTTCTGTGTTCCTGCTGGCGATTCAGTTGTGTACTCTGGCTTTTCCCTCGTTGGCATCTCCGTGGTAGTAGTAACAACTTCCTCAATTTTACCCTGTGCTTCATGTTTCTCAGAGGAGCTTACGACACTAAGGGACTCCGCTCCGGGGTCGGCTGGAGACTGGCGAGATGGTGGACTGGTGACACCTGGCAAAACCCCGGTCTGAATCTGTGCCACCGATTGGGTGGTTTCCTCCACAGTGTCAATCTCTGTCTTCTCAGAAACTGTATTTTCTTCTGGACTGCTCTCAGAACCGGCTGACTTAATTTCAACACTAGAAGTTGTGAGAGAGGGTGAACCAGTGACGGCGGCTGTCAGTTCTGTCTGAGTCACAAAGAGGGATGGGGTGGTCTCCTCTGTTGTGTCATTCTCTGGCTTCAAGGTTGAAGCAATTGTCAACTTTTCCTCCAAACTGCTTTCTGAGCTGTAGGAGGCTAATACTGATTGAGTCACAGATGGGCTGGACAGTTCATCTGATCTGCTCTCTGAACTGCTCTCTGAACACGATGACACACTCTGAATATTCTGTGTTGGGACAGTTTGTGTTGGGACATTCTGTGTTGGGACAGTTCTGAGCGCTGTTGCTTCCACCTCAGGCTTTGTGGTGGTTATAACGACGGAAGGTATAGATTTAACCTGTACTGGCTCTGAGGTACTTTCATAGTCCACCATTTCATCAATGTATGTCATTGCAGATGGTGTGCTGTTCACTTTAGTTTCTAATACCTTCTCAGTTAGAGGAGAAACAATGATAGGAACGCTTGTATCTTCAACCACAGCCTCTTGTTCGGAGCTGCCCTCTGCCTCCTCTGTTTTAGGTAACTGGCTTGAAGCTTCAACTTGTTCCTCTGCCTCTGGTGTGGGTAAAACAGCATCAGTCTTCACTGGAGAAGCAGTAGAGACCAAAGTTGATTCTGAGCTCTGTGCAGTTGCAGTTATAGTTTCTAAAGACTGGCTTGAATCTTCCTTAGGCAGCATGGGACTGGTTGTAGGCAATGCTGTTTCCTCAGAAGAGAGATCAGTATGAGGACGATGAGTAAATGTTATCTCCGACCTGGCCTGTTCAAACGATTCCTCTGGTGTTGTCTTGTCTGGTTTGGGGACAAATGTTGTGACAAACTGGACCACCACGTCAGACTCTGATGCTGCCTCAGTGGAATAGACAGAGGCAATTGCCTGCACTGTGCTAGCCAAGAGAGGATCTTCTGTTGAAGAAGCGTCTGTAGTGAAACCCTCACTTGTCTGGTGACCTGAGCTCTGGTCATCTGTGGAAGGTAAGACAGAGATGGTAGCTGATGGTTTTCCAGAGCCTGATGGTCTCTCAGTTTGCTCAGTGACTTCACTCTCCTCTGTTACAGTTTCCTGTGATGTTGTTGTAGGTTCCTCTGTGCTAAACAGAGAGGAAACTGTAGTAGTTGGTAAGTCTTTGGTAAAAATGTCAAGGGTTTGGTCACCTGAGCTCTCCTTATCTTTATCAGGTAGGACTGAGATCACTGTGCTTTTCAATGAACTGGCAATATCTGATGGCTGTCCTGTGTTAGTTAGGTCTGTCTGTTTGGTTTCTTCACTATCAGCAGTTGTTTCAGGAGAGGTAAGGTCAGCCACGGATTCATAGACAGCTGATGTTGATGTCTGCAATGGCTTGGCTGTGCTACTGTGTAAATGAGCTTCTGTTACAGGAGACTCCTGGGTGGTCATCGGACTTGTCTCATCTCCAGAACTCTCTTCATCTGTAGAACCTGTTTCTATGTCATCAACACCAGGAGTTACTAACTCCTCTGAGTCTGTTGGTGTTTCTGTCGGATCAATGGCTGCTGTCTCTTCTGGTGACATCACATGTGGCCTTACTGTGGTTGTCACTTGTTCTGCTTTGACAGTGCTGTGTACAGAAGAAGCTGTTGTAGTGACTGACATAGCAGAGGTATGGGTAAATGCATGTTGGGTAAATGCAATCTCAGACCTAGCCTGTTGGAAAGATTCTTCAGGTTTTGTCACGTCCACCTCGGGGACAAAATCTGTGACAAACTGGTCCACCACATCGAGCATTAGAGATGGCGCAACAGTGGAATGGACATACAAACTTGCCTGGGAGGAAGCTTTCTCTGTTTTCTCAGTCCTAAACAGAGACAACCCTGTAGTAGTTGTAGTCTTTTCAATCTCTGCTGTTGCTTTTTCAGGTGACATTGTTGTGGCTGTTACCTGCTCCATTTTGACAGTGCTGTCAACTGGAGAAACTGTGGTTGTTTTAGACGCTTTACTAAAATTATCAGGGGTATGGTCACCAGAGCTCTCTTCGTCTGTGTAGGTTATATCCGAAATGGAAGAAAGTGAAGGTTTCTCAGTGTTGAACAGAGAATAAACCGTAGTTGTGGATGTCATTTGTAAACGTACAGTAACAGACTCTTTGGTAAACGTTTTCGGGGTTGGGTCACCAAAGCTTTCTTCATCTGTGGAGGTTAAATCCAAAATGGAAGCAACTGATGGTTTATCTTTGCTATACAGGGAGGAAGTGGCTTCAGAGGGTTTGGGATTTGAAGTCTTCATGTCATCCCCAGAGATGCCCTCCTCTAAAGATGAAGGTACTAGAATGTTAATCTCTGTCGCATCACCCTCCTTAGCAGCTGTTGAGGTGGGGATTGTGGTTTGGGAGGTCTCCACTACAGAGGTGAAGGTCTCAGATCCAGAGCCTTCAGAGTCATCTTCTCCTGAAGACTCATCAACAGGCAATGGGCTGGTTGGTTTCACAGTCTCTTTGCCTTCTTCAGTGGACACTGGCGTATGTTGTGTAGGAGTGTCAGACACCTTGGTGGCTTGGGTGGAACTAGATGAAGTTGTTGTGGCCTCCACTTCAGAATGCTCATCAGATGTGTCTTCTACTCTAGCTTTAACAGTAATAGGAGAAGGGGTGGTGGATAATTCAATTGCATCTGTCCGGAATTCCTCACTGCTAACTGTGGTCTGTGAGCTTGTATCTATGGGGAGAGTTGATGCTTGGGATGATACAGGGGTGGAAGGAGTAGGCTCGGTATCAGACTCCTCACCAGTGACACCATATCCGGAGAACTCATCAATAAACACAGTTGGTGTGGTGAATGCCGTCTGAGAGCTGGACTCCGTGGTTAGAGCTCTGGTTTGGGTGGTTTGAGTTACAGAGGACACAAACACTGAAGTAGACGCCTCACTAAAAATATCCTCTACAGATGACGAGGTGGTCGTTCTCACAGTCTCTGAATGTTTAACTTTTGCAGACCTTGTTGTCTTAGCACTTGCCTCTGCAGATATATCTACAGAGGTGACTGATGGGATTTGTGTTGTGGCCAGACTCAGTGAGTCAATTGTGGAAGACAAACAGTCATCTGTCCCAGACCCTTCAGGTTCTTTTGTCATTGTAATTGAGGACTGTGGTGTCATGGTAATGGCTGTGACTCCCCATGCTTCCTCTGTAAAGATGGTGGGGTAGAGAGGTGAGGAGAGTTCAACCATTTCCACAGTATCAGCGTCAATTATGGTTTCATCTTTAGTGATAATCTCAGGGGTTGTGGTCATGCTCTCTGTAACAGTGGAGAACAGTGTGTCCTCATCTCCGGCCTCCTCTGTAAATATGATAACTGTGCTTGTTGATGGTTTCGTACCGTGCACCACCATGGTGGGGGTCTGGTCAGTTTTGGTTTGGCTGCTTGTTGAGGTGACTATCATGAACTGCTGGTCAGTAACACCCTGGTACATAATAGAGGGGAGAGCAGTGAATGTGGATGACTGTGATCTAAAAGGCACTGTTGTATGGTCTCTGACAGTTGTGTGGTCTCTTTCGGTTATATGGAATCGGTGTGTTGTACGGTCACTCATAGTTGTGTGATCATTCACAGTAGCAGGGGGCTGTGTAGCATCTGGACTGATGGGGGTTTCAGTATCTGGGCTGACATGACCCTCACCATCTGGGCCTGGTGTGCTTGACACAATGGATTCTGTTTGGGCTGTTTCCTTGGTAAACATATCAGAGGTCTGGTCACCCGAGCTTTCATCTGAAATTAAGGCAACTGATGATTTCTTTGTACTGGTTGTTTTTCTTTCTGTCACCTCACTTTCCGGGGTCTGAGCTGTGAAAGAAATAAACGTAGGTACCTCTGCAGTTGTGCCAGATGATAGGGTTTCATCAACCTCAACAGCTGTTTCTAGGCTGGTGACACTGCTGACAGACAATGTGGTAAATTCCTCCATTGTTGTTGCTGGACTAGACAGTAGAGGAGCAGTTGTGCTTGCAGGTTGCTTAGTGGACACGTCTAAATTGTCGTCACCTGAACTCTCATCCTCTGTACCATCATTCTCAACTGTAGAGTCAATTGTCAAGTCACCACTACCATTCTCTGTGAAAGAGACTGTGGAAGCCTCTGATGGTTTACCTGTTATTAACATGGAAGGAGATTGGGTTGATGTGGATGCCTGTGACTGTGTGATCTCTTTTGAAGCATCAACATTTGGAGTCCAAGATGTGCTTTCAGTCTCTCTGATTTCGGTCTCATCTGTGGCTACCGTGAATAGGTTATGTGGTTGAGTGGCGGTCTCAACTACTACCTCCTCACCTGAACCCTCTGCCTGAGTTGTCTCTTGGTCATCCTCTGTCTTTGAGATTCCAGATCCCTCCAAGTCCATGGGTGAAGAGGTGCTGTGGGTAGAATGTGTTGATGCCCCGGTTTGTTCCATCACCTGTCCAGTAGATGTATGAACAGTGGTATAACTACTGATAAACTCAATCGTTGAGAGTGGTGCATTGGTAAATGTATCAGAGGTCTGGTCACCAGAACCATCCTCCTCTGTAAGGGTCAAGATTGAACTTGTGGTCTCTTTTGGACTTGATGAGGTGAAAGCACTAACTGACTCTGATGTGGATGCAGTTGTTGCAACAGAGTCCTTGGTGAGCATCTCAGTTGTTGCTCCAGCTGAACTTGTATCCTCTTCTGAAGTAAGGATGGTGCTTTTCTCTGTTTCATCAAAAATAGGAACAACTGATGTTGTTCCTTTTTCTCTAGTCTGTCCAGAATCTGTTATATCAGTGAGTGCTTCCTGTGATGTTCCGATCATTGCAGCTGATGTCTCCATTGGTTCCCGTGTCTGATCTATCAGGGTAACAATGGAAGTCGTAGATGATTCTTGGGGAATAATTTCAGCTGTGTCCCCTGATCCCTCATCTCTGAGGGTATAAATCAAACCTGTTGTTTTCTCGACAATGGCAGTGACTGAAGGCTGGGCAATTGCAATTGTTGTCTGTGAGGTGACATCCAGAGATGTTGCAATAGTAGATACCTTGGTAAACATATCAGGGGTCTGGTCACCAGAACCATCGTCCTCTGTAAGGGTCCAGATTGAAATTGAGGTCACAGTTGGTCTTGTTGTAGTGAAAGCACTAACATACTCTGATGTGGATGCAGTTGTTGCAAATGACTCCTTAGTGAACATCTCAGGTGTTGAACCACTTGACCTTCTATCCCCTTCTGAAGTGGGGGCGGTGCTTGTCTCTGTTTCATCAATAAAAGGAACAACTGATGGCGTTTCAGAACTTGATGGTGCCCCTGGCTGTTCTGGTCTGACTGTACTATACACTGGATCTCCTGAGCTCTCCTCCTCTACGATGGTAGTCTCAAAATTAGCAATTTTCTCTGTACTATGTAGAGAAGAAAATGTATAAGCAGCAGCAGTCATTATCGACTCCACTGTTGCAATTTCCTTTGATACTGAAGTTGTTATATTACTTGGTTTCTCAGTGCTAAACAGAGAAGTTGCTGAAATTCTAGCAGTCTTTTCACTGTCTTTTGTTGCAGTGTCCTGTTGCACTGTAGTAGGTTTCTCAGTGCTATACAGAGAATAAGTTGTATTTGTAGCATGTCTTGCAGTCTCAGCTGTTGCAGTTTCATGAGGTTCTCTGGTCACTATTTGTTTTAGCTTCTCAGTGCTAAACAGAGAAGAAACTTTAGTCGTGGACATCATTTGTTCTGCTTTGACTGTGCTGTATTCAGAAGAAACTGTTGTAGTAACAGACTCTTTGGTAAACATATCAGGGGTCTGGTCACCTGAGCTTTTATCGCCTGTGAGTGTTACATTTGAAATTAAAGCAACTGATGGTTTCTCTGTGCTGCTTGCATCTTTTTCTATCACCTCACTTTCCGGTGTCTGAACTGCGCTAGAAATAAACGTAGGTACCTCTGCAGTTGTGCCGATTGATAGAGTAGCATCAACCTCAACAGCTGTTTCAAGGGTGGCGTCACCACTGACAGACATTGTGGTAAATTCCTCCTTTGTTGTTGCTGGACTAGACAGGAGAGGAGCAGTCGTTCTTGCAGGTTGCTTAGTGGACACATCTGAGATGTCTTCACCTGAACTCTCGTGCTCTCTCCATTCATCCTCAGCTATAGAGTCTATTGTCAAGTCACCACTACCCTGCTCTGTGAAGGAGGCTGTGGAAGCCTCTGTTGGTTTACCTTTGCTTGCCATGGAAGGAGATTGGGTTGATGTGGATTCTTGGGACTCTGTGATCTCTATTGAAGAAACATTCCTTGGACTCTCAGTTGTGCTCTCAGTCTCTCTGATTTCATTCTCATCGGTTGCTACAGTGAACTGGTACTGTGGTTTAGTGGTGGTTTCCACTGGTGCCTCCTCAACAGTCCCTTCAGGTTTACTTGTCTCCTGGTCGTCATCTGCTGCTGAGATTCCCGAGACCCCCATGTCTACGTAAGTGAATGCAGTGACAAATGGTGATGATGTGCTTGCTAGTCCAGTTGCTTGGTCCACAGAAGGCTCCAAAGTTTCAACTGCTGCAGTGGGAGATTCTATGGGTGATTCATCTATTTCTTCTGTGGGTGTGATGACTTTTCCTACAGTTGTGCTTTGGAATTGGGCAATGCTGATGATTGGGGAGGAAGATGTGATCATCAAAGCTTCTAAACCTAGTGATGTTGATGTAGTAGATTCCTTGGTAAACATTTCAGGTGTCAGGTAGCCAGAGCTCTCCTCATCAGTGAATGTGACCACTGACGCTGTCACACTTGAGACAGGGCCAGCTGAAGGTCCATGTGTGCCTGTTGGTTCTTCTGTCTGCTCAACCCCCTTGGTTCCATTAGTTACTTCAGTGCTTACTGATTTTGTAACCAATGAGTCTGTTGAAGATGCTGTAGTATGATGTGGGTCTGTTGTAATAGCAGATGTGTCATCACCTGAACTCTCACCCTCTGTGGCATCACTTTCTGAAATAGAGGGTTCTGTCAAGTCTCCACTTCCTTGCTCGGCCAAAGAAGCAGTAGCTGATTCTATTGTCTCAGCTGTGCTAGTGGATAGAGGGTTTTTGGATGATGTAGATTCTTTGCTGAGCTGTGTGGACTGTGTTGAGGATGCAACACCTAGAGCCTCAGATTTACTCTCGGTCTCTTTGATTTCTGTCTCATCGGTGACTTGACCGAACAGGTCCTGTGGTTTAGTGGTGGTCTCATCTACTACCTCCACACCTAATCCCTCTGCCTGAGTTGTCTCTTGGTCATCCTCTGTCTTTGAGATTCCAGATCCCTCCAAGTCTCTGGGTGAAGAGGTGCTGTGGGTATACTGTGTTGATGCACTGTTTTGTTCCATCACCTGTCCAGTCGATGTATGAACAGTGGAATAACTGCTGACAAACTCAATCGTTGAAACTGGTGCCTTGGTAAACATATCAGGGGTCTGGTCACCAGAACCATCTTCCTCTGTAAGGGTCAAGATTGAACTTGAGGTCACTGTTGGTCTTGATGCAGTGAAAGCACTAACTGACTCTGATGTGGATGAAGTTGTTGCAACAGAGTCCTTGGTGAACATCTCAGTTGTTGCTCCAGCTGAGCTTGTATCCTCTTCTGAAGGGAGGATGGTGCTTGTCTCTGTTTCATCAAGAATGGGAAAAACTGATGGCATTTCTGAGCTTGATGGTACCTCTGGCTGTTCTGGTCTGACTGTACTATACACTAGAGAAAGAAGGGTGGCAGCTGACTGAGTAGTAAACATATCAGAAGTCAGATCTCCTGAGCTCTCCTCCTCTAGGATGGTAGTTTCAACATGAGCAGTTCTCTCTTTAGTATGTGGAGAAGAAACTGTAGAAGCAGCAGCAGTCATTTTCGACTCCACTGTTGCAGTTTCCTGTGTTACTGACGTCGTTATATGTCCTGGCTTCTCAGTGCTAAACAGAGAAGTTGCTATAGTTGTAGAAGTATTTTTACTATCTGCTATTGCAGATTCCTGTGATGCTGTGGTAGGCTTCTCAGTGCTATACAGAGAATAATCTGAAGTGATTGTAATCTTTGATATTTCAGCTGCTGCAGTTTCATTTGATGCTGTAGTCACTACTTGTATTGGCTTCTTAGTACTGAACAGAGAAGAAACTGTTATTGTTCCTGTGTCTTTGGTAAACATATCGGGTGTCTGATCACCTGAGCTCACTTTTTCTGTGGTGAGGACTGAACTTTTGTCAGGGGCAGTGCTGAGGATTGTAAGTTCTCCCTCAAGTTGTTTGGTAGTTTGAGCAGTTGACGGTTTATTTTCAACGAGTGAAGCCTCTGCGGTACTGTCATTGAACACCTCTTCAATGTCTGGAGATATGGATGATGTGACAGCAATGTAAGCTAAAGTTGTTGCTTCTGTGCCGTACAAAGAAGATATAGGTGTCACAGAGGAAGTCTTCGTAAAAATCTCAGTTGTTTGGTCACCTGAGCTTTCTTCATCTGTAGAGGTGAGGAATGATCTTGACTCTATTTCACCGGTAATAGTGGTAACTGTTGATTTCTCTGTTACTTGTCCTGCTTTCTCTGTGCCATATAGAGACGAAGCAGAAGTAGGAGCTGTCTTTGAGGTCTCATCTGTTGCAAATTCATGTGACGCTGTGATTCCGACATGTCCTGGTTTCTCTGGACTGAAAAGAGCAGAGACCGTGGTGGTTCCATTGTCTTTGGTAAACATATCAAGAATTGCACTTTTCTCTGTATCATCAATAAGGGGAATACCTGATGTCCTTCCTGTTTCTCTAGTCTGTCCAGAAACTGTTATATTAGTGAGTGATTTCTGTGAGGTTCCGATCACTGTAGCTGATGTCTCCATTGGTTCCCGTGTCTGATCTATCAGGGTAACAATGGAAGTCGTAGATGATTCTTGGGGAATAATTTCAGCTGTGTCCCCTGATCCCTCATCTCTGAGGGTATAAATCAAACCTGTTGTTTTCTCGACAATGGCAGTGACTGAAGGCTGGGCAATTGCAATTGTGGTCTGTGAGGTGACATCCAGAGATGTTGCAATAGTAGATACCTTGGTAAACATATCAGGGGTCTGGTAGCCAGAGCTCTCCTCATCAGTGAATGTGACCACTGACGCTGTCACACTTGAGACAGGGCCAGCTGAAGGTCCATCTGTGCCTGTTGGTTCTTCTGTCTGCTCAACCCCCTTGGTTCCATTAGTTACTTCAGTGCTTACTGATTTTGTAACCAATGAGTCTGTTGAAGATGCTGTAGTATGCTGTGGGTCTGTTGTAATAGCAGATGTGTCATCACCTGAACTCTCACCCTCTGTGGCATCACTTTCTGAAATAGAGGGTTCTGTCACGTCTCCACTTCCTTGCTCGGACAAAGAAGCAGTAGCTGATTCTATTGTCTCAGCTGTGCTAGTGGATAGAGGGTTTTGGGATGATGTAGATTCTTTGCTGAGCTGTGTGGACTGTGTTGAGGATGCAACACCTAGAGCCTCAGATTTACTCTCGGTCTCTTTGATTTCTGTCTCATCGGTGACTTGACCGAACAGGTCCTGTGGTTTAGTGGTGGTCTCATCTACTACCTCCACACCTAATCCCTCTGCCTGAGTTGTCTCTTGGTCATCCTCTGTCTTTGAGATTCCAGATCCCTCCAAGTCTCTGGGTGAAGAGGTGCTGTGGGTATACTGTGTTGATGCACTGTTTTGTTCCATCACCTGTCCAGTCGATGTATGAACAGTGGAATAACTGCTGACAAACTCAATCGTTGAAACTGGTGCCTTGGTAAACATATCAGGGGTCTGGTCACCAGAACCATCTTCCTCTGTAAGGGTCAAGATTGAACTTGAGGTCACTGTTGGTCTTGATGCAGTGAAAGCACTAACTGACTCTGATGTGGACGAAGTTGTTGCAACAGAGTCCTTGGTGAACATCTCAGTTGTTGCTCCAGCTGAGCTTGTATCCTCTTCTGAAGGGAGGATGGTGCTTGTCTCTGTTTCATCAAGAATGGGAAAAACTGATGGCATTTCTGAGCTTGATGGTACCTCTGGCTGTTCTGGTCTGACTGTACTATACACTAGAGAAAGAAGGGTGGCAGCTGACTGAGTAGTAAACATATCAGAAGTCAGATCTCCTGAGCTCTCCTCCTCTAGGATGGTAGTTTCAACATGAACAGTTTTCTCTGTAGTATGTGGAGAAGAAACTGTAGAAGCAGCAGCAGTCATTTTCGACTCCACTGTTGCAGTTTCCTGTGTTACTGACGTCGTTATATGTCCTGGCTTCTCAGTGCTAAACAGAGAAGTTGCTATAGTTGTAGAAGTATTTTTACTATCTGCTATTGCAGATTCCTGTGATGCTGTGGTAGGCTTCTCAGTGCTATACAGAGAATAAACTGAAGTGATTGTAATCTTTGATATTTCAGCTGCTGCAGTTTCATGTGATGCTGTAGTCACTACTTGTATTGGCTTCTTAGTACTGAACAGAGAAGAAACTGTTATTGTTCCTGTGTCTTTGGTAAACATATCGGGTGTCTGATCACCTGAGCTCACTTTTTCTGTGGTGAGGACTGAACTTTTGTCAGGGGCAGTGCTGAGGATTGTAAGTTCTCCCTCAAGTTGTTTGGTAGTTTGAGCAGTTGACGGTTTATTTTCAACGAGTGAAGCCTCTGCGGTACTGTCATTGAACACCTCTTCAATGTCTGGAGATATGGATGATGTGACAGCAATGTAAGCTAAAGTTGTTGCTTCTGTGCCGTACAAAGAAGATATAGGTGTCACAGAGGAAGTCTTCGTAAAAATCTCAGTTGTTTGGTCACCTGAGCTTTCTTCATCTGTAGAGGTGAGGAATGAACTTGACTCTATGTCACCGGTAATAGTGGTAACTGTTGATTTCTCTGTTACTTGTCCTGCTTTCTCTGTGCCATATAGAGACGAAGCAGAAGTAGGAGCTGTCTTTGAGGTCTCATCTGTTGCAAATTCATGTGACGCTGTGATTCCGACATGTCCTGGTTTCTCTGGACTGAAAAGAGCGGAGACCGTGGTGGTTCCATTGTCTTTGGTAAACATATCAAGAATTGCACTTTTCTCTGTATCATCAATAAGGGGAATACCTGATGTCCTTCCTGTTTCTCTAGTCTGTCCAGAAACTGTTATATCAGTGAGTGCTTTCTGTGAGGTTCCGATCACTGTAGCTGATGTCTCCATTGGTTCCCGTGTCTGATCTATCAGGGTAACAATGGGAGTCGTAGATGATTCTTGGGGAATAATTTCAGCTGTGTCCCCTGATCCCTCATCTCTGAGGGTATAAATCAAACCTGTTGTTTTCTCGATAATGGCAGTGACTGAAGGCTGGGCAATTGCAATTGTTGTCTGTGAGGTGACATCCAGAGATGTTGCAATAGTAGATACCTTGGTAAACATATCAGGGGTCTGGTCACCAGAACCATCGTCCTCTGTAACGGTCAAGATTGAACTTGAGGTCAGAGTTGGTCTTGTTGTAGTGAAAGCACTAACTGACTCTGATGTGGATGCAGTTCTTGCAAATGACTCCTTAGTGAACATCTCAGGTGTTGAACCACTGGACCTTCTATCGCCTTCTGAAGTGGGGGCGGTGCTTGTCTCTGTTTCATCAATAAAAGGAACAACTGATGGCATTTCAGAACTTGTTGGTGCCCCTGGCTGTTCTGGTCTGACTGTACCATACACTGGAGAAAGAGGGGTGGCAGCTGACTGAGTAGTAAACATATCAGAAGTCAGATCTCCTGAGCTCTCCTCCTCTAGGATGGTAGTCTCAAAATGAGCAATTTTCTCTGTACTATGTAGAGAAGAAAATGTATTAGCAGCAGCAGTCATTATCGACTCCACTGTTGCAATTTCCTTTGATACTGAAGTCGTTATATGACTTGGTTTCTCAGTGCTAAACAGAGAAGTTGCTGAAATTGTAGCAGTCTTTTCACTGTCTTTTGTTGCAGTGTCCTGTTGCACTGTGGTAAGTTTCTCAGTGCTATACAGATAATAAGTTGTATTTGTAGCATGTCTTGCAGTATCAGCTGTTGCAGTTTCATGAGGTTCTCTGGTCAATATTTGTTTTAGCTTCTCAGTGCTAAACAGAGAAGAAACTTTAGTTGTGGACGTCATTTGTTCTGCTTTGACTGTGCTGTATTCAGAAGAAACCGTTGTAGTAACAGACTCTTTGGTAAACATATCAGGGGTCTGGTCACCTGAGCTTTTATCGCCTGTGAGTGTTACATTTGAAATTAAAGCAACTGATGGTTTCTCTGTGCTGCTTGCATCTTTTTCTGTCACCTCACTTTCCGGTGTCTGAACTGCGCTAGAAATAAACGTAGGTACCTCTGCAGTTGTGCCGATTGATAGAGTAGTATCAACCTCAACAGCTGTTTCAAGGGTGGCGTCACCACTGACAGACAATGTGGTAAATTTCTCCTTTGTTGTTGCTGGACTAGACAGGAGAGGAGCAGTGGTTCTTGCAGGTTGCTTAGTGGACACATCTGAGATGTCTTCACCTGAACTCTCGTGCTCTCTCCATTCATCCTCAGCTATAGAGTCTATTGTCAAGTCACCACTACCCTGCTCTGTGAAGGAGGCTGTGGAAGCCTCTGTTGGTTTACCTTTGCTTGACATGGAAGGAGATTGGGTTGATGTGGATTCTTGGGACTCTGTGATCTCTATTGAAGAAACATTCCTTAGACTCTCAGATGTGCTCTCAGTCTCTCTGATTTCATTCTCATCGGTTGCTACAGTGAACTGGTACTGTGGTTTAGTGGTGGTTTCCACTGGTGCCTCCTCAACTGTCCCTTCAGGTTTACTTGTCTCCTGGTCGTCATCTGCTGCTGTGATTCCCGAGACCCCCATGTCTACGTAAGTGAATGCAGTGACAAATGGTGATGATGTGCTTGCTAGTCCAGTTGCTTGGTCCACAGAAGGCTCCAAAGTTTCAACTGCTGCAGTGGGAGATTCTATGGGTGATTCATCTATTTCTTCTGTGGGTGTGATGACTTTTCCTACAGTTGTGCTTTGGAATTGGGCAATGCTGATGATTGGGGAGGAAGATGTGATCATCAAAGCTTCTAAACCTAGTGATGTTGATGTAGTAGATTCCTTGGTAAACATTTCAGGTGTCAGGTAGCCAGAGCTCTCCTCATCAGTGAATGTGACCACTGACGCTGTCACACTTGAGACAGGGCCAGCTGAAGGTCCATCTGTGCCTGTTGGTTCTTCTGTCTGCTCAACCCCCTTGGTTCCATTAGTTACTTCAGTGCTTACTGATTTTGTAACCAATGAGTCTGTTGAAGATGATGTAGTATGCAGTGGGACTGTTGTAATAGCAGATGTGTCATCACCTGAACTCTCACCCTCTGTGGCATCACTTTCTGAAATAGAGGGTTCTGTCAAGTCTCCACTTCCTTGCTCGGACAATGAAGCAGTAGCTGATTCTATTGTCTGAGCTGTGCTCGTGGATAGAGGGTCTTGGGTTGATGTAGATTCTTGGCTGAGCTGTGTGGACTGTGTTGAGGATGCAACACCTAGAGCCTCAGATTTACTCTCGGTCTCTTTGATTTCTGTCTCATCTGTGACTAGAGAGAACAGGTCCTGTGGTTTAGTGGTGGTCTCATCAACTACCTCCACACCTAATCCCTCTGCCTGAGTTGTCTCTTGGTCATCCTCTGTCTTTGAGATTCCAGATCCTTCCAAGTCTCTGGGTGAAGAGGTGCTGTGGGTATACTGTGTTGATGCACTGTTTTGTTCCATCACCTGTCCAGTCGATGTATGAACAGTGGAATAACTGCTGACAAACTCAATCGTTGAAACTGGTGCCTTGGTAAACATATCAGGGGTCTGGTCACCAGAACCATCTTCCTCTGTAAGGGTCAAGATTGAACTTGAGGTCACTGTTGGTCTTGATGCAGTGAAAGCACTAACTGACTCTGATGTGGATGAAGTTGTTGCAACAGAGTCCTTGGTGAACATCTCAGTTGTTGCTCCAGCTGAGCTTGTATCCTCTTCTGAAGGGAGGATGGTGCTTGTCTCTGTTTCATCAAGAATGGGAACAACTGATGGCATTTCTGAGCTTGATGGTACCTCTGGCTGTTCTGGTCTGACTGTACTATACACTAGAGAAAGAAGGGTGGCAGCTGACTGAGTAGTAAACATATCAGAAGTCAGATCTCCTGAGCTCTCCTCCTCTGGGATGGTAGTTTCAACATGAGCAGTTTTCTCTGTAGTTTGTGGAGAAGAAACTGTAGAAGCAGCAGCAGTCATTTTCGACTCCACTGTTGCAGTTTCCTGTGTTACTGACGTCGTTATATGTCCTGGCTTCTCAGTGCTAAACAGAGAAGTTGCTATAGTTGTAGAAGTATTTTTACTATCTGCTATTGCAGATTCCTGTGATGCTGTGGTAGGCTTCTCAGTGCTATACAGAGAATAAGCTGAAGTGATTGTAATCTTTGATATTTCAGCTGCTGCATTTTCATGTGATGCTGTAGTCACTACTTGTACTGGCTTCTTAGTACTGAACAGAGAATAAACTGTTATTGTTCCTGTGTCTTTGGTAAACATATAGGGTGTCTGATCACCTGAGCTCACTTTTTCTGTGGTGAGGACTGAACTTTTGTCAGGGGCAGTGCTGAGGATTGTAAGTTCTCCCTCAAGTTGTTTGGTAGTTTGAGCAGTTGAAGGTTTATCTTCAACGAGTGAAGCCTCTGCGGTACTGTCATTGAACACCTCTTCAATGTCTGGAGATATGGATGATGTGACAGCAATGTAAGCTAAAGTTGTTGCTTCTGTGCCGTACAAAGAAGATATAGGTGTCACAGAGGAAGTCTTCGTAAAAATCTCAGTTGTTTGGTCACCTGAGCTTTCTTCATCTGTAGAGGTGAGGAATGAACTTGACTCTATGTCACTGGTAATAGTGGTAACTGTTAATTTCTCTGTTACTTGTCCTGCTTTCTCTGTGCCATATAGAGACGAACCAGAAGTAGGAGCTGTCTTTGAGGTCTCATCTGTTGCAAATTCATGTGACGCTGTGATTCCGACATGTCCTGGTTTCTTCGGACTGAAAAGAGCGGAGACCGGGGTGGTTGCATCGTCTTTGGTAAACATATCAAGAATTGAACTTTTCTCTGTATCATCAATAAGGGGAATACCTGATGTCCTTCCTGTTTCTCTAGTCTGTCCAGAATCTGTTATATCAGTGAGTGCTTTCTGTGAGGTTCCGATCACTGTAGCTGATGTCTCCATTGGTTCCCATGTCTGATCTATCAGGGTAACAATGGAAGTCGTAGATGATTCTTGGGGAATAATTTCAGCTGTGTCCCCTGATCCCTCATCTCTGGGGGTATAAATCAAACCTGTTGTTTTCTCGACAATGGCAGTGACTGAAGGCTGGGCAATTGCAATTGTTGTCTGTGAGGTGACATCCAGAGATGTTGCAATAGTAGATACCTTGGTAAACATATCAGGGGTCTGGTCACCAGAACCATCGTCCTCTGTAACGGTCAAGATTGAACTTGAGGTCACAGTTGGTCTTGTTGTAGTGAAAGCACTAACTGACTCTGATGTGGATGCAGTTCTTGCAAATGACTCCTTAGTGAACATCTCAGGTGTTGAACCACTGGACCTTCTATCGCCTTCTGAAGTGGGGGCGGTGCTTGTCTCTGTTTCATCAATAAAAGGAACAACTGATGGCACTTCAGAACTTGATGGCTGTTCTGGTCTGACTGTACCATACACTGGAGAAAGAGGGGTGGCAGCTGACTGAGTAGTAAACATATCAGAAGTCAGATCTCCTGAGCTCTCCTCCTCTAGGATGGTAGTCTCAAAATGAGCAATTTTCTCTGTACTATGTAGAGAAGAAAATGTATTAGCAGCAGCAGTCATTATCGAGTCCACTGTTGCAATTTCCTTTGGTACTGACGTCGTTATATGACTTGGTTTCTCAGTGCTAAACAGAGAAGTTGCTGAAATTGTAGCAGTCTTTTCACTGTCTTTTGTTGCAGTGTCCTGTTGCACTGTGGTAGGTTTCTCAGTGCTATACAGAGAAGAAGTTGTATTTGTAGCATGTCTTGCAGTCTCAGCTGTTGCAGTTTCATGAGGTTCTCTGGTCACTATTTGTTTTAGCTTCTCAGTGCTAAACAGAGAAGAAACTTTAGTCGTGGACATCATTTGTTCTGCTTTGACTGTGCTGTATTCAGAAGAAACCGTTGTAGTAACAGACTCTTTGGTAAACATATCAGGGGTCTGGTCACCTGAGCTTTTATCGCCTGTGAGTGTTACATTTGAAATTAAAGCAACTGATGGTTTCTCTGTGCTGCTTGCATCTTTTTCTGTCACCTCACTTTCCGGTGTCTGAACTGCGCTAGAAATAAACGTAGGTACCTCTGCAGTTGTGCCGATTGATAGAGTAGCATCAACCTCAACAGCTGTTTCAAGGGTGGCGTCACCACTGACAGACAATGTGGTAAATTTCTCCTTTGTTGTTGCTGGACTAGACAGGAGAGGAGCAGTCGTTCTTGCAGGTTGCTTAGTGGACACATCTGAGATGTCTTCACCTGAACTCTCGTGCTCTCTCCGTTCATCCTCAGCTATAGAGTCTATTGTCAAGTCACCACTACCCTGCTCTGTGAAGGAGGCTGTGGAAGCCTCTGTTGGTTTACCTTTGCTTGACATGGAAGGAGATTGGGTTGATGTGGATTCTTGGGACTCTGTGATCTCTATTGAAGAAACATTCCTTGGACTCTCAGATGTGCTCTCAGTCTCTCTGATTTCATTCTCATCGGTTGCTACAGTGAACTGGTACTGTGGTTTAGTGGTGGTTTCCACTGGTGCCTCCTCAACTGTCCCTTCAGGTTTACTTGTCTCCTGGTCGTCATCTGCTGCTGAGATTCCCGAGACCCCCATGTCTACGTAAGTGAATGCAGTGACAAATGGTGATGATGTGCTTGCTAGTCCAGTTGCTTGGTCCACAGAAGGCTCCAAAGTTTCAACTGCTGCAGTGGGAGATTCTATGGGTGATTCATCTATTTCTTCTGTGGGTGTGATGACTTTTCCGACAGTTGTGCTTTGGAATTGGGCAATGCTGATGATTGGGGAGGAAGATGTGATCATCAAAGCTTCTAAACCTAGTGATGTTGATGTAGTAGATTCCTTGGTAAACATTTCAGGTGTCAGGTAGCCAGAGCTCTCCTCATCAGTGAATGTGACCACTGACGCTGTCACACTTGAGACAGGGCCAGCTGAAGGTCCATCTGTGCCTGTTGGTTCTTCTGTCTGCTCACCCCCCTTGGTTCCATTAGTTACTTCAGTGCTTACTGATTTTGTAACCAATGAGTCTGTTGAAGATGATGTAGTATGCAGTGGGACTGTTGTAATAGCAGATGTGTCATCACCTGAACTCTCACCTTCTGTGGCATCACTTTCTGAAATAGAGGGCTCTGTCAAGTCTCCACTTCCTTGCTCGGACAATGAAGCAGTAGCTGATTCTATTGTCTCAGCTGTGCTAGTGGATATAGGGTTTTGGGTTGATGTAGATTCTTGGCTGAGCTGTGTGGACTGTGTTGAGGATGCAACACTTAGAGCCTCAGATTTACTCTCGGTCTCTCTGATTTCTGTCTCATCTGTGGCTACAGCGAACTGGTCCTGTGGTTTACTGGTGGTTTCAACTACTACCTCCACACGTAATCCTTCTGGCTGAGTTGTCTCTTGGTCATCCTCTGTCTTTGAGATTCCAGATCCCTCCAAGTCCATGGGTGAAGAGGTGCTGTGGGTAGAATGTGTTGATGCCCCGGTTTGTTCCATCACCTTTCCAGTAGATGTATGAACAGTGGTATATCTACTGAAAAACTCAATCGTTGAGACTGGTGCCTTGGTAAACATATCAGGTGTCTGGTCACCAGAACCAACTTCCTCTGTCAGGGTCAAGATTGAACTTGAGGTCACTGTTAGTCTTGATGTAGTGAAATCACTAAGTGACTCTGATGTGGTTGTAATTGTTGCAACAGACTCCTTGGTGAACATCTCAGCTGTTGCTCCACTTGAGCTTGTATCCTCTTCTGTGTGAACAGTAACAGGGGTACCTAAATGTTTTTCTGTGCTTGTTGGCCTCTCTGTGACTTCTGTGACTATCTCCGCTGTTGCATTTTCTTGTGACGTAATTTTCTCTGTGCTATATACAGATGAAACTGTAGTAGTAGCAGTCGCAGTGTCAGGTGTTGCAGTTTCATGTGATGAAGTGGTTACTTGTCCGGGTTTCTCAGTGCTATACAGAGAAGTAGCTGTCTGTGGAGACTCCCCTGTTGCAGTTCCATGTGATGCTGTAGTCTCTACATGTTCTGGGTTCTCAGTACTAAACAGAGGAAAAGTGGTGGTTGTTGTAGTTGCAGAGTCTGTGGTGAACGTATCTCTTGTCTGGTCAACTGAGCTTTCTTCGTCTGTAGAGGAGATAACTGTGCTCGTCACCACCTCATCAATAACAGGTGTAACTGATGGTTTTTCTGAACCCGATGACTTCTCAGTCTTCCCTGTAACTTCACTCTTTCCTGTTGTGATCATTACATGTGGCATTTCAGTGGTTGTCATTTGTTCTGCTTTGACTGTGCTACAAACAGAAGAAACTGTTGAAGTGACAGGCTCTTTGGTAAACATATCAGGAGTCTGATCACCTGAGCTCTCTTCATCTGTGGTGAGAGCTGAGCTTGTCTCTGTAACAGGAATAGATGAAGGTTTTTCTGAGCCTGCCAGTTTCTCAACCTGCTCTCTACCTGCACTCTCTGCTGTTTCATATGACACTGTGGTAGTAATTACTGTGGGAGTTGCAGTGTTTTTGGTGTAAATCTCACTTGTCTGGTCACCTGAGGTCACTGTCGATGATAGGGTTGAGCTTTTCTCAGTCACTTGAGTATCCACTTTAGCTCCACTAGAAACAGCTGGGCTGAAAATCACAGAAGGTGAGACTGTTGGTGACACATCAACTTTTTTACTGGGTTCAATGCTTGATGATAATGTTGATTTCTCATCCTCCATTTTGCTCATGCTGAACATAGGAGATGCTGTTGTCACAAGAGACTCCTTAGTGGACATCGGAGAAATCTCATCTTCATCTTTTGGGGTGACGGCTGTGCTAGTCTTTGTGTCATCACTAATCGTAGTAGCTGATGGATTCTCTGTTTGCTCTGTAGCCTCACTGGTTGCTATTGAGCTTGTGGTCACATCATGTTCTGTTTTGACTGTACTATGAAGAGGAGAGAGCAGTGTTGCAGTAGATGTGCTAGTAAACATACCCGAGTCACCTGAACTTTCTTCCTCCGTAATAGTTGGGGTAACTGAAGGTTTATCTTTGCTTGTGGTCTCTTCATCTTGTTTAGGTACCTCACTTGTCAGAATTGTGCCCTGTGTGGTGTATCGGCTGACTAAGTCTGAGAGAGTTACCATGGTTGTCTTAATCATCTGAATAGTATTATATATTGGAGTTGTTGAAGGAAATTCTTTGCTGGACATTGGAGATATTGCCGGACTCTCAGGACCCTCTTCATCTGAAGTTGTCTCAGTCTCATCAATGACAGGAACAACTAATGGTTTCTCTGTGCCTGTTCGGTCTTTGGTCGGTGCTGTTATCTCACTTTCCTGTGTAGTGTCTGCTGAGCTTGTTCTCGGTAACGTTGTTGTGGATCCTAACAAGATCTGTTCCATGTTGGATGATGGAGAGCTGGTTGTGAACATATCAGGAGTTTGGTCTCCTGTGGTCTCCTGCTCTGGTGTGGAAACCATATGCGCTGCAGTCGTGTCTTTCACAGTGGGAGACACAAGAGGCTGGCTAACTGTTGTTCCCTCTTTCTGGCTTGTCAAAAATTCAGCAGTGGTAGAGCTCAAGGAATGCGATTTTGTGCTGCCTGCCTCTTTGGATGGCGTCACCTCAGGCGTGATTGTTTCTCCTAAAGTTGTTTGGGCACTTGTTGTTAAGGAAGGCAGAGTGGTGCGGGTTGGTTCCTGAGGAGTGTGTGTGTCCTGTGCTGATCCTTCCTCCTCGCCTGAGGTGGAGCCCTCAATGTCACTGGGGGTCGCTGGCGGTGAGCCATCTTCAACATCAACAGAAGTGGGTGTAGAGACGGACAGTAAAGGGGTTTGAGTGGAGATTACAACATCTGGAACAGCAGAGGTGCTCTTTGTTCCTTTAGCAATTTCAGGCGCATCTGTGGACACGTGCAGTTCAGTTGTGGGAGAGACAGAGAGCTCTTCCACAGACCCTTCTGGCTGAGTCACCTCAGCATTACTGTCATCATCCGGGGGTTGTGCCTCTGATCCCTCCACCTCTTTGTCAAACACAGAGGTGCTGACTTGCTGGCTTCCTTCAGGGGGTGTGGGTGTATGAGATGTTTGGGTTTGTTCTGAAGCTTTGGTTACTGCTGTGCCAGATGGTGAAACAGTGGACACTGCTTCAGTGGACGTAGTTATGATGTCACTTGGTCCCTCTCTGGTTTCTGAAAAAGACGATACACCCTCAGCTGTTTGCTCTGTTTTGGATGGGGTGGTTTCCACAATTGTTGTGACAGGTGCAGAGGTTGCAGTCACTTCTGTCTTTACAGCAGGGCCTTGTGTGGTTTCCTCAACCTGCTCTGGAGGTGACAGAGGAGGAGTTGACTCCACATGAACCATCTCAGGGACATAGCTTTCAAAAAATGTGTCCAGAGTGGACATTGACAAAGGCAGTGGGGAAGTTGAGAACAGTTCCTCCTTGGGCACCAAAGAGATCTCATTCTGAACCTCAGTCTCATCTGTTATAGTACCAATCTCTATCACAGAGTAATCAAAAACGGTGGGGGTCATCTCCTCCTCGCTGCCCCCCAGAGCGGTCACATTGCCCTCAAACTGGAACTGGTCTCCTCCTGGTCTCCTCCCAACCTCTTCCTCTACCCGTCTTCTCTCTGGCTCCAGGGTCACCTCATGTTTTCCATTGATGAAGCTCAGCATTGGGGTGATGGTGACAGCAGCAGAGGAGAATAAGTCAGGTTCTCCACTGGCCAGCATGGGCTCACCATTCACCAGGGAGGGGGTGGCCTGGTCAGGAACGGCAGGGATGATAGGGAACTGACTCAAAGTGTCTAAGATCAGCAGAGTCGCATCCACTGAAAATAGACAGAGAAATGGAAAGAAAAGAGAGTGCAAAAGAGAAAGATAGAGAGAGAGAGGGATAGAGGGAGAAAGACTGATTAGCATACATGACAATGACACTATAAAAAGTAATTGTATTGCTAACATTAGTTCATGCATTTATTTATACTTATTACTCAATAATTATTGAAAGTGATTGATAAAGTGCACAAAATGAACAAGTGTGACATTGTTCTTAAACTTATGATTAGATTTCTTTCTTCCTGAAATGTAACCTCACTGAACACAGTAATGGTCATTCTCTATAATTTTACTAAGGTGTGGATTTTCCAAAGATACAAAGAGTAGATTATGTGAAAATATACACATTCCTATCCATACGGAAATTGAAAAGCATTCCCACTGGGCACAGACGTCTAGTTTCGATTTACATTTAATTAAGTTGTGAATTCAACGTGAAATCAACAACACATTTCACCATGTCATTGGATTTAGGTTGAAAGTTGGGTGAAAAAAATACAAAATGCTCTGACCTTTTGCAAATCCAACACATTTTCCATGTTGATTCAACGTCATCACATAGGGGGTTGAAATGTCGTGGAAACAACGTTGATTCAACCAGTTTTTGCCCAGTGGGTTGTCTCAACTTTCACAGTTCTCCGTCCAGGCTGTATTTAGTGAGTGGAAATCCAAATAAAAACAATTCCACGTTTGCCCTTCCTCTTTCAGCTGAACTCTATTCAGCTCCATGGTTTACAAAAACATTGGACCTGAAATCATGTAAGATCACCTAGGCCTAGGTGATCAGTGGGGGGGAAGGAGTCCGCTTCTACTCCTGTTAACCTTTATTATTTCTAGGTCCTCTGTCTAGTCACAAATAGCAGGGGATGGTAAAATCGAGGGGCAAGATCCGGCACTAAGTAGATCCCAGCAGCTAATGCCTGTTATGTGCTTATGACTTAATGATTTGATATGGTCACAGTATCGTCACAACAAAGATAGCATGAGAGGACTAGTCACTTTAAAGGCCAGCCTACAAATAATACAAATATTATAAATCAAATCTTCTCGTACATACTTGGAAACTTTGGCTTGTCTGCCAACTGAATACTATCCAAACCATAATCCACAGATTTATATCCCCCAATTAATTTCTAAGAAAATATGACCACAAGCCATCTAAGTGAGTCAGAAATGTAACATTTAGGCTTAACATTGAGGATTCCAAATTAAATACTGACACTTCCAAACATCTTCATGGAACATCGTGGAACATCGAACAAGCTATCCCCATCGTCCAACACGCTTTATGCCTTGCTTTGGAAAGCACACTAAGTGACATGCTTCACCAGTTAAGAGGATGGCATCTGGTATACCTCACAATACTTGGCAGTGATGTTTCAATCAGGGTGTTATGGGGAGCATTAAAGAATGCGTATGCTCGGTGTAACACGGCCCTTAAGCCCATGTCCTGCGGGCTAAAAGGTTCCCCTCAGACCCCAAGTCAACTAAGGCCCTGAGTAAAGACAGACATCCTGTTCCTGCCCTGCTTTGCAAACAAGAACGGCTGTTCGGAGTCAAACCCTGAGCAGATCCATTGGATGTCAGAGTGTCTCCCTGGAGAGGAACGCGTGCCACATCTGATGATCGGCCCACACAACCGTACAGCCTTTGGAAAATAAGTCCTCACACGTCCCCTCGAGATGCACACTCGTTTTTCCCTTCCCCTTATTAATAACAAACATTGTGAGTCAGCCAGTGCTTCACGCCCTGATTTGACGGCACTAAAATGTATTATAAACAAGGTGGTAAATGGCTTGGCAGAACACAGAGCAGTGTGGTCGTCTCTCTGTCATGGTAATCAGCTCACCATTCTTTGGCTTGATCTGTTTACCGTTTTCTACTTGCAATCCAACCAGCGCCAGGGTAGGGGATAATGGTTATTCATTCACCATTCACCACACACTCCTCCTCCATCTATTTCTCTCTCCCATCTGAAAAGAAAAGTTTCCCACAAGCTGTGGCTCAGATAGATTAATGGCTGGAAGAGAGAACACCTGCAGGAGCCGAGAGCTGCAGAGGCTGACACTTGTTTAAGGCCAGTGGAGCCTGGGAACACAGGAGAGCAATAACCCACCTGTTACACACACACCCTCTTTAATCACTGCATCTTACCTCACCACACACTGCCAACCGCCCTACCCTTTCCACTACCCCCACCACCACTACTACCACTACCCCCACCACTACCCCACCCCACCACTAACACTACCCCCACCCACACCACTACCACTACCCCCACCACTACCCCCACCACTACCCCCAACCCCACCACTACCACTACCCCCACCATTACCACTACCACTACCCACACCACTACCACTACCCCCACCACTACCACCAACCCCACCTCTACCACTACCCCCACCATTATCACTACCCACACCACTACCCCCACCACTACCTCTACCCCACCCCACCCCACCCCACCACCACTGCCCCCACCCCCACCACTAACACTATCCCCACCCACACCACTACCACTAGACCTACGCCCACCACTACCCCCAACCCCACCTCTACCACGACCCCCACCATTGCCACTACCGCCACCCCCACCACTACCACTACACCCACCACTACTACTACCCCCACCACCACTACTACTAACTTACCCTCACCCCCACCACCATGCCTCTCCGCCTCCCTCTTGGCCCTCCCTGCCTCAGTTGCTCCGTGGCGGGTGCCCAAGCTCCTGGTGACATATTACACATCTGTTAAAATAAAACCAGCAGCCCACATAAACCCAGGCCAGCAGTGGCTCTGGAGGGAGAGCAGTGCTCCATGCTGAGGACAGGCACAAACACTCTGCTGTGTGCGAATCATGACCTCAGCCACAAAACTCACCAGCTGCACAGCACCACTGCTCCAGAGTCCAGACCTATCTCCTGACTCTAATTCAGTGGGCAGGTAGGTCATGTGGTTGCTTTGGAGGAATCATTTTGTACTGGAGGGCACATAACTGAAGATCAAATTATAAGTGGACAAATATCAGTTTTCTGTGCTCACTGGAGTCATTGTAGCCTATAAAAAGGGCTTGATAAGTGACAATAATCACTCACATCTCCCTGATCAGAATGAACAAAATTATCCCATAAGGCCACAGTGATATTTTAATGCAATAAAATATCACTGTACCCTTATGGGATCATTTTGTTCATTCTGATCAGGGAGATGTGAGTGATTATTGTCACTTATCAAGCCCTTTTTATAGGCTACAATGACTCCAGTGAGCACAGAAAACTGAGGCCAATTCCCATAAGCAAGTGGTGTCTGCTGTGGTGGCACAAAAGCCACCAGCTACTCAGATGCCCTCACAGAGAGGGGAGATTTTTTCTTAGTGGTGACATCACCCTAGAGGTGGTGTCCAGGCTTCAGTGTGCTGACAGGCATCTGTGCTTACTCAGGTAGGCTGCCAAGCCTCCTCCTTTACTGTCAGGCTGACAGAGGGAGCTACGTGCGTGCGTGCACACACACACGCACAGGCTGTGCCCTAGGTCTGTTGTGTGGCTCCTCTGAGCACAGTGTTGGCTTTCTCCCCAGCAGGCTGCACCAGCAGGCCTGCACTCTAAGAGGGAGTCCAGATCACCTGTACCCAGGCTCAATGGCAGCCAAACCAAGCACGTCCTGTAGCACTGTGCCAGATCACCACACTCCTTTACAACTAGTTTAGCACCACAGCGGGTCAGTAAACACTGGAGAACCCCCCTGTTTTCTCCTTCTCATCTTTCTCATCCTCAAGGCCAGCCTACTCCTCATTTTGGCATAAATGCTGAGGGACAAGTAGCAAATATCCCCATTTACTGTAATCTGAAGTGGGTGAGGTAATGTTACTGACACATTTAAAAGGCCACTTCAGCAGAAACTGCATGCCAATTTGCTTACAACACATTAAGGATTTTATTGCCTTACACTGATTGAAATTAAAGAGGAAAAGTGGCATATTGACACTTGGTAAAATATTACAATCATGCTATTAATCTATAATCCAGCATTACTCAAAAAGCATGAGTAATCACACCTGAAACACACTGGCACTGTGAGCAACCATCAGTAACCTGCTGAATAAATCGTCAGGCACCTGTACAGTAATCCCTCCCACTGGCTGATTGACTGTGAGGTGAGGCCACACACTCCCTCGTCCTACACTGTTGCGGCTGCCTCAGTGAAGAAGAATACCAGCGATAGCAAAACGCGACGTGGGGAGAGTTATTCTTAACATTGGTAATTGACATAACTCAGGTCCTGGAGGCCTCACTGCTATGCTGACCACAAAACCTGTTAATCAAATAAACAGCTGCTTTCTGAGAGAGTGTGAAGTTCTCCATTTCTCATTCTGTGTTAATTTCCCTCTGAACCCCCAGTCTGTCTGGACATCTGTTCAGCTGGACTGACTGACTGAACTGAGGTGGTCCAGGCACTAAGAACCAAGTAGTCTCTTAACAGATGTGGGGAGAGAGGATCCACTGAAGAATTCACTAGCTAGCAGGGGAGAGGAAAACATTTACAAAAAAAAAATTTTTTCAAGGGGACCCTTGACAGGTCTACAAGGGTGGAAATATATTTAATATATTTAATGATTAGAAATAATGTTTATTTGTTTTTTGTTGCTCTGTAAGTGTCAGAAGATGTACAATTGTGACAATATGCTAATGTTACCTTTGTCTTCTGTCATTTTCAAATGGTCTTCTGATGTAAATAACCTACATGATTCTTGCCTGGTCTAAGGTTTTCATGAAACACACTCAAGTAGCCTATATAGAGTAAAATGTTGTAAAATATGAGAATAGTATGACACTATAAAGGCAAAGCAACGTCGGTATTCTTCAGCATTGTTTAGACAAGCTAATTTGCTATAGCAATGTATGTGTTCAGTGCAGTAGTGGTTCCACACTATAATTGGCTATCCAAATGACAAGACAAGTCAGAATCTTCCTTTTCAAGTATCCAGCTCAAAAAAAGCCATTGTGGCAATATACATAGAGATGCATGTTTCCAGTCAAATAGAATGAACTTCACCCATGCTAAATCAGAATACGGTTCGACTATGCTTAGTTTTTGCACATAGGTTTACACAAAGACGATCTTTGTTTCACGATCAAGAGAGTATAGAATATTAGCGCTCCATGCTCCTCCAAACTACAGCATCTCCAAAAGAAAACAGCTACACCATTTGCAAAGCCAAAAACTACAAACATAATGGTATTGAAATGAACAACAGTCACACCAAAGCTAATGCTGATATGGCAGCGCCTCCATGTGTGTGTGTGTGTGTGAGAGAGAGAGAGAGAGAGAGAGAGAGAGAGAGAGAGAGAGAGAGAGAGAGAGAGAGAGAGAGAGAGAGAGAGAGAGAGAGAGAGAGAGAGAGAGAGAGAGAGAGAGAGAGAGAGAAAGAGAAAGAGAAAGAGAAAGAGAGGGAGAGAGAGCAGCACATGCATTCTCCTTGGCAGAGAGTCAACCCCCCCACCCCCCTTTCAGCACCCTGGACAGCACATGGTCTTACTGTCTCTTGCCAAAAACCCCTCTACTGTACATTCATGTTCATTGGCAGAGAGCAGCAGCACAGTAGGCAATAAGTGTTAACACATGCCTGCGTTACAGACTCTCTGTCATATTGGCCTATGCCTAAACATATTGAAAAGAAAAATAGCTGTTATTCACAGTTATACCAAAACATGTACTGTGCTTATGTTTTAAAATGCAAGTTGACAGGAGGAGAGTGATCATGTTGAAGACCCACCCTAGTAACAGTAGCATAACACATCTGACCTCCTACAAGAGCAGACATAAAGGATCCCGGGTAGGGACAGACCTGAAAGACTACTAAGCACATGTGCACCACATGACTGTGTAGTAGGCCTAATCCTATTATAGGGAGGTCCTGATCTTTCCAGGTGATGCACAGCAAACCTTAACCACTGCAATCAACTTAATTGCAGACATCCAGGTTATCACTGTCATGAAAATAAACATAATCTGGAGAGCTACTGGAAGTTTGACCTTTATATGTCATACTTTATATAGGTCACCAAACGTTGAATTGTTACAGATCAACGTTTACCTCTGTTTGCCTATATCATATGACCATAGCATTAGACGTAATGGAATACAGTGAACAAGAGGTATTCTTCTTACCTGACTTGTTCTGCTTCTGCTCGTCAACATTGACAATGATGACATGGATTGGAAGTCCGTCTGGGCCCACGGTGGCTGGAGCCCTGGTGGGCTTGATCACGGTGGAGGTCATGGGGGCAGATGTGAAGTATTCTGTGTCGATGTCTGTGGGGGTGTCTGGGTCTTCAGTCAGGGTTTCACAGGGGAACTCAGGGATGTGAGTGGTGGACTCTTCAATGACCTGGACGCCTGAGGTCACATCCTCAGCTGACGTCTCAATGTTGATGAGAATGGCAACTGCTGTTGTGCTCACAGAGGAAGGCTGCTTGGATGTCCCGGTTGCATGTAGTGTGGTGGATTCAGTTGGTGGAGCCTGTGTTTGACTTGTCTCTTCCCTGTACACGGTGGCTGGTGTCTCTACATCATGAGGACGAGGTTTCTGGGTGGCCTCAGCTTCAGAAACACCCTCTGTCTCAGCCGGGTGAGCGACGGCATGCAAGGTTGAATCTTGGGATGAGTGTGTGGTCAGGGCATCAGTTTCTGAGCCATCTAAAGGCTTCAATGATGAATCCGTTGGTATTGCTGAGTGTGTGGTTCCTGGTTGTGTCGGGGTGGTGGTGGGCTCTGTGCAGGTGCCGGGATCTGTATCACACACAATTGGGAGAGTGGTGGGAGATGTGCTGGTTGAGGGGTCATCATGTACCTCTTGAGTTGGAAGAACTGGTGGAAGTCTCTCTACAATTCCTGCAGCGGATCCCTCAAGGACCTCTACTGCTGAGGATTGGGCACTAGCCTCAACGTCAATATGATCAATTGGTTGAGAAGTAGCACCACTTACTGACACATCTGGAGTGGTAGAGGCAGTCATCATTGTGGAATCATCTGTGGTTTCAAGAGTGTAGGACAGTTCAGTTACACGTAGACTGGAATCATCTGTAGTGTCCTCGGTACTAATAGGTTCATCTGTAGTTTGCTCAGAGGTGATTGGTTCTTCTGTAGTCTCTTCAGTGGTGATTGATTCAGTTGTTTTGGTTGTCGAAACTGATTGGGCGTCTTTCAGGTTTAAGGTCATCTCTGGAGTGATCCCTTCCAGGACGGTTTCCTCTGTGTTTCCATGAGCAAACATGGGTTCTGTGCTTGGAGAGGCCTCTAGAAGAATGTCAGGCTGAACTGTGCCGACTTCAATCATGGAGTGATCCTCTGGTTCTTCTGTGGCTTCGGCCAATCTCTGCCCAGATTCTGTGCTCTGTGGCTGGGCAACAATGGTGCCTAAAGACTCTTCAGGTTTGGCATCTTCCACCTGGATGGCTGCAGTGGCCGGAGGGGGAGCAGTGGAGGTAGTATCACCAGGATGTGGAGCTGTTGGACTTCCTGTTGTAGTGGGTGGAGCTTGGAACGAGTCTCCACGGCCTGGGTATGACTCAACATGGCTTGAGATTCCCTCAAAGTAATTGACGTCGGAATCGGGGAAGGGCGTTGTAATGACATTGTCAATGGTCTGCTTGGTGATGGTGGCAATGGTCGTGTGTGGCTCTGTAGCAGCGGTTGTGTGTAGCGGGGTCACCTCCTCAAGATCATCTTCATGTGTTACCGGGGTGGGGCGAGGCGGGACCATGCTGGTTGAGAACATAGACGGAGTCACTGCTGTCTCAGCTGATTCTCCTGTCTCTGTGACAAGTTCAGAACTCAGGGTCTGGGTAGTGCTGCTTCTGTCCAGAGAAGAGAGCTCTGTTGTGGAACCAATGGGGGACGTGGCCAGCATGGGGGGGGGCGTGGTAGAACCCTCCACAGACACATCCACCCAGGTAGTCTGATTTCTCAGCTCCCTCCTAGCTGCGGACAGAAGAATAGAAATAGAGTGTATTACTGTCAATGAAATCCGCAACACAAAAAAAAAAAAGTGCCTGAAACAAAAAGAACCAATGACCGACACATAAAAATTTGGTCAGGCCCAAAAATAGTTTGTTACATAAGAACAGCATGATTAATAGACAGTAAAATCATATCCCACTGTCTTATTTTTGGACCACTTAACTATTTAATCTGGGATCTTTCATTCTATTTTCAAACTACCCAGTTCCTGTCTGAGGCTCACTGGCTGGCACCAGAATGGTACGTTTGTCTTGGCTGTACCTTGCCAACTCACTCAATCTGCCAGATTTCACACAGCACTACCCACTTACAATACAGCACACACGCTGGTGTATGGCACGATGCCAGTATAGACTTCACTATAAACCCTACAGTGAGTGTCCTCAGAAGACCCAGCCTCTATCATGACATCATCTCACACAGCCACAATAAGTCTAATAATGCAAACTCTGGAATAAAAGGAGAGCAACAAAAGAATGATTGATTAGCATTATTGGCTAATTGTTTATGAAACAATGCAAAGTAATCCCCTTCAAAAGTAATTCCCCTTACTAAATTTGGGTCTCATCTTACAACGTTCTAAATATACTTGCAGAGTTTATAATAATTTGTAACACTTGGTCAAAAGTGTTTCTTCTTTTGAGAAAATAACCAAATCAGTGTAAAATACCGGGCATGGCTTAATAAATTAGTGTTGCCATGGCATTTGAGTGTAGGGCATGAAAGAACTCTGTGTAAATATGACGCTTAGAGACACAGCTGTAGTATTTATCACTAGTTACTCCATAAATTCTAATTTTCTCTCCAAGAAATAATGATATTATTATGAAATAATTTTTTGACATGTTATGGAGTTGACAGTCCCTAGAGCATCAGTATTGGAAGCAGTTTCCCACCCCTGAGGTTTGTAATCATAACAAAGGTTCAAATGACCAAACAATGGTCATAAATTGTGTCTAGAAGTCCAGTATTATCATGTTGATCCACTCAGAACGTTCTTTCCCCCCATTCTCCCCACTAGCACAGGCTAGATTCCCTAGCACAAGAAGATACTGTAATGTAGGTGAGGTCATTTTCTAAGTTTTCCATTTTAAATGTTAAAACAAGTACAAACTTCGAACAGTAATTTTACATTTCCAACCGTGTCTATCGGCATGCATGTAGCCATTAAGTGTGAATTAAACAGTAGTGTGAAGTACTTAAGTAAAAATACTTGAATGTACTACTTAAGCCGTTTTTTGGGTATCTGTACTTTACTTTACTATTTACTTTTACTTCACTACATTCCTAAAGAAAATTATGTACTTTTTACTCCATACATTTTCCCTGACACCCAAAAGTACTCGTTACATTTTGAATGCATAACAGGACATGAAAATGGTCTAATTCACTTATCAGGAGTACATCCCTGGTCATCCCTACTGCCTCTGATCTGGCGGACTCACTAAACACATGCTTCGTTTGTAAATTATGTCTGAGTGTTGCAGTGTGCCCCCGGCTATTCCTAAATTAAGAAAATGGTGCCATCTGGTTTGCTTAATATAAGGATTTGAAATTATTTATACTTTTACTTTGATACTTAAGTATATTTTAGCAATTACATTTACATTGATATATTTTCAACCACTTTTATTCAAATAGGATTTAACTGGGTGACTTTCACTTTTACTTGAGTCATGTTCTATTAAGGTATCTTTACTCAAGTATGACAATCGGGTGCTTTTTCCACCACTGGAATAAAACAGCACATTCACTTTTAGATGTCTATTGTTGTAGTTTTGTGGATGAGCTCTTGCTTTTTGGTCTCTTTGTGCCTGTCATCGCACGGTCTCTGGGTTTACTAGTGTTGTTCCTCGCTGTGCTCCAGCTCCTGACTTCATGTGGCTACTGGAACAGCTCCTCAAATATTCCCATTACATAGACTAATCAGAATTATGATCCCTCCCTATAAGCTTAAAGGTTAAGCTGCTAAGTGATCAAGACTATATTCCTCCCAGTCTGGTCTCAGTGACTGGATCAAAGCTTGATTGTTCAGAAGGCACATCCTCGCTCGTTCTCTCCCTGTCCCTATGTCTGACTCACTCTCCCCCTCTCCCTCATATATATATACACACACATACACACACATTCCTCTCCCCAGCGGCGCAACAGGCTGTGTAAAGCAAATGACAGCTGTTCAGCATTACGTACTTTCCCTCCTTCTCTACCAGCTATCTCTGATGTAAGGTGTGAGACCATTTTTTCCATAGCAGGAAAAACAGACCGTGGTCTGTTAGAAAGCAGAGGGAGTGCACTTTCTCACTGATGTTTGTGTGCTGTCACTGTTACCCGGTCCTTTGTTTTCTCCAGTCCAGGGACCAAATTATCCCTCCATTTTCCTCCTCTGCCACTGATCTAACTGACTAATATTTATATAATGTCTATTTGGTGTTTTTGTGTTCCTCGAAGGGGAAATGATGAAGTTTTCATGTCAATGGAAAAGGGGGTACTTGAAAAGCACTTAGATGAGAACAAAACCAAAAAGGGAGAGCTAAAAGGCAACACAGGGAGATCTAAAATGGAATACAGGAATGTGGAGGTAAGGATGCCCTCTTTATGTGACCTCCAAACCCTGTGACTTCTAGCGTCTCTCAGGGAGGCCCAATGGCCTGGCAGGGGGTGGCTTATCTAGCCGATCCTCGTTTAAAAAGATGGAATGGCTAGGTCAGAGGTCGGCTTATCTAACCGACCCTCGTTTAAAAAGATGGAAAGGCCAGGTCAGAGGTCACCAAGGCTGACTGGTTTTAGAAGTCTGGTCAGTAGCTCCAAGTGAGTGTTACAGAAAAGGGGCAAACTCTGACAGCGGAAACGAGAGGAGAGAGGAGAAAAGAGAACGATAAGGAGAGGAGAAACGGTGACAGACCTGTATCTGCACTTTCTTTTGGTGGCCAAGTCATTTGGCATCACCTGGAGATGTCATGTTTAGATAGAGTTTAAATAACTTGGATCAAATAAGTATATTAAGTATTATATATATTTATTTTTTTACATCTTATATTTGTATAGTTTATGAGGTAGTATGTGACTGTTTTCTCTGCTCAACTGCACCAATGAGGTTATTCAAAGCTAGCCACAGAGAAAGAAAACACTAAATGTGCCCAGCCTTGAAGTAATACAGCTATTACAGCCAGACAAATAATGACTGTGTAGGACCCTCCAACACACTATTGGTAAATAAATCGTCCATTAGTATCAGATTGGGCTATGCATCAAGTAAAACACCCATTAGATTGGGCTGTGCATCGAGATCAAAGGCAGCAAGAGTTTAGAGTCATGATTTCATTCTACTGTTATCCAATCCCAATTTAGTTGCTGAGGGCGGGACACAAAAGGACCTACAATGAGGTGAGTAATTCACTGTAATGGGCTACATAGTCTATCTAGCACGAAACGAACAACACTCTACATAGGGATCTGTTAAGTTTGTTTTGTTGACAAAAGACACATGAAAATTAACATGCAAATAAACCATACACTCAATACAAGGTGAGTTATACACAACATATTGAGAGTGGACTGTTTTGTAGACATTTCAGTATTTGTGTCAGAGAAGGTGCAGACAGGATGAGGATTGGTGGGTGGGAGTGAAGCAGCTGCACTCTAAAGGGGGGACATCACAGCACTGTCCTTGACCAGAAATATTAAACATTCTCTGACCTCAGTCTGTGTCTGAGTAGTGTGCTCTGAAAGTACTCTGTTAAAATCCCAAAGGAACTCTTTCCACATAGATGCCTATGTATGTTTACCTGTAAAGCAGTAGGCTCCCAGCTGGGTGGAGGGTTCTGGGAAGCCAGTCTGGTTCCTGTAGCGGTACATGGTCCTGACGCCCAGTAGACCTCCACCGCACTGCATTCTGGGTACGGCGACGGGATGGCGAGCGCTACCGTCGGAGAGCCAGCCGTAGTCACATCTGTCCAGACCCTGTCTCCAGGCGGAGTGGAGCTGACCCGGCGACGCCAGTACGGCGTTCCTGTTCTCACACTCCTTCTTCGCCTCCTCAAACGTCATCTTACGGATCACAGGCGCATAGTACACCTCACCTGAAAACAAACAGGCATTACATGTCAATTGTGACTTTCTAGCGAATGGGCATCAGGATGTTGTAATACAACTTATATGTGTGCTATCACTGACTATAGTGTTATCACTAACTTTTTGGTCCTTTAAAAAGCTGCTGCAGGCATAATATTGTGTGCTGTAGCTTGGAAAATAAATACATGTGACTCTGGATGACAACATAATGATGTTTGTTTCCCTGCCATGATACTAACGAGTATCACAATACTGGTATCATCCATAACAAATATGTCATTCCATTTTGACCATGGTAGCAGTGTCATGAAGATATAGAGCCATAACTATAAGCCAGTGTCAGTGCAGTGGAGGGCTCTGGGCCTAAACCTTCTCCCACTAATTCATTTAGGACTACAGTACAGCATTCATTCCATTATCCTGAGGTGGGCTAGCAATGCTGACTATGTGTTTTCACTATCAAAGACAGTCTGTCCCTCATGCCATTAGGTCCCCCACAGTGGGTGTGGCAGTCCATAGTTAATGTAGTCAACTTCATTACTCATGATCCAAAGTTGTTTTTAAAGATGTCAACACTTATTGATTATGTTTTCAACCAGCCTGGAGTGGAATCTAGTTCAAAACAAGCGACAGTGGGGATTAAAAAAACAGCATGTTTTCAGTTAAGATTTGGGTGTAACGTTCACTGTCTTCTCAGTAGTTTCCATATGAATTGTCCCATACTTTAAACCTTACAGATTTACTGCTGTAAGTTTCGGACATCCCCAGTCGCAGTGTCTGGTGTTAAATTTGTCTTTAATAAAGCAGGCGTGAGACATATTAAATACCACAACACACAACCGTCTGTTTCTGTTCTGTTGCCATGTGTCTCAGTGTCAAGGGAAGTATACTCTGGCTTGCTAAACATTGAAAAATGTTCACTGAAAGTCTCAGAATCCATAATTATGCATTGATATGCACAGTAATACCATACAGAAACATTGTAGTATACGGTATGACAGTGTATATACCATACAGAGGAAGTATGTATAAGGTACAGTATGACAGTGTACATACAATACAGATACCCTTTTGAATTCAGGATCAGGGCTGTTTGATGCTATTTCCTACTTCACAGCAAAATTGTAAAAATATATATATATATATATATATATATATATATATATATATATATATATGCCTTCTTGAACATGTGAACTTTCATATGCCTGAATTACAAATTTGTATGGGTTCCGTAAATATGAATAAAACATTTAAATTATGAGCCTAGTTTAGCCAAGGAGAAAACACTGAGCTATATAGGGAGAAAGTTAGGACCCATGATTGGCTGAGATAATAGAGGGGGGACAATAGACAGACTACTTTCTGGAGGACAATGCCATGCTGACTCATGCGTTTAAATGTGTTTTTTAAAGAGATGGGTGGGCCTAAGGCTTTAGAGGGCATTAACAATGTTGAATGGGCATAAACAAAAAGGAGCTCTCTAGGAAGTGTGAAAATCGTTCAAGGTCTGTTTTCTCCTACTTCTCTCCAAAGTGGGATAACAAGTTTATCCAATTTCAAAGAAGCATAACTTTTATCATGTTTTCCCCAACTGCAGTGTATGATATACAATTTTGAAGCTATGTGTCTGAACTTTTATAAAATGCATTAAAAGAATGAACATTTGATATAAGCTCACCTTCCTAAATTCCATCAGAAATGTGTATTTGTGTACTGTGCATTATTGACATGCATACAGTGTATGTGCATTGTAAATGAGAGGGTTGAACTGTGAGCAGAACATGGTGAGGTACGGGTGGGGTGGGGTGCTGCTTCCTGGCTGACATTATACTGGAGTAACTACATGCGTTCCTCAGCTAGCCTCCATAACAGTGCATTAAGATCAACACTACTTTAACTAGCCTACCTGGTTAAAAAATAAAAACCCTAATGGTATTATCATACTCCTTATGATCCAAGAGGATTTGACCTGATAATACCACAAGGAAGACACGTGTGATACTTTCCCAGCATGAGTGGAGGAGTGACGTTAGCGCTCAGAGACAAGTGATGGAGCACGCTGTGACTCACATTCAATTTGTCAGCAGGCTCAGCGTGAAGGATAAACACAGATAATAAACTGTATTGGCCGCTCTCAGGCTTTCCCTTTATGGTGCCAGAAGCATTTAAAGCTCCCATCACCACATAGTTTCTGGTGTCGTTTTTAGAGCCTTTGTGAAGGAAGGAAGGAAGGATCTGGTCCAACATTAAGAGCCTGGCAGTTTGTCTCTTTTGATGGTTGTGCCTGTCAGGGGAATAACGTTTGGCACCATGCTGCTTGTCAAAGTTACGTAGAGTTACTGTAACCTTCACTCATTCCTATTTACAGACTGCAAGTATGTTATAAACAGGCAACAAACAAAATAGAATCCAGTAAATATTTAAAGAGGAAATGCCTTGCCACATGCATTTACTTGCTTACAATACCAGAATAAAGACCTAAATTGGTACATTGCCAACTCTTTCCATCACCAGGTGTGTAGAAAGCCATTTCTCCCCCTGACTAGCATCAGTGTAGTTTAGCAACTTGTCTGTGTATGGTTCAAATTGGATGTTCTCATCTTGGTTTTCATTGGACGTACCACTAGCCGACCCTACATCCAACATGTTGTTCTCTTACCATCCAGCTTGTCCACATAACAGTAGACATCATAGGTCTCTGTGGCCTTCCTGGCTCCATACGTCCTCACCCCAGCCTTCCTCTGCAGGTTGCCATAGCAGCCAGGTCTAGGTCTGGTGATTGGGTATCTACACATGCAAACAGAGGATAAGATCACGTCATGTAATTGATCCCCAAAGGGAAAGGTGATTGCATCAGCTAACCTGTACATCATGTCATAAATGAGAAAGCCAGGGAGTCAGAATAGAGCTGGTACTGTCACTGGCTTAAACTCAGTATATGTCAGTACACATGCAAATTCAGACCAATGACAGCTATGGCAGAGAGGGTAAACTAAAGAGTTTTAGACTTCAGGCCCTGTAACAACCAGTTACCAGTAGCCTGGGAGAGAGTCCTTTTCTGATTTAGCCAATTACGTCTATTTACTTTTTGACACAAACAGAAAAGAACATGGAAGATCATCTCACCTTACTGACAGATCTGCGATCCAGCCTGCGTCACATTGGTCAAAGCCGTCATCATAGGCTGATTTAAGCTGGTCAAGCGTGGCGATGGAGGCTCCTATGGTTTGGCAGGCCTGGACAGCGCTCTTGTAGTTCATGTTGTACCTGCTGGTGCTTGCCCGGTAGTGAAACACAACACCTGGGAACAAACGCGCACACACGCACGCGCACGCGCACACACACACAAACACACACACACACAAACACACACAAACACACAGACACACAAACACACACACACACACACACACACAAACACACAGACACACAAACACACACACACACAAACACACACACACAGACACACAAACACACATACACACACACACAAAAACACAAATGAGTTCCTGTGTAGAAAAGTGCTCTAGTAAATAATCTATTAATAATCAAAGAGTAAAACACTGGGGGTCATGACTCCTGTCTAATAGCACACACGTGTGAAATAAATCGGGGTCTAATATGTTAATTGTGATGAGCTTAGTTTAAGATGACTAGAACCCTCTGCAATGACCACAAATGAAGATAGCACTGGATGATTTAGAGACGATACCATGACCCTGACTTCTCATATTTGTGGCAGTAGACTGACTCTGAAGAAATGAATGATAATTGCAACAAGTTGGAGAAATGGGTGGTTATGTCTCTGTGAAAGCCAAAGCGATCCCTAATCAACCCATCCCTGTTTTCAATGTCCCGAATATGAGTTATGTCTGCCAGATAATGTAACTCCCCAAATAAAGATTGAGAATATAGTCATATTAAATGATTGGGACACAGTTATCCTTATACACAAAAATTAAGATTTACACCTCAGTTGCCATAGCTCTGGAACTGTTCTGCATAATATCCCACTTGGGACATAGACTGTAAACATGCCAAGATTCAAAATTGTATGTTGACACCTCATCAGTGACTGACCTTACTGTGTTTGTCTTTTATCAGATCATATCTAGTTTTCCTGGTGAGAAGATTAACTTTGCATGCCACTGTTTTCAATGAGAAACTGTTTCTTGCAAAACATTGGGAGAAAGAATGTTACACTAATACCAGATGTACTTCCTGATGAATGATTCCAACATGATTGTTTCCTATGCTAAATCAAGGGGATAAAACAAGATGTCTCTCACCATTCAGGTAAAACGGATGGGAACCATCAACAGGCACCAGTATCATCAAATGCACACAATACTTAGGCCTATAACGTAGCTGAGTAACTCCTCCCTATGGCATAGCCATAGGTATATATATTGATATATATAGAGTTGGGTGTCTCTAGCACAAAATGCAGGAAACCCCAAGTCTACAGTCGACACATGTGCTCCCTACTTTCATATTTACTGAATGACACATTGAGGGAAATTGCTTTGATTTGTTACTAATACGTCTCCACCACTTCATTCAAAGGTTGGCTCATCCACTTCATAAGCTTATCAAACATTTTCCATTGTGAACTTGCCAATATGTCAATGTGCTTAAGCAGATATTTTCTCCAGCAAAAGGGAATAGGCAGAGAAACTGACTATACAGAAATAAACAGATGACACCAACCCTTGACGTCGAGGTTGACCATGTCCTGCGTGTCCTCGATACCATACATGACCTCGCAGCGGTAGGTGCCGGCGTCGCTGGCTCGGAGCTTCACCATGGTCAGAGAAGAATCCCCCACATCCTCTGGGTGGCTGGGCACTGACACACGGTTTCTGTAGATGGAGCCTATCTTAATGATGCCATTTTGGGCCACCAGCACCGTGGATTCCTTTTCTCCATCCATTTTGGTCCATTTGATGCGCAGGTAGTCTGTGCTGGTGGGGGTCACTGTGCCGTTGGCGTTGATGGAGGGCTTGGCTGTGGGCATATTGGAGAAGTGGCACGGCAAAACCACCTTCCCCGAGAGGGAGCCACTCACTGGCCTCATCATAGTTAACGTGTTGGATGCTGGGAAATATTTAAAACAAAAAAGACTAGGTAAGGCAGCTGAAAATGTATAGAGAGATTACTGAACAATGGCATGTTTTTTTCAGAGAATAACAACTTTAACTCTGGTGCAGTATCAGTATGGGTGATAAAGGACAACAACAATATAAGCAACAAGAAACAATACATTGATTCAAGGTTGTCCCCTTCAACCACACTACCCAAGCTTTTCCTCTAGCTTAAAACATCTGTTAAATATAGTCTGGGACAAGCTCTTCATAAAAAGTTCAACCTTTTATTCAAAGTTGAAACACTCTGCAAAGACTTCTAATTAGTCAAGCGTATTGCTAGTTTGCTATGAACCTCTTATTCAATAACAGACACAGAGGGTGTAACATTAAGTCCCAGACAACTAAAGGACATGCATCATAGCACCAAAGTAGCCCTTGGAAAGTCAAGCCTCATCCTCAAAACTATGGGTGGGGAGCCTCCCAGTGACATACACAGAATGTGATGTATGGTCATAAAAATGTGTATGACATAAAATAGTCAAACAGGGAAGGCATGTCTGCAGCCTTAAAAGTTGTTCCACTACTATACTACCTGTCAGGAACCATAAGAAAAACTGATTCACTGTTCTTCCAGGCTATCAGAGCTAAAAATACACAATTGGCTGATTTCCCAGACACAGATTTACCTTGGTTTTGGACTAAGGAGCACGTTCAACAGATAATCTACATTGACATGCTTTTAAATCCAGGATTAGGTTTAATCTGTGTATGGGAAACCCTATAAACTACGAATGATACTTCAAATGCAATGTCAAGTCATAAATTAAGAGTTTTCAAGTCATCAGAGTAAAAGCTTTTATTTGGTCCACATATCTTAAAATATATTGTTACTCTCTCTCTCTCTCTATGAAGGCCAACACCGCAAAAAAAAGGTTTGCTATGTGGGGCACAACTACAGTATGACACAGCTATGACCGTTTATGAGCATCGCATCTGGTCTTTCTAAACAACTCAGAATTTCTGGCAGCAGGTCGGACAGGCAAACAGTCCTCTGGAGCAAGGTTATTCACAATTCCCTCAAGTATTGCTTTTTATAAAGTAATCAACACAGAGTAACTCCCAGTCTCTGTTTATGTTCCGGTTAGAACCACACCACACACAGCGCACATCCTCACGATGCCAGATGCGTTGCCATGGCAACGGGATGAATCACCCTTGGCCACCGGCACGGGATTATCACATTGAAGGGAATCAATGAACGCTCGGAGCAACGATGTACAGAATGCTTTGGAAGCGGTGTGGGACAGCCGTGAGCAAGGGCTCTAAACAGAGGGCCTTACTAGGGCTGAGAGGTGAAACCAGCTGTTTTAGCTGAATCCAGACTGGGACCTGGGCCTAATTGAAAGGTATCCTGTCTGTACAGGGCTAAGGAGGGCCTGAGGTTCTAGCTGCCCACTGCTGCCCATCATAGGGCTGACCTTACTCTGCTTGCAGGGCTCACAGGCATTGACTTGGCGTTGTCTGTCTGCTTTTTTGTTCTTGATTGGGGTGAAACCTCATTGCTCTGAGACATGGAGTTATTATTTTTTTTTTTACATTTATTTTATGTCACCTTTATTTAAGCAAAGCAGTTTGACATACTGTATACAACAACACAGAGTTACACATGGAATAAACAAACATACAATCAATAATACAGTAGGAAAATCAATATACAGCATGTGCATATGAGGGAAGATAAGAGAGGTAAAGGCAATAAATAGGCCATGGTGGCAAAGTAATTACAATATAGCAATTAAACACTGGAATGGTAGGATGTGCAGAGGATGAATGTGCAAGTTGAGATACTGTGGTGCAAAGGAGCAAGATAAATAAATACAGCATGGGGATGAGGTAGATTGGATGGGCTATTTACGGATGAGCTATGTACAGGTGCAGTGATCTGTGAGCTGCTCTGACAGCTGATGCTTAAAGCTAGTGAGGGAGGTAAGTGTCTCCAGCTTCAGAGATTTTTGTAGTTCGTTCCAGTCATTGGCAGCAGAGAACTGGAAGGAGAGGCAGCCAAAGGAAGAATTGGCTTTGGGGGTGACCAGTGAGATATACCTGCTGGAGCGCGTGCTACGGATGGGTGCTGCTATGGTGACCAGTGAGCTGAGATAAGGCGGGGCTTTACCTAGCAGAGACTTGTAGATGACCTGGAGCCAGTGGGTTTGGCGACGAGTATGAAGCGAGGGCCAGCCAACGAGAGCATACAGGTTGCAGTGGTGGGAAGTATATGGGGCTTTGGTGACAAAACGGACTTGTAGATGGCACTGTGATAGACGGCATCCAATTAGTTGAGTAGAGTATTGGAGGCTATTTTGTAAATGACATCGCTGAAGTCGAGGATTGGTAGGATGGTCCGTTTTAAGAGGAAATGTTTGGCAGCATGTGTGAAGGATGCTTTGTTGTGAAATAGGAAGCCAATTCTAGATTTAATTTTGGATTGGAGATGTTTAATGTGAGTCTGGAAGGAGAATTTACAGTCTAACCAGACACCTAGGTATTTGTACTTGTCCACATACTCTAAGTCAGAACTGTCCAGAGTAGTGATGCTGGACGGGCGGGCAGGTGCGGGCAGCGATCGGTTGAAGAGCATGCATTTAGTTTTATGTGCATTTAAGATCAGTTGGAGGCCATGGAAGGAGAGTTGTATGGCATTGAAGCTCATTTGGTGTTTTAAAAAATATATATTTTACCTTTATTTAACCAGGCAAGTCAGTTAATAACAAATTCTTATTTTCAATGACGGCCTTGGAACAGTGGGTTAACTGCCTGTTCAGCGGCAGAACGACAGATTTGTACCTTGTCAGCTTGGGAGTTTGAACCTGCAAATTTCCAGCTACTAGTCCAACGCTCTAACCACTAGGCTACCCTGCCGCCCCACAGGGTAGTCTAGTGGTTAGTTAACACAGTGTCCAACGAAGGGCCAGAGGTATGCAGAATGGTGTCGTCTGCGTAGAGGTGGATCAAAGAATCACCAGCAGCGAGAGCGACATCATTGATGTATACAGAGAAGAGAGTCGGCCTGAGAATTGAACCCTGTGGCACCCCCATAGAGACTGCCAGAGGTCCGGACAACAGGCCCTCCGATTTGACATACTGAACTCTATCGGAGAAGTAGTTGGTGAACTAAGCGAAGCAATCGTTTGAGAAACCAAGGTTGTGGAGCCAATAAGAATGTTGTGACTGACAGAGTCGAAAGCCTTAGCCAGGTCGATGAATACGGCGCACAGTAATGTCTCTTATTGATGGCGGTTATGATATCGTTTAGGACCTTATAACAGTAATGGTTACTGTCAACCATATAAAAACAAATTATGTTTTCACATACACCGGATAGATACAGTGAATCTGTTGTTTTAACATCAGCAAAGGAAGCACGCACCCCTGGAACAGATTAGAGTTAAGTGCCTTACACATGGGCACAACCACAGATGTTTCACCTTGTCGGCTCAGGTATGTGAACCAGCAAACTTTCGGTTACTGGCCCAATGCTATAACCGCTAGAATATCTGCCACCCAAAGCACAATATGGTCCTCCTGTAGCTCAGTTGGTAGAGCATGGTGCTTGTAATGCCAGGGTAGTGGGTTCAATTCCCGGGACCACCCATACGTAGAATGTATGCACACATGACTGTAAGTCGCTTTGGATAAAAGCGTCTGCTAAATGGCATATATTATTATTATTATTATTATAATACTTTCCAATTGACTTAGTACCAAAAAGTGTGTTTGACTAATTGCCTACCTGAATTGTGCTGAAACACATGCATGGGTCATTCCTCAAAATAAGTGCATTTTGCATCGCTTTGATGTTTATATACACTTGAAGTCGGAAGTTTACATACACCTTAGCCAAATATATTTAAACTCAGTTTTTTACAATTCCTGACATTTTATTCCAGTAAAAATTCCCTGGCTTAGGTCAGTTAGGATTCACAACATTATTTTAAGAATGTGAAATGTCAGAATAATAGTAGAGAGAAATATTTATTTCAGTTTTTATTTCTTTCATCACAATCCCAGTGGGTCAGAAGTTTACATAAACTCAATTAGTATTTGGTAGCATTGCCTTTAAACTGTTCAACTTGGCTCATACACAAGTGTGTGTAAACTTCGGACTTCAACTGTATATTAAATTAAGTGCCCCTTAATATAGTGCTCTTTACCCACTGGGATTGGGGTGGCAGGGTTGCCTAGTGATTAGAGCGTTAGACTAGTAACCAGAAGGTTGCAAGTTCAAACTCCTGAGCTGGCAAGGTACAAATCTGTCGTTCTGCCCCTGAACAGGCAGTTAACCCACTGTTCCCAGGCCGTCATTGAAAATAAGAATCTGTTCTTAACTGACTTGCCTAGTTAAATAAAGGTAAAATTAAAAAATGAAATAGACCACATGGAAAATGCATTAAAGGCTTGCTAAAGTTCCAAAATTCAGCATTTCGAGATGTCCCTCTGTCAAAACCTGTGCCACTTCAAGGAGGATTTTAACCCACTTAATAGTTAAGTATTATTATTAATAGCAGTAGTAATAGTAGAAGTAGAAGTAGTAGTTGGCAACACTTACCGAACCCAGATGCACTTTGACACAGGCAGTATAACCAGAGGATATGTTTTATTTTCACTATCATCTTGAACCTGAAGGTAGGAGGGAAACACAATGAATTAACTGATTGTTATGAGACACCAGCCTTCTGCTATAAGGTCTAGCAAGATACACATTCCTCATTCATTACAGTGATGCGTCCATTGACATGTCAGCATGTTCAAAAGTGAGCGATAGCGGTGGACCAACAAAATTAGCTAATTGTTACAGGCGAACTCCAACGGAGCGATTAGAAAATATAATCCTGATAGCGGTTAATGGAATGGTTCTGTCCGTCCCCGTTTCTGCGGTGTCACTCTACAGCCCAGAACGAGTGTCCAGCGGCTCTTGGTTAGTATGATGCCCCGGTGGTCGCTAAGGACAATTTGTCTGTCTTGTCACTTCCTCCGAATGTGAGTGGTGGGATTGAGAACCCCATGGAGGTAGCCTCCTGTTGGGTCAAATCACAAATGTTTGGGGGAAAAGGGGGGACGCTCAACAGACTGGCTGTGAGTGGCCTCATTTAATTTGCACCTCGGAAATGTAAACACGAGTGACAGGTAAATCAGTTGGCACATTATAGCCTCTCGGTCGGCTGGGCACGTTTCCCGACGTGAAATTAAAAGGTAATAAATGTTTCTGATAGCAGCCACTCGGTTATTTGAGTTGATTGTGGGAGAGGGTTCAGGGCGGGTAGGCTGTGTGACATGTTCGTCTAGAGGGGCTGGGTTGGCTGGCTGGCTGTCCTGATTCAATGCACTCCACCCTAAAAACAGTAATTCAAAGAAAAAATAATCTCTGGCGGCTGGTTACTTTTCTACCTTATTTTTTGTTGAGGGGAGGGGTAGTCGATGAGTTGCCAATTCACATTAACCATGTATTAATCTCAAACCTGTCTGTTTGATGTAACGCTCCGCGTTCTGTCAGCTTGCTCTATCATTAACCTCGTTTCCAGGCTCAATTGCTTGAGAGAGCCGGCTCGGCTGGGTGGACGAGATTACTCTCTCATCGACCAGTGAATGTCTAAAACGACTCAAACTCAATTTGGCTAGACTTCCCTATACCACTGAACAGGCTAACAGCGGTAACCAATGGCACACAAATAGGCTTACAATAGCCCAGTGTTTGTAATGCTTTCTCGAGTTGTGCATACAAGCGCATTGCAAGAAATGTAGACTATACACTTGTTTAAATCCCCAAGAACTTTCCTTGTTCTGAGTTTGCTAAAATGTGAAACATTGATTATTTTCACTGTCAACATTTCCCACAATCACATATATAGGGACACCTGTGGGCTACCTAATGTAAATGTCACATACATTTAATCAGGACTTGATATGACCAATATCGTTAAAATACCAACTTTGAGAAAGGTGATGCATAACTGAGTGAAACTGGTTCACCTGTCAGACTACAAACCTCAACCGTAGTCTACAGAAGAAGAACAAACATTTGGTGTCCAACAAGTGTGGACAAAATGTGAACTGTGGGCAGTGGTGTGCCGTACTTAAATAAAAATCCTTTGTAGTTTTTGTGGTGTCTGTACTTTACTTTACTATTTAAATTTTGGACAACTTTTACTTTTACTTCACTACATTCCTAAAATAATGATATGCTTTTTACTCCATACATTTTCCCTGACACCCAAAAGTACTCGTTACATTTTGACAGAAAAATGGTCCAATTCACACACTTATCAAGAGAACATCCCTGGTCATCCCTACTGCCTCTGATCTGGCGGACTCACTGAACTGAGTGTTGTAGTGTGCCCCTGGCTATCTGCCAATACATTTTAAAAAATGTGCCTTCTGGTTTGCTTAATAAAAGGAATTTGAAATGGTTTATACTTTTACTTTTGATACTTAAGTACATTTTAGCAATTCCATTTACTTTTGATACATAAGTCTATTTAAAACCAAATACGTTTAGACTTTTAGTCAACTAGTATTTTACTGGGTGACTTTCACTTCTACTTGAGTCATTTTCTATTAAGGTGTCTTTACTTTTACTCAAGTAGGACATTTAGTACTTTTTATAACACGGAATGTGAGTTACACAGACAATACAATACAACTTAGTCTACAAATATGCACGCACTGAACTGTTTGTCCAATGATGCTATCATCCGCAAAGGATGCTCAAATAGAATGTCAAAATAAATTAATAACTAATTATTGTATCCCTGGTCCAAGAAAAGGTATAGGCCAATAGAGACATAAAATATGATACGATTTTTTATAAGACATAAAGGCTCATACATGCTTATAACAAGTTATAAAGCATTATACCTGGATGCTTTAAGTAAAGGCGTAATTTATATAGTATAATAAAATAACAACTACAAACATTACCTTAAACAAGGTTTTAACTCCATGAAATATAGAAAGAGAATCAGTTTATATCCTTGGAATTCCAGTTACTCCCAGTGTAGTCATGCGTAAAAAGTGGCCAATAAATATTTGATCTGAAAGTCGTTCACTAAGCACTTATTTCCCGGGTGCGCCGATCCTCTCCAATCACTGCTTCTGTGGTTCAGTGTCTCACTCCAGTATGTTGCTTGTTCTGATCCGGGCAAGAGCAACCAAGAAGTGGTAGCCGGCTGCAAGTTCAAATTCTCTTTACACCCACTGTTATTTCGTCACTGTTGGAGAGGAGGGGCCCACTGCCCATCCCCAAAAATTGTGGACACCTTTGGGAGGGAGAAAAAAAAAACATAATTAGACCCTTTGTCTAACACGAACATCCTCATCCAATAACGTTGTTGCTACACCACACCATTCACTTGCACTGGTCAGACCGTTGGCAATGAAACCATTTAACTTTCCATTTGGAACCCAGATGTACCCATGCGTCAATTAAATTAATCAATACAAAATAATGATATGTTTCTGTTCAATATTCAAATCACTAGTCAGAGCCATCATCTTTTTTCCATACTTTGATCCAAGAAAATACTGAAGATGACGGATTCTTTTGGAATAAAAGGGTGTCCAAAATGATTCTAGGTGTAGACCGCTCCTACCTAAGGGTGCGCGTAATGGAACGGAGCGCTTTAAGGACTGATGTGTAATTCAACATCTGGATAAAGCTCCCTGGGCTAACAGGTTGGACAACACACACAACTGTAGAGGGATGAGGTCGCCACTTTTGACAAAATGTCGATACAACCCAATCGAATCAATAGGCTACAAATGTTGCGTAAACATACACTTTTGCGCGAAAGCCTATTCCTGCCAACCTTGGGGTCCCGCGAGAAACGCAAGCAAATGTATAATAATTAAATGAAAAAATCTAATGTACCCTACTGCATGAGTAGTTGGCAAGTTCACTTCATTTGTTGCAGGCATTTCATTAAGTTCACCATTGGCAACGCAAATATGATCTAAGAACAAGGCTACTTCACGGCTCTAAGTTGGTGGGATAACTGAGACCACTGACATGACCCGACAGAGCCAGAGCCTGAGAGCCAGTAACCAGTAACTGATCTGACAGTGAAGCCCCTTTGCCTGTCCTTTCCACACGGGGGAGAGGCCGGACCGCTCTTCCTCCGAGCTGATAGTAACGTTCATTGGCTACTGTCATGATACAGAGGCTGGATGAACCTTTGGGGGAGGTGTGTGTGTGACCAAAACTCAAAAAAAGGATTCCATTCCGAAATCGTTGTCAGAGGAGCTTGTTCGTTGTTAAATCAAACAAGGGATGCAGCCTTTCTTATGTAGCCGATAATCAACTCTCATAGTTCTTGGTACACTATGTGTACTGCCATTTTATAAAGTACATTTGGTTTGTTTGGGAGAAATAATATATTTACATTTTCACATTTTACACTTTAGTCATTTAGCAGACACTCTTATCCAGAGCTACTTACAGTATTCTTAGGTCGAATACCACACTTCTCCATAAAACAATTCATGATGAAAATAATGCTTGGCCAGGCATAGGAAAATATATTTGTTTAAGTAGTTATTGTTTTTGGATGAATTGTTGTCATTTAAAAGTGCTTTAAGATAATATAAATGTTAGAATGTTTCACCTACTTTTGCATGACATGTTGGTCAATAATATGTATTCACAAATTTTTCATTAAACAATGTTATCATGATATGTGTTATGGAATTGTTAGTTCCTTAAAATAACTATTCCCAACAGACACTGTATTCAGACATTCCCCTCAACTATTTACACAGGGATGTCCAATCCAACATAATTCATCCCCTACATGCCTTATAGGTGATTTAAGTCTTACCATTTGGATAGTGGAGATGGCTAACAGCTCCATTTGGGATGTCTACATAGTATAATGGGGACCTCCACACCTGTTATGTGCTTAGATGTGTTAATAGACTTTAATACAGTCTATGATCATTGATCACATAAAACTGACAACATAAAACTGACAACAACAGTGGGAATGTGTGTGTTCCTTCTCTGTAAAGTATGTGAATGATGTAGCCTACTTTTGCACTGTATTTGCCTAGTCGGAGGTGTTGCTAACATTTATGATAGCAAATTTCAATTTACAAAAAAAATATTGCTTTTTAAGGCTACTGTTTTACAGGCCTCCTGGGCCATGTACAGTGTTCCTCATTGAGTTCCACAAATTCCTTTTGGACCTTGTAGTCATGGTAGATAATATTCAAATTTCTGGTTCCTTTAATATTCACATGGAAAAGTCCACAGACCCACTCCAAAAGGCTTTCGGAGCCATCATCAACTCAGTGGATTTTGTCCAACATGTCTCCGGACATACTCACTGCCACAGTCATACGCTGGACCTAGTTTTGTCCCGTGGAATAAATGTTGTGGATCTTAATGTTTCTCCTCATAATCCTGGACTATCGGACCACCATTTTATTATGTTTGCAATCGTAATAAATAATCTGCTCAGACCCCGACCAAGGATCAAAGTCATGCTATAAATTCTTGGACAACCCAAAGATTCCTAGATGCCCTTCCAGACTCTCTCCACCTACCAAGGATGTCAGAGTACAGAAATCAGTTAACCACCTAACTGAGGAACTCAATTTAACATTGCGCAATACCCTAGATGCAGTCGCACCCCTAAAAACTAAAAAATATTTGTCATAGGAAACTAGCTCCCTGGTATACAGAAAATACCCGAGCTCTGAAGCAAGCTTCCAGAAAATTAGAATGAAAATGGTGCTACACCAAACTGGAAGTCTTCCGACTAGCTTGGAAAGACAGTACCGTGCAGTACCGAAGAGCCCTCACTGCTGCTCGATCATCCTATTTCTCCAACTTAATTGAGGAAAATAAGAACAATCCTAAATTTATTTTGATACTGTCACAAAGCTAATTAAAAATCAGCATTCACCAAGAGAGGATGGCTTTCACTTCCGCAGTGATAAATTCATGAACTTCTTTGAGGAAAAGATCATTAGAAAGCAAATGATGGACTCCTCTTTAAATATGCATATTCCTTAAAAGCTCAGTTGTCTTGAGTCTGCACAACTCTTCCAGGACCTAGGATCAAGGGAGACACTCAAGTTTTTTAGTACTATATCTCTTGACACATTGATGAAAATAATCATGAACTCTAAACCTTCAAGCTGCATACTGGACCCTATTCCAACTGAACTACTGAAAGAGCTGCTTCCTGTGCTTGGCCCGCCTATGTTGAACATAATAAACGTCTCTCTATCCAACGGGATGTGTACCAAACTCACTAAAAGTGGCAGTAGTAAAGCCACTCTTGAAACAGCCAAACCATGACCCAGAAAATATAAAAAGCTATCAGCCTATATCAAATCTCCCACTCCTCTCAAAAATGTTAGAAAAAGCTGTTGCACAGCAACTCACTGCCTTTCTGAAGACAATTAATGTCTTAGCACTTAGACTGCACTTGTGAAGGTGGTAAATTACTTTTTAATGGCGTCAGACCGAGGCCCTGCATCTGTCCTCGTCCTCCTAGACCTTAGTGCTGCTTTTGATACCATCGATCACCACAACCTTTTGGAGAGATTGGAAACACAAATTGGTCGAAACGGACAAGTTCTGGCTTAGATCTTATCTGTCGGGAAGACATCAGTTTGTCTCTGTGGATGGTTTGTCCTCTGACAAACCAATTGTACATTTCGGCTCAGTTTTAGGACCACTATTGTCTTCACTATATGTTTTACCTCTTGGTGACGTCATTCAGAAACATAATGTTAACTTTCACTGCTATACGGATGAGACACAGCTGTACATTTTGATGAAACATGGTGAAGCCCCAAAATTTCCCTCCCTGGAATCCTGTGTTTCAGACATAAGGAAGTGGATGGCTGCACATTTTCTACTTTAACTCGGAAAAAAAGAGATGCTTGTTCTAGGTCCCAAGAAACAAAGGGATCTTCTGTTGAATCTGACAATTAATCTTGATGGTTGTACAATACAGTCGTCTCAAATAAAACTGTGAAGGAGTTTGACCCTGATCTCTTTTTTGACGAACATATCAAGACTGTTTCAAGGACAGCTTTTTTCCATCTACATAACATTGCAAAAATGCAGAACGATTAGTCCATGCTTTTGTCACTTCTAGGTTAGACTACTGCAATGCTCTACTTTCCGGCTACCCGGATAAAGCACTAAATAAACTTCAGTTAGTGCTAAACACGGCTGCTAGAATCTTGGCTCGAACCAAAAAATTGTATCATATTACTCAAGTGCTAGCCTCTCTACACTGGCTTCCTGTTAAGGCAAGGGCTGATTTTGTCACTCCCTGGCCATAGAGAGGATTTTATTCTCTATTTTGGTTAGGCCAGGGTGTGACTAGGGTGGGCATTCTAGTTTCTTTATTTCTATGTTTTCTATTTCTTTGTTTTTGGCCGAGTGTGGTTCTCAATCAGAGGCGGCTGTCTATCGTTGCCTCTGATTGGGAATCATACTTGGGCAGCCTTTTTCCCACCTGTGTTTTGGTGAGTAGTTGTTTTCTGTTTAGTTGATTTGCCTTACAGAACTGTTCATTTTTCTCTTTGTTATTTTGTTCGGGTGTTTTGAGTAATAAATTATCATGAACACTTACCACGCTGCGCTTTGGTCCGATCCTCATTCTGACGAGAGACGTTACAGAACTACCCACCACAAAAAGACCAAGCAGCGTGGTCAGGAGGAATGGACGTGGGAGGACATTTTGAATGGGAAAGGATCCTGGACGTGGGAGGAGATCCTGGCTGGGAGGGATCACTTCCCATGGGAGCAGACGGAGGCAGAAAGGAGGGAGCAATTTTACAAGAGGTCACGGCTAGCACGGAAGCCCGAGAGGCAGCTCCCAAGGGGGGGACACACGGGGAGATTGGCAGAGTCAGGGTTTAGACCTGAACCAACTCCCTGTGCTTACCGCGGGGAGCATGTGACTGGTCGGGCACCGTGTTATGTGGCGATGCGCACCATGTCTCCACTGCGCAGTCACAGCCTGGTGCGCTATATTCTAGCTCCTCGCATTGGCCGGGCTAGAGTGGGCAACCAGCCAGGACGGATGGTGCCGGCTCAGCGCTCCTGGCCTCCAGTGCGTCTCTTCGGCCCAGGGTATCCTATGCCGGCTCTGCGCACTGTGTCTCCGGTGCGTCTGCACAGCCCAGAGCGTCATGTGCTAGTGCCCCGCAGTTACCGGGTGAAAGTAACCATCCAGCCAGGACGGGTTGTGCCAGCTCTACGCTCGAGACCTCCAGTGCGCCTCCACGACCCAGTGTATCCGGTGCCTGCTCCACGCAACAGGCTTCCAGTGCATCTCCCCAGTCTGGTGAGACCTGTTCCGGTTCCATGTACCAGGCCTCCAGTATGTCTCCCCAGCCTGGTAAGCCCTGTGGCAGCTCCACGCAGCAGGCTTCCAGTACGTCTCCTCAGTCCGGTGAGACCTGTTCCGGCTCCACGTTCGAAGCCTCCAGTGATGATCCATGACACGAAGCCTCCAGTGATGATCCATGGCACTAAGCCTCCAGTGATGATTCATGGCACAAAGCCTCCAGTGTTGATCCATGGCACGAAGCCTGCAGTGATGATCCATGGCACGAAGCCTCCAGTGAGGATCCATGGCACGAAGCCTCCAGCGTTGATCTGCGGTCCGGAGCCTCCAGCGACGGTCCCCGGTCTGGATCCTGCAGCGACGGCCTCCTGTCCGGGGCCACCACCAAAGCGAAGGGATCTGCGGGTGGATGGAGGTCTACGTCCCGCACCGGAGCTGCCAGAGGCTTTTATTCTCTGTTTTGGTTAGGCCAGGGTATGACTAAGGTGGGCATTCTAGTTTCTTTATTTCTATGTTTTCTATTTCTTTGTTTTTGGCCGAGTGTGGTTCTCAATCAGAGGCAGCTGTCTATCGTTGTCTCTGATTGGGAATCATACTTAGGCCGCCTTTTTCCCACCTGTGTTTTTGTGGGTTATTTTTACAGTTATTTTCTGTATAGTAGTTGATTTGCCTTACATAACTGTTTGTTTTTCTCTTTGTTATTTTGTTTGAGTGTTTTGAGTAATAAATTATCATGTACACTCACCACGCTGCGCTTTGGTCCGATCCTCATTCTGACGAGAGACGTTACAGATTTCAAGGTTTTAATGCTAACTTACAAAGCATTACATGGGCTTGCTCCTACCTATCTTTCCGATTTGGTCCTGCCGTATATACCTACGCTACGGTCACAAGACGTAGGCCTCCTTACTGTCCCTAGAACTTCTAAGCAAACAGCTGGAGGCAGGGCTTTCTCCAATAGAACTCAATTTTTATGGAATGATCTGCCTATCCATGTGAGAGACGCAGACTCTTTATTGAAGACTCACCTCTACAGTAGGTCCTATGATTGAGTGTAGTCTGACCCAGGAGTATGAAGGTGAATGGAAAGGCACTGGAGCAACGAACCGCCCTTGCTGTCTCTGCCTGCACTGGGATTCTGCACTGGGATTCTCTGTCTCTAACCCTATAATAATAATAATAATAATATAATATATGCCATTTAGCAGACGCTTTTATCCAAAGCGACTTACAGTCATGTGTGCATACATTCTACGTATGGGTGGTCCCGGGGATCGAACCCACTACCCTGGCGTTACAAGCGCCATGCTCTACCAACTGAGCTACAGAAGGACCTAACCCTATTACAGGGGCTGAGTCACTGGCTTACTGGTGCTTATTCCATGCTGTCCCTAGGAGGGGTGAGTCACTTGAGTGGGTTGAGTCAATGACGTGATCTCCCTGTCCAGGCTGGCGCCCCCCCTTGGGTTGTGTCGTGGGGGAGATCTTTGTGGGCTATACTCGGCCTCGTCTCAGGGTGGTAAGTTGGTGGTTGTGTGACAAGAGATGAAAAGAATCTTCCCACTCCATCAAGCAATGGGGACAACAACACAGGGCATTCACGGGACCTCATGGAACCATGGACCGCACCTGCAGAAACTGGACAACAGGGGGAAGCAGAGGAGATACCTATCATAGACTTCTCCCGGCTGACGCTTGACATACCACCTACGCCACCTCCAGTAGTAGAAACAACCAGCTGGTATGATTGAGTAGAATCAGCCAACAGTAACACGGAAGCAGCAATGTGAGAGTCAGTAGTGCATGACCTTAACTGGTAATAATAGGAAGCTTTCGTTTAACACACAGGCCTAAGGTTACGTAGGTCTACAGCACCAGTGGGAACTTCCCCTGTAAAAAGGTATATAAAGAGAACAGAGATCATAAGACAGCATGATCCTCACTAACATATGAAACAGACTTCATATGGAGAATCATCACAGGTAAATGTACTATTGCACTATACACTTTTTGTTAGACTATAACAATATTTGAGAACTGGATTATTTTGTCTAAGTACTTATTGGATCAATATCTGAATATACTTGGTTGAATTTAGTGACCCCGAGACTGAGTCCCCGAGACTGAGTCCCCGAGAACGCCTCTTGAATACAGACGAAGTGGCAGTCACTCAGTGAGACATCAGGTACAGATGTGATTGGCAATACAGGGAAACAGCAAAGTACCAGTTACAATGTATTGTGTTAAATGTGGGAGACTGGATTGGGATCAAGAAACCACCAGGAGCTGATACAGGGAACAGGGAACAGAGTAATTAAAAATAAAAAATAAAAAACACGGAAAGAGGCAGCAAATAACTGAGGTTGTCAGTGCTAACCCAGTTAAAGTAGACAGTAATATAAAAGTAGATATCTCCCGGCAGCGTAGCCTAGTGGTTAGAGTGTTGAACTAGTAACCAGAAGGTTGCGAGTTCAACCCCCCGAGCTGACAAGGTACAAATCTGTCGTTCTGCCCCTGAACAACCCACTGTTCCCAGGCCGTCATTGAAAATAAGAATGTGTTCTTAACTGACTTGCCTGGTTAAATAAAGGTCAAATTTAAAAATAAAAAAAAATTAAGAAAGTATGTCTGTGCCAGAATGGTTGCATCTGCTTAACTGCAGGTCAGGGCTGCAAGTGCGCTGTTCTGGAGATACTATATGGGTTGCCTCACACACCTGGCATGAGGATTTAGTCAAGGTTGGGGTGGTGGTGGCCGTGAACACAAAGGTGGCAAGAACGTAAGTGTATGGATGTTACAGGGACTGGCTAATCTTAGCCTTAGGCAATCGGCCACAGGAAGTGATAGCGGAGAGAAAGGTGGGAGACAAAGAGTAGGCCGCATACTCATGTTTAGAGTATGCGCCAAATTGTGTACGGGGAGTACAAGTAGTATCGGGAACCTGGGACCCTAAAAGATGCTTATGCATGTGGAACCACAGGGGAATCATACAACCTAGGAGTGTAGAAATCAGCAAGTTAAGGGAAATACGGTCTTGCTAAGAGGGAGCTTGCTTACGCCAGTAATGCTAGAAGACCCTCTCTGGCCGGTAGAACAAGGACCTTTCCAGTTAGCAAAAGGGTCTGGTACCTATAGGAACAGTGAAGAGTGGCTAAAAGCCAGGGAAAGAGACCCAGTACCCCTTACGGGATATTGGACCAGTAAAGGAGAACCAGAATGTTGGATGATGGTAGACGGGAAATTTTCCCTATGGAACCCTAGGAATTACCTAAGTCAGATGTTGACAAACAGACGTGACCGGGAACAAGATGATGAATATGAATCAGACAATAACCATGAGAGAAACGACCACCATGGAGTAATGAGAAGATGCTGGTGGGAAGGAACATGTAAGCCAGTGAGAGAACATCACTGGGGCAGGTTAATGAGGAAAGAAAAGACAATGTGCTGTGTCTCTAAGCTTTATGGCTATAGAGGATACAGAACCCGTCCGAGGTGACAAAGGAGAAAGGCATATGGTGAAATTGGGATGGCAAATATACATTGCCCAGGACCTTAAGACTAAATTGGACTGTGTATACTCGTGCCACATGTTGGTGGACAGGAAAGCAGCTCCTGGAGAGGGAAGGGGTAGAAATGAAGCTGCTCCACCTGATCCACAAGGAAAAATTACAAGGTTTATTAACCTAATAAAAAGGAAACCAACTCCAGACACACAAGACCCTGGAGAGGGCACATCTAGACAAAGGGATAGAGGCCATACTAGGTCCCCCATTTGTAAAAATTAAAAAATAAAACCAATTAGAACCTCCTCTGTCTCCACAGGGAAGCATGAGACTGGGGTAAGTATTCTTTCCACCATAATCATAGTGCCAAGCGCTATATTATTTGGACTAACCCTAGGGGTAATATATACGAAAAACAAGAAAGAGAAATTATACAAGGTTTAGAGATAGAACAAGAAAGATGCCAGAATTCAATACCCGTATACAGGGCATTTACTAAGTGATGGGGGGTACCAGTACAATGCACCCCGAATAATAGAACAGACTGCCCTGGATATCCATCAGTAAAGTTAAAACAGAGATATAATATTACGAAATGGAATCTGACCTGGGATCATAATAATACCATAGTGGTGTTGTGGAAATCAGTTACCAATAACACACTCCAAGGGTATATAGTAAATATAACTAAAGGACCCGTTCTAGCTAATCAGACGTGAGAATGGACAATATATGAATTCATATAAAGGCGGCCAGTGGAGGGGACAGCTGGGTGATGCAGAGAATATAACGGAGATCAAATTTATCTATGATCAAAGTACGGCCAGTTCACCTTGGGAAAGTGTTGAGTGCCACAGTTTAACGACTGCTTTCAACACCTCAGCCTGGCCTCGGAGAAGAATAACAACACGTTGGCCTCGGATGAGCAAAAATAGCATGGCCACCAGTCATGCATCTGCAAGTCATGCATATGCAAGTGCAGCAATAACAACACCCCGTGAACCAGGCGGAAATAACACTAGCACAACAGCACGCGACAAACAGAAATGAACATAACACACAGAAGGCCTAAAACAGAGTATGGATCAAGGGGGCTTAGATATATCATGTCTGGAAGGGAATAGCTCCAGGTACCGAGTAAGGCGCAGCACGCAAAGGCGGATTACAGGACCAGGCCCTGAAGCTAAATGGTAACCTGTATTGCTTGCTGTTTGGGGTTTTAGGCTGGGTTTCTGTACAGCATTTTGTGACATCAGCTGATGTAAGAAGGGCTTTATAAATACATTTGTTTGAGAGTCAGTTCTAGTGTGCTGACTGATGTTCGAACATGCAAGGATACATACATCTGGCATTGGAATGCTGATTTCCTCTCGCATGACTTCTCAAACAAGCTGATCTGTCTCTAAACCTTTGACACTGCATGTGTTGTGCGAGGCCTGAGTCTTCCTGTGTGACCTCAGGCTAAATACAAGCAGGAAGTAAAACATAGACAACATAAACATCATAGTGAATTTCTTACAAACTTTATTAGGACAATTAATATGAGATATGAAAAAGAAAAATACTTATCAAGATAAACTAAGAACCATGTCCCAATACAAAATAAAATGTGTATGGTGAAAATTTCTTAGGAGGTGAATATTTCACAAATATTACCTTCCTCTTCCACATCGTACAATGGTATTCCCCTTGACAATAAACAACACATCAAATGAAATCATCTGGTTTTGTAGACCAATGCACTGCATTGACAGTGGTGAGTCATTGAAAGTCTGTCTTCCTTTAGTTTGGCTATGATGCTGAGACCAAACTTGAAATGGCATCCTGATTGGTTATCTGCTCAGCTCACGTTGGTGGGTCCTTCCTGAAAATGTGAAAGTTGGATGTCGTTTAGTTTCCTTAAGCAAATTTAGCTGCTAATAACAACACTAATGACTGCCCTTAATAGTAGTCATTGAGAACAGGCTCTGTGAATCAAAGCTGACAGGCAGGTCTGGTCTAGCAGTGTAGGCAAGTTGTATTGTGACATCACTGTGTTGTCTCAGAGACTCTTCAGACCAGATGAGAGCTCGAGCAGGGGTGATCAGCCTGTTTTTAGGGAAGATGGTCCTGGCCCACTGGGGGCCCTTGTAAAAGTGTTAGGTGTCGTCTCCATGCCTGTCTGCACTGCAATCATCCCCGGGCTGACCACCAGGTACCTACTATACCCCCTCCCTACAGCTGTCTGGCCTAGAGTGGTGAAACTGGAAAAGAGAGGAGGGTTACCCTTGTCAAAAAAATCAAATTTATTACAATCCAAAAGACAATCCAAAAGATTTTGGAACCTATCCTATAGGATTTTAACCTTTTGCACTGTATCTATAGAATATAATCCTTTGGGGTCCAAAAGGACTGGTTTGAAAATCCTATAGGATTTTTGACTAGGGTAAAATGTGTTGATCAGAGTTATTTTATAGTACAGACCCCTTGACTTTTTCCATATTTTGTTACGTTATTTACTATTTGTGTATTAGTATTGTATTTGCGAGACATTCTACTGCACTGTTGGAGCTAGAAACAAGCATTTCACTGCACCTACTAAAACACCTGCAAATCTGTGTACACGACCAATAAACTTAGATTTTTATTTGAATCTTAGGACAGGTATCCATCACCTTTGGACAGCAAGTCAGTCATCAGGAATAACACAGAGTTGCAGAGATGTTACACAAGACCAATGGCATGGGGCATTGACTTCCGAGGTCTGAAACAACTGGAACACTTCGATTTTGGTAGTGAATGATCACTAGCAATAAGGTTAGGATTGAGGAAGATTAGTTGATCCTAGATCTGTGACTAAGGGCAATTTCTACCCAGACCACCTTGCTTAAAGAACTTTGCCATTGACCTTGTCTGTGCCAATACTCTGCTCACCATGGCATCCTCCAGTCAACACACCATATGACTTGACGGGGCTAACAGATTTTACAAGGGGGGCCCATCTCTTCCCTCACCCCTAAAGAGAGGGAGAGACAGTGGGTTGTAACAGGGTAGGGAGATAAGAGGGCCTTCCTCAGACAGCTGCTTTAAGTTAGTGGGCTTCATGTTCAGACACATGTTGGACCCTTCACTGGTCTGTGAGTCAGATTAACGTGTCCTGAGACGCACAGCTAGGGAACATGAAACATACAAAGGAACTTATCAAGGAAGCTTCCTGGGCCTGGTTTCGCAAAAGCGTCTGAAGGCTAAGTTAATCGTTGGAACCTTGGTAGGAGCATCGTTAAATCTCCGAGCTCTTTTCCAAAACCATTATTACTAAAGTTACTCTTGAAAACGCTTGTTTATTACCGACTGCCTCAGACCACCAGTAGAACAGCTAAGTGCATAGTTAGATGCTTTTTTGCCCTTACATGTCACTTTATACACAAAAGATCTCTGCTAAACATAGAATGAAGATGTTTATCTGTCTCTGTGTGTCACGTCCTGACCTTAGTTCCTTTTTTATGTCTCTATTTTGGTTTGGTCAGGGCGTGAGTTGGGGTGGGCATTCTATGTTTTTCATTCTATGTTTTCTGTTTTGTGTATTGCACCTTGCAAAACTGTTTGTCTGTTGATTTTTGTTCAAGTGTTCGTATTTATTAAACGCATTATGAATAATTACCACACTGCACCTTGGTCCTCTTCTCCTTCTCACGACAACAATCGTTACACTGTGGTCGCTGATAACTTCAAAAGTAGTTGACTAAAAATACAAAAGTTGCCAATGTTTTTGCAATTGGTACAAACAAGCAAAATATAAAAATATTCTTCAAATTAAAACTGAGATGAGTGCATTAAAAGATCAATACAGTACAAGGCAACATGTAAAGTGTTGGTCCCATGTTTCATGAGCTGAAATAAAAAATCCCAGAAATGTTCCATACGCACAGATAGGTTATTTCTCTCCAATTTATGCACACATTTGTGTACTTCCCTGTTATTGACCAAAAAAAACAGCAGCATACCACCCTGCATCCTTCTAAAGCTAAGCAGGGTTGGTCCTGGTCAGTCCCTGGATGGGAGACCAGATGCTGCTGGAAGTAGTGTGTAAGGGTGAGTAGGAGGCACCCTTTCCACTGGTCTAAAAACAAATCCCAATGCTGCAGGGCAGTGATTGGGGACATTGCCCTGTGCAGGGTGCTGTCTTTCGGATGGGATGTTAAACGGGTGTCCTGACTCTCTGTGGTTACTAAAGAACCCATGGCACTTATCGTAAGAGTAGGGTTGTTAACTGCGGTGTCCTGCCTATATTCCCAATCTGGCCTTCATGGCCACCTAATCATCTCTGGTTTACATTTGGTTCATTCATTCCTGTAACTATTCCCCAGGTCATTGCTGTAAATTAAAACGTGTTCTCATTGAATTTACTGGGTTGCCAAGATAATCCATCCATCTGACTGGTGTGGCATATCAAGAAGCTGATTAAACAGCATGATCAGTGCACAGTATTGGGGACAATAAAAGGCTACACTAAAATATGCAATTTAGCCACAGATGTCTCAAGTTTTGAGGCAGAGTGCAACTAGCATGCTGACTGTGGGGATGTCAACCAGAGCTGTTGCCATAGAATTTCATGATAATTTATCTACCATAAACTGCCTCTAACATCTTTTTAGAGAATTTGGCAGTACGTCCAACTGGCCTCACAACCGCAGACCACGTGTAACCAGCCCAGGACCTCCACATCCTGCTTCTTCACCTGCGGGATCGTCTGCTGATGAAACTGAGGAGTATTTATGTCTGTAATAAAGCCCTTCTGTGAAATCCATAGATTAGGACCTAATATATTTATTTCAGTTCACAGATTTCCTTATATGGACTGTAACTCAACAAAATCATAGAAATGATTGCATGTTGCGTTTATATTTTTTTCCAGTATATTTCTTGATGTGTAACAATGATGTGCCAAATCTGTGATTTATTGCATTAGCCTTTTATAGAGACATTGAACCACTGGTCACTTCCGTTCCACACTGTGTATTTAAATACTGTATCCCTGACGTAACTCAACATAATATTTCTACAACTGTACATTGTATTTTAGTTTTGTTTATACACACTGCATATTGATTTATATACACTGGATTCTTGACATAGCTTATTGTAATATATCTACTGCTGTAAAAATCATTCTTAGTTGATTTTGTGTAAATGTTCCTAGATTACATACGTATAGACTGTATTTGATTATTGCTACAGTGCTACTTGGGCTGTTAATCAGTTTGTCCCGCCATTCTTGATTTCTTGTCTTTTTTGTATTTTTTCCTCTTACATTTGAATTGTTCAACATGTTGCTGCATTGTTAGGAGCTAGTAAGATAAGCATTTTACTGTGCCCGCTATAACATCTGCTAAACTGTGTAGGGTAAGCATGAGAATAAGACGCAATATTCCATATAGGTGATAATATCTCTCTAAGAGCTGATCCGTCATCAGTATTGTAGAATAATTGTAATATTAATGTAAGATTTGAACGGAGAAAGTGGATCCAAGACCAGAGCTGCCTTTCTTTCCATCCTATCAGTATTGACACATGCTCCAACTAAGCACTTAGTGGAACTTCTTCCTACGTACTGTTTTGGGAAACACATGTGAGTTGTTTGGCCGTTATAGGAACAATACACTGTTAAAACACAAATTCCATCGCTATTGGGAAACCAGGCCCAGAACAGTAATCCCAATGAGATGACTAACCAAAGACCAAATCTGCATACCTGCACACAGTCCTACACGATTTGCAAATACACTTCTGTCAGAAAAGAGGTCACATTTTTTTCTTCCAATGAATCCGAGTAATTCCCAGCATAATGAAATGAGATTGAGTGAATGGATAACTTCATCCACCTACAATCTACCCAACTTTTGAAATTTCCTTCTGAGAAAAAGTGAGTTGATAACAAGAAACAGACTGCTTGCGTACTCATAGACTTGAGTCAGTTACAGTAAATAGATTGCAGAAGTGTGGTATCCATTTCATTCCCTACCCCCTTGCTGTAAATAAGTTAATCAGTACATACTGCTTCATAGGGGATTCAGAATCACATATTTGTGGGGAAAATCTCCAGATTCTGCAACCGAACACGGTATGAGAAACATCACGTGGGCTAGAATTCAGCCGACTGTGCGTTAATTCATTGGTTTAAAATTGCAACTCACAATGAAAACATTGATTCTTGCTGTAGCTCAGCCACAGTTAAATGAAAAGAGCTAAGTGAGTGAGACGCTTTACAGTCAGCAGTCTAGCCAGGTTGCAATTACATGGGAGAAGGCATGATGGGTGGGAAGCTTGTCGATTGCCTAGTCTGACCAAGAGGCATGATAACAACATAATATTACAGATTGCTGATGAGAATAATCTAATTCATGCAATTAAGGATAATGACTTTGAATAAAATCCATTTACGATTTTCAAAGCATTTTATTTGAACAAAGCCCAATAATAACAGTTTTGGACCACCCATTGTAACAGCCTGAGGTATGAATTTATGATAGGGACAATAAAGATCTTGCCATGTTTTCATCAGTCTCATTGAAAATGATCAGTCAGAATCATGCTCAAGACGATGGTCCTATTCAATCCATAGCGTTTGCCCAGTAAATTCACATAAGAATATTTCACACGAGACACCGTACCGTCAGATAAACTTCCGAATCATATAACACTAAACAAGATAGTGTTTACTGTGTCCATGTTAAATCACTTCAAGAGAAAGATAGAGGTCAAGAATGTGGTTATGAGCTAAGAATCAACCATAGCTTTGTTAATCCAAAGGATGAGCTTGAGTGCAGGTATACGTTTATAATTGGGTGACCAGCGGACATATACACTGTTCCCACGTCACCCTTGGCCCTGCAATTTAAAAAAACAACAACATTTAAGTAATTTAGCAGACACTCTTATCCAGAGAGACGTACAGAAGCAATTAGGGTTAAGTGCCTTGCTCAAGGGCACATTTACAGAATTTTCACCTAGTTGCCTCGGGGATTCAAATCAATGACCTTTTGGTTACTGGCCCAATGCTGTTAACCGCTACGCTACCTGCCACCATCTGCTAGTAGTTTGGGGAAGATTGTAATGATACTAAAGTAGGCCAAGTGAACATATATTACTAATAATACAGGAGAAAAAGCTAACCGTCTTAGAACACACACATACACACACACCAATTTGACTCGGAAACACTGGGCTCATCTGGTTGTACTGTACATGCACACTCAGTCTCAATACACTCAGTCACTACAAAGATACTCAGTTGCCGAAGAGGATGAACACCACTCAGGGATTTCACCTTGAGGCCAATGGTGGCTTTAAAACAGTTCAAGTTTGAAGGCTGTGATACAAGAAAACTGAGGATGAATCAACAACATTGTAGTTTCTCCATAATTGTAACCTAATTGACAGAGTGAAAAGAAGGAAGCCTGTAAATAATAAAAAATATTCCAAAACATGCATCCTTTTTGCAACAAGGCAATAAAGTAATACTGGAAAAAACATGGCAAAGCAATTCACTTTTTGTCCTGAGTGTTATGTTTGGGGCAAATCAAATACAACAAATTACAGAGTACCACTTGCCATATTTTCAAGCATAATGGTGGCTGCATCATGTTATGGGTATGCTTTGAATTCTTAAGGACTGGGGAGTTTTTCAGGATAAAAATAAATAAATAAATAGAATGGAGCTAAGCACAGGCAAAATCCTAGAGGAAAACCTAGTTCAGTTTGCACTGAGAGATGAATACACCTTTCAGCGGGACAATAACATAAAACACAAGGCCAAATCTAGACCGGAATTTTTACCAAGAAGACAGTGCATGTTCCTGAGTGTCCGAGATACAGTTTTGAATTAAATCTGCATAAGAACAGCCCTTAGCCATGGTATATTGGCCATATACCACACACCTCAGGCCTTATTGCTTAATTATACCATGGCGTTTTTGAATAGCTTGAAGGTCATTCTAGAGTGTGCATTAAATCCCTATAATGCATGGTATATCACCACGATATAATTCAATGGCTAGTTAATTATTACATGTTCTATGTTTGAGCTGCTTTTGAAAGCAAAAGTTGAATTGAAAACATTAACATTATTGCATTGTTGATTTAGATTTAGCAAGATAGGACTGATGGTTTGGTTTACTAAACTAGCAAGTCTATTTGGCTACCAAGGTAATTACTGTAGCTATCTAGTAAACTTGCTAGCTGCTTCAGTGGATGTTGAACACAATTCCACCGGCAAACAAACACGTTTCTAGTGGCAAATTTGTTCAATTATAGCGATGGTATAAAAGGGATAATCAACTCAGGGCTCTATGCGTTCTCTGGAAAATAACGCAACTCAGTGGAAGGTTAGTTCCACTCCGCTAGTGCATCGTGGAACACACCTTCCACGTCATTCACTATTTTCCATAGAACGCATAGCCCCTCACTGATTATCTCGTACAGATTTATAGAATAATTTCTCTAAAACTGTCAAATTTGTTATTTTACACAATATATTTCCACAGCACTGGCAAACCATGATTGACCAACTCCCTGACCAACATGGCTGACCTTAGGACCATCGTAAGAAGGTTCATATCCGCTCTAGTCTTCTAATTCCTAATTCTATGGTTCCACTCTTGCATGCAGCATCAAATAGGGACAGGCTAAAAAAAAACAGCTTCATAGAATAGAATCTCAATCAAGCACAAAACATGAGTTTACAGGTCCTTATCGTGACACAATATTCCTTGTCAACATTGTGTGAATTGTAAAGAACAGGAGTCATATGCAATATACACATACCCACACTGAGAGGCTACAGTAGCCACGTTCTGATCATTCGTGAAATGGCAGATCATGTTCCCTTTTTGGGGCTAAACAGACTTACAGGCCTGAGCCCCAGGGCAAAATATGGCCCCCTCTCTCTCTCACACACACAAGATGGCACAGTCAGTTCAAAGAGGGGCAGAAGGAAGGCCTACTGCTGTGTTTGTAATGCCCTGAAATGTATTCCTCCAGTTTCCAACAGCCTGCCTGCTGCCTGACCTACATACCTGTACCACCCCCGGCGTGAAGAGCCGCACTGCCCACTGCGAACACCAAGCTTGATGGGTAATGTGGTCTGACATTGCTGGGCCAACAAAACCAAATAAACTCATGAAAGGAAAGTTACCATAACTAAGAGGAGCACTGAACTGTTCAAATGTCTTCCTTTCTAGAAAAAAAACTATTTTTTTGATTTTCAAGTCCCATTGATTCAAATCAGATTCAGAGCCAAACATAACCCATGATGCTATGTTTTTTGGGAGCAAACTGAACCTTTGTATCTGCCAAGCCTTAAGAAAACGCTTCCCAACAAACAAGATCATTCCAATAGTTATCTAAAAATACTGGATGACCTACAACAGACTGCCTGGGTAAAATGAACCAGTTAATTCACTACAATTGTTTCAGTAACAGAATGCTGCAAAACCCTCAAATTAAAAAACACAGAAGTTGCACGGCAAAGTTGTACAGGGAACACAACATTCTCTAAATATTGCTTGTTGACTGCAGGAGCTGTGTCAGACATTACAGTACCAGCACAGTGGGTAGTCTGAACACCGCATACCTATTCCCCAGACAAGGAGCCCTATTTCTCTCCTCCAACATGGCAGGACAAGCAGCAGAGCAGGAAGAGACCTGTCATCACCAGGACTGAGAGAAGGGTGCAGGTGCACACTTAAGTGAATTAAGATGATAAGCAAGTCATTGGACGCTTAATTTGAGGCTGGCATAGCAATCAACGCTTTCTCACTACCAGTGTTAACCTTTTCAGCTGCCAGGGATACTCTGGCTTTGACACATATAAGCCATAATATGGTATTACATGGAAGTCTAGAGTCTCTGGAGATTGAGAAAATAATTTCAAATTCTCTACTTCAAACTCTTCCTCATATACTGTACCAGTCAAAAGTTTGGATACACCTACTCATTCAAGGGTTTTTCTTTATTTTTTCAATTTTCTACATTGTAGAATAATAGTGAAGACATGAAAACTATAAAATAACACGTATGGAACCATGTAGTAACCAAAAAAGTGTTAAACAAATCAAAGTATATTTTAGATTCTTCAAAGTAGCCACCCTTTGCCTTGATGACAGCTTTGCACACTCTTGGCATTCTTTGGGGGCTCCTGAGTGGCGCAGCGGTCTAAGGCACTGTATATCAATGCTAGAGGCGTCATTACAGACCCTGGTTTGATCCTGGGCTGTATCACAACCGGCGTGATTGGGAGTCCCATAGTGTGATGCACAATTGGCCCAACGTCGTCCGGGTTAGTGTTTGGCAGGGGAAGGCCGTCATTGTAAATAAGAATTTGTTCTTAATTGACTTGCCTAGTTAAATAAAGGTTAAATTCTCTCAAAACAGCTTCACCTGGAATGCTTTTCAAAGAATTGAAGAGTTCCCACATACACTGCGCGCTTGTTGGCTGTTTTTCCTTCACTCTGCGGTCCAACTCATTCCAAACCATCTCAATTGGGTTGAGATCGGGTGATTGTGGAAATACCAAATACCAAATACATGATCTGTCACATGATCTCAGTATTTATATACACCTGTTCTGCTAGGCCCCAGAGTCTGCAACACCACCAAGGAGCACCACCAAGAAAGCGGCATCATGAAGAACAAGGAGCTCTCCAAACAGGTCAGGGACAAAGTTGTGGAGAAGTACATATCAGGGTTGGGTTATAAATAAATAACCCAAACCTTTGAACATCCCACGGAGCGCCATTAAATCCATAATTAAAAAACTGAGAGAATATGCCATCACAACAAACCTGCCAAGAGAGGGCCGCCCACCAAAACTCCCAGGCAAGGCGGACATTAATCAGAAAGGCAACAAAGACACCAAAGATAACGCTGAAGGAGCTGCAAAGCTCCACAGCGGAGATTGGAGTATCTGTCCATAGGACCACTTCAAGCCGTACACTCCACAGAGCTGGGTTCTACGAAAGAGTGTCCAGAAAAAAAGCCATTGCTTAAAGAAAAAAATAAGCCAAAAGGCATGCGGGAGACTCCCCAAACATATGGAAGAAGGTACTCCGGTCAGATGAGACTAAAATTGATCTATGTCTGGCGCACATCCAACACCTCTCATCACCCGAGAACACTATGCCCACAGTGAAGTATGGTGGCGGCAGCATCATGCTGTGGGGATGTTTTCCATTGGCAGGGACTGGGAAACTGGTCCAAATTTAAAGATTGATGGATGGCGCTAAATACAGGTAAATTCTTGAGGGAAACCTGTTTCAGTCTTCCAGAGATTTGAGACTGGGACAGAGGTTCACCTTCCAAGCAGGACAATGACCCTAAGCATACTGCTAAAGCAACACTTGAGTGGTTTAATGGGAAACATTTAAATGACTTGGAATGGCCTAGTCAAAGCCCAGACCTCAATCCAATTGAGAATCTGTGGTATGACTGAAAGATTACTGTACACCAGCGGAACCCATCCAACTTGAAGGAGCTGGAGCGGCTTTTATTTGAATAACTGGCAGAAATCCCAGTGGCTAGATGTGCCAAGCTCATAGAGACATACCCCAAGAGACTTGCAGCTGTAATTGCTGCAAAAGGTGGTTCTACAAACTATTGACTTTGGGGGGTGAATAGTTGCGCACGCTCAAGTTTGAATTTTTTTGGTCAAATTTTGTCACGCCCTGACCTTAGTTATCTTTGTTTTCTTTATTATTTTGGTTAGGTCAGGGTGTGATGACGGTGGTATATGTGTTTTCCCCTGTCTCTGGGTTTTGTATGTTTATGGGGTTTCCTAGTGTAGGTGTTTTTATGTCTATGGTTGCCTAGATTGGTTCTCAATCAGAGGCAACTGTTTATCGTTGTCTCTGATTGGGGATCATATTTAAGTAGCCATATTCCTTGGATAGTTTGTGGGTTATTGTCTATGTGTAGTTGCCTGTCAGTACTCGTGTCTCATAGTTTCACATTCGTTTTGTTGTTTTGTATAGTTTGTTCAGTGTTTATTCTTCATTAAAAAAAGAGTATCGCCTTTCTGAGGAGGAAAGAGAGGCAGCGAAAGTGGAACGGCGATACTACGAGGAGAAATACCGGAGAATAGTGGAACGGCGACGATATGAAGGTACACGGCTAGCACGGAAGTCCGAGAGGCAGCCCCAATAATATTTTTGGGGGAGGCACACGAGGCCACCAGCCCAGTACCACCAGTGCCAACACCACGCACCAGTCTTCCTGTGCGCCTCCAGTGCCCAGTGTGCCCTGTTCCTGCTCCCCGCACTCACCCTTAGGTGCGTGTCACCAGCCCGGGTACCACCAGTTCCGGCACCACGCACCGGGCCTCCAGTGCATCTTCCAGGGTCCAGTACGTCCTGTTCCTGCTCCTCGCACTCACCCTGAGGTGCGTGTCCCCAGCCCGGTACCACCAGTGCCGGCACCACGCACCAGGCCTATAGTGCGCCTTGGCAGTCCAGTACACCCTGTTCCTCCTCCCTGCACTAACCCTGAGGTGCATGTCCCCAGCCCGGTACCACCAGTGCCGGCACCACGCACCAGGCCTACAGTGCGCCTCGACAGTCCAGTATGTCCTGTTCCTCCTCCCCGCACTCGCCCTGAGGTGCGTGTCACCAGCCCAGTACCACCAGTGCCAGCACCACGCACCAGGCCTACAGTGCGCCTCGGCAGTCCAGAGCGTCCGGCGACAGTACCCAATCCAGAGCGTCCGGCGACAGTGCCCGGTCCAGAGCGTCTGGCGACAGTGCCCGGTCCAGAGCGTCCGGCGACAGTGCCCGGTCCAGAGCGTCCGGCAACAGTGCCCAGTCCAGAGCGTCCGTCGACAGTGCCCAGTTCACAGCGTCCGGCGACAGTACGCAGTCCAGAGCGTCCGGCGACAGTAACCAGTCCAGAGCTTCCGGCAACAGATCACAGACCGGAACCTACAATGACGGGCCACAGTCCGGAACCTCCTACGACGGGCCACAGCCCGGAACCTCCTACGACGGGCCACAGTCCGGAACCTCCTACGACGGCCACAGTCCGGAACCTCCTACGACGGGCCACAGTCCGGAACCTCCTACGACGGGCCACAGTCCGGAACCTCCTACGACGGGCCACAGTCCGGAACCTCCAACGACGGGCTACAGTCCGGGGTCTCCAGCGAAGGTCCCCAGTCCGGGGTCTCCAGCAACGGTCCCCAGTCCAGAACATCCGGCGATGATCCACGCAGCGAGGGTCCCCAGCCCGGGGCCTACGGTGAGGTTCTGCAGTCCAGAGCCTCCGACGATGATCCATGGGTCTGTGCTACAAGAGCGGTCTCAGAGTAAAGAAGGGGGGCGGCATCCAGAACCAGAGCCGCTACCGAGGTTAGATGCCCACCCAGACCCTCCCATATAGGTTTAGTTTTGCGGCAGGGAGTCGGCACCTTTGGGGAGGGGGGGGGTACTGTCACGTTTTCGTTATTATTTTGGTTAGGTCAGGGTGAAACAAGGGTGGTATATGTGTTTTTGTCATGTCTAGGGTTTTTGAATGTTTATGGGGTTTCCTAGTGTAGGTGTTTTTATGTCTATGGTTGCCTAGATTGAGAACCAATCAGAGGCAGCTGTTTATCGTTGTCTCTGATTGGGGATCATATTTAGGTAGCCATATGCCTTGGATAGTTTGTGGGTTATTGTCTATGTGTAGTTGCCTGTCAGTACCCGTGTCTCATAGCTTCACGTTCGTTTTGTTGTTTTGTACTTTGTTTAGTGTTTATTCTTCATTAAAAGAAGAATGTATTCTTATCACGCTGCGCCTTGGTCTCATCATTACGAAGAACGTGACAAATGTCTTGTTTGATACACAATAAAAAATATTTTGCATGATACAAACCCCCCAAAAATCTATTTCAATTCCAGGTTGCAAGGCAACAAAATAGGAAAAACGCCAAGGGGGTGAATACTTTTGCAAGCCACATTTGTCAGAACATTCTGCTGTTCCATTTTAATGGCCAAGTTTCAGGGCTCTGAGTAAACATGTCTAGTTTATGAGGAAATGTTCTATGTGTCAGTATGTGCCTCTGTGCGTGTGTACAGTGTAAGTGTCAATGGTTCTAGTTTTGTAAACAAAAGACAGTGAACGCAACATGTTTGTGAAGACCCTTTATTGCACTGCATATTCATGGTTTCTCTTTGTTTCTCTTTGTGTCTCTTTGTGTCTCGTGTGTGTCAGGTTTGCTGTGGATCCTTTATGGGTCATTCTTTAAAAGAGTGCGAGATTAGCAAGTTCTCTTAAAAGGTGCAATGCAGAGGTTTTTATCTCAATATCTAATAATTTCTCAGTAACAATTAAGTACCGTAATGGGATTGGTTTCAATTAAAATTGTCAAAAAGAAACCATAATAGCTTGTTAGCAAAGAGCAATTTCTCAAGCAATAATTTTTGTAGGACTGTCTGGGAGTGGTCTGACTGGGGAGGGGAACACTGAAAACTAGCTGATATTGGCAGAGAGGTTCGGAGCTATCTTTCTTATTGGTCTATTAACTAATTTACCACCTGGTGATGTCACCAGGCAGACCAAAACCCCATCCCACCCAAACAGGCTGAAATTTCAGGCGGCCTTTTCAAACAGCTTTAACGCTAAAAGGGCTTTATCATAATTTACACAATTTCACAGTATTATTCCAACCTCATAGTGTGGACATTTATATAAAACAGAGGAAAATCCTGTTTTTGAGTGCACTGGGCTTTTAACAACAGTTCAGGTATAGGTGCTCATAATGCCTTTACAAGACTAGCAATTCTGTTAAAACAGACCATGATACAATAGATTACGACAGCAGCCGAAGTCAAGTCATTGTAAAACTGAACCTTTACACTACCGTTCAATGCTAAATATTTGCAAGTTGAGGTGATCAAGACATAATGGCACCATATCAATTTGCAATCCGTATTCTAACCATTAATCAAAGGTAATCATTGCTGTAAGGTTTAAGAAACCACACAAACAACAAATTCAGACCCTTCCCCGAGTCTGACTGATCAGACTTACCACTGGGAACACACAAACGTAGTTTGCTCCAGAGGCGCCTCCTACTATGGCTGACCCTGTAAAACAACACATTTCACTGCACATATCTGGTATATGTGACAATGAATCACTTGTATTTTTTAGAACTGTGGTGGCAGGTCTGAATGTTATCAGACTAGAAAAGACACCATGTGAAGGGAGTAGTCTCCACAGTCTCTGACATTCCCCCATGGTGTGCCGCTGCATGGTCTGACTCAGAACTTAGGTCTGGAAGTTGGCAGCTCCAGCTCTGGGGCGAAGTCAAGCTCTTGAGAAATTGCTTCCATATCTTTGGCCTCGAATTGCGACCGCGTCTTCCAAGTGATTAACTCCCAACGCCATTCCCGGGATGCACTGGAGATGGATAAGTCACTGTCGTCACAAAACCACAAACATGTCTGTAGTGTGTTTTTGACGCAGCACTGCGTGGAGGAAACCGCCAGAGGCATTTACAGTATGTAAGAAAGATGGGATGGTGTCAAATCATAGCCTGACGACTCACACTAAATTATTCCGCTGCTCTGTCGTTTGCTACATACTTTGGTCAGAGACTGCCATCATTGAAGTCGTTTTTACGTACAAAACAAAGTCACCAGCGATTGGATCATCTCTAACCAATCAGATTATCAAAGTCAATGACACATTTTCAAACAGACTCATTGCGGTTAAGAAACGTTTGGCCGGAGCAAGGAGTCAAGTCAACCTTGTGACCTTGTTGATTGGATCAAGATGTTCAAATTACAGAAGGATAAGACGCAACTTGTCAAGAGACCCGTGCCAGATACAATTCTACTGAAAATGTTGTGTAACATTTCCACAAGCAACAAAGATCTAATGGTAATAAATGTGACCTAATGATATGTCATTGAATATGAATGAAACATAAAAGATCTTCAGAAGACAGGTGCATAGTTGTTGTTGTTGTGGGTTTTGGTGTGAGGATCTCCTGGCTGGAGAGGTTTCATGGTTTACAGGGAGTTATCCACAGCACTAAGGAAGATTCTAATCAGGCTGGTTGGGAGCTCTGGCTGAAGTCCAGCCATACAGAGAGGGTGGGGGGGATGGGGAGATAGAGAAAGGGACAGTGTTTGAAAGAAAGAGGGAGCAAGGGATGGAGAGGAAGAAAAATCCTTGAGCAGTGCTCACTGTCGTAGATCGGTTTTCTTTTCCATTGCATTGCATGGGCTAGGGCTAAATTGCCCTGAGTATTCCACTCAGGGCAACCGTGATATTTGTTTAAGAAAAAGAGGGTAGCAAAAAATTAACTCATGCCGTTTGAACTGGCCAGAGTGCAAATGAGAGAACTGCATGTTTTTACTGGAGCTAATGAGATGCAGCTGTTAACGCCTTGTTGTACATGCTGCGTCATGGTGTTCAGCTGCAGTCTTTTGGGTGGCTGTTTATTTGCAGACACCTTGAGGAAGAAGGGATGGGTTCTCAAAAACAAGGCGAGAGGAAGTGATGCGACGCAAATTCATTTGAAAATTGGAGGCAGCATGCATAGAAGAAAAACCAATTTGAAAAAATACTCTAAAAGCTTTAGAGTTGAGCAATTATCACAGACTCATCTACAGTGGAAGAACCAATACTAATGTGTAAATTAAAACTCACAAAGGCTAAAATGTACAAAACGCAAACACCAAATCATAACATCACATTTACATTCAGAAAGTGTGATGGGTCCTCTGCCAGTAGCTAAGGTATATGTTCAAGCCCATTATAGCAGTGCACTTTGACAGAGAGCAATGATTTACAAGTATCCACCCACCAAACAACAGACCACACATTTTCTTTGCATGAAACTGTCCACTCAGAAAACCAAGAATGATTTCATTTCCAGATCGTTTTAACCCCAAATTGGGTCATAAATAGCATTCGTGAGTCAGAATAGACTTTTGGGGGCATTTGGATTTTGTTTGATTTGAATGAATTAATTACTGTTGATATTATGTGCTATTAGTTCTACTTGTCACGAACCGGCTCGAAGTTTGTAACAAAAAGGAGACCACATGGAGATAAAGAATAACAAAATATATTTATTAACTGAAGTAAACTAAATACAATTAACAATGGTGTGTGTAATCAGTAGTGTAAGTGAGTGTTTGCGTGCATAAATGTGATAATGAGGGGTGTTGAAAGGTGCCAAAGCAAACATACAAATCAAACATACAAAACAGCCACAAAAATGCTGCAACAAAAATCTATCAATGTCTGCATGGAGTGAGTCTCCTCAATAAATGGGGAAGAGGAGTATTTATCCCGGGACACACCCGAGCCCAGGTGTGTCCCATTTTGCTGACGACCCTCCCGGCTCCGCCCACCGACATCCTATTAAGGAAAACAAGAGCAAATATAAATAATTCGGCAGACAGAATGGGAGGGTCGTCACATACTGGTGAAATTGTTCTCCCAATGCCTCTTTGTGTATGTGGAGGAATGGCCAATTTTAAAGGATGTGGAAAGCTTAACGAGATCAAGCATAATTCTGTCGAAATGACTCAGTATGTTTACCATTTGAAAGATGCTTAGATCAGCTTCAGGCACATATGGACCGGGCTACACAAACAACCATGAAACCTTTAGGATTAGGCCAAAACTTTCTGTTTCTGCAAAGAAATACCAGCCGACCTACATCTAGTTTTTGCATGTATTTTTTATCTCAACCTTGAAAGACCCTTTGGTGATTGTTATTAGTAGTAGTAGTATTTATTACATGATTAGCAATATCAAGTTCTTGCCAAAATAACTTTTAAGCCTGAATGATGCACAAAAAGGTACTCTTTGTTTGATGTAGGCATCGAATCGGGATGCCAGTGGCTGACTGGTTAACCACCCTTTACAAATTAGCCGTTAAGCTTATCAGTTTAATGGTTCATTTGCACTATTTATGGATGTTTGCATAAGGTACATTGTATTAGTGAACATTGCCGGACACTATGAAAGCTGAAAATAGTTTTGAACACCACAAGGGGTCACAAAAGGTGCAATAAGTAAGATACGGGGCAAGAGAACAGGTGAAGGGGTCTGAAGAAAGTTTAAAGTTACACTACAGCTGTTTTTATCTGAATATCAAAACATTTCAGGGAAACAATTAAGTACCTTACTGCGATTGTTGTCAAAAATTAACAAAAATAGCATCTTAGCAAAAAGAGCAATTTCTCAAGCAAGAATATTGCTAGGACTGTCTGGCAGTGGTCTGAGTGGGGAGGGGGAAACTGAAAACTAGCTGTTATTGGCAGAGAGGTTTGGAACTCTTTCTTATTGGTTAATTAACTAATTTACCGCCTGGTGATGTCACCAGGCAGACAAAAACTCCATCCCACCACAACAGGCTGAAATTTCTAAACAGCCTTTGTACTAAAAAGGGCATTATCTTAATTTTCACAATTTCACAGTATTATTCCAACCTCATAGTGTGGAAATAAAAAACACAAGAACATCATGTTTTCTAGTGCAATGGGCCTTTAAGGTTCTGTAAAATTATTGAAGTGACCAAGCTGCTAGTTTTGACTATGATTAAATCCCTCGAATAGATATTCATTCAGGCTATATATGCATGATATTAGTATGAGTATTCAGGGATGATTGTGTAGACATTAACTTTTTGGCATGGATAACTGGTTTTCAACTGTTAAAAAAACTGGGCACTCACTTACAGTTGAAGTTGGAAGTTTACATACACCTTAGCCAAGTACATTTAAACTCAGTTTTTCGCAATTTCTGACATTTGATCCTAGTTAGGATCACCACTTTATTTTAAGAATGTGAAATGGCAGAATAATAGTAGAGATAATTATTTATTTCAGCTTTTATTTCTTTTATCACATTCCCAGTGGGTCATAAGTTTACATACACTAATTTAGTATTTGGTACCATTGACTTTATATTGTTTAACTTGGGTCAAACGTTTCGGGTAGCCTTTTGGCCCATTCCTCCTGACAGAGCTGGTGTAACTGAGTCAGGTTTGTAGGCCTCCATGCTTGCACATGCTTTTTCAGTTCTGCCCAAAAATCTTCTATATGTTTGAGGTCAGGGTTTTGTGATGGCCACTCCAATACCATGACTTTGTTGTCCTTAAGCCATTTTGCCACAACTTTGGAAGTATGCTTGGGGTCAATGTCCATTTGGAAGACCCATTTGTGACCAAGCTTTAACTTCCTGACTGATGTCTTGAGATGTTGCTTCAATACATCCACATAATTTCCCTCATCATGATGCCATCTATTTTGTGAAGTGCACCAGTCCATCCTGCAGCAAAGCACCCCCACAACATTATGCTGACACCCCCGTGCTTCACGGTTAGGATGGTGTTCTTCGGCTTGCACGCCCTCCCCCTTTTTCCTCCAAACATAACAATGGTCATTATGGCCAAACATTTATATTTTTGTTTCATCAGATCAGAAGACATTTCTCCAAAAAGTACAATATTTGTCCCCATGTGCAGTTTCAAACCATAGTCTGGCTTTTTTTATGGCAGTTTTGGAGCAGTGGCTTCTTCCTTGCTGAGCGGCATTTCAGGTTATGTCGATATAGGACTCGTTTTACTGTGGATATAGATACTTTTGTACCTGTTTCCTCCAGCATCTTCACAAGATCGTTTGCTGTTGTTCTGGGATTGTTTGCACTTTTCGCACCAAAGTATGTTAATCTCTAGGAGACAGAACGCGTCTCCTTGCTGAGCGGTATGACGGCTGCGTGGTCCCATTGTGTTTATACTTGCATACTATTTTTTGTACAGATGAACGTGGTACCTTCAGGCATTTGTAAATTGCTCCCAAGGATGAAACAGACTTGTTGAGGTCTACAAAAACAATTCTGAGGTCTTGGCTGATTTCTTTTGATTTTCCCATGATGTCAAGCAAAGAGGCACTGAGTTTGAAGGTAGGCCTTGAAATACATCCACAGGTACACCTCCAATTGACTCAAATTATGTCAATTAGCCTATCAGAAGCTTCTAAAGCCATCACATACTTTTCTGGAATTTTACAAGCTGTTTAAAGGCACAGTCACGAGCAGTGTTGGTGCAATGATTGAATAACATCTATGTGCAACTTCTGACCCACTGGAATTGTGATACAGTGAATTATAAGTGAAATGATCTGTCTGTAAACAATTGTTGCAAATATGACTTTTGTCATGTCATGCACAAAGTAGGTCCTAATTGATTTGCCAAAACTCTAGTTTGTTAACAATACATTTGAGGAGTGGTTGAAAAACAAGTTTTAATGGCTCCAACCTCAGTGTATGTAAACTTACAACTTCAACTGTACCTAAGTATCATACATATATGATGTCAATGATGCCAAAATCATAATAATATTCATTCAATACAATGTTGACATATGACGTTTTGATAATAATAATGGTGGTAGGGAGGTCAAAGGTAATGAATAGGATCAACTACCATATTAGGGCTTCATTGGCTGTTGCACTAGCCTGTGAGTTTACTTCTGGTCTGGAGAGGGCTTCTTGACCTTTAACTCTGGGTTCTGATGGTAACAGAGCACATGCTTGCTGCTGGGCAACACTTATTTACTGTCTTGCACAATGTCCTCCATAGAGCTCGTCTGGCTTGACATGTCTGGGTGACAAACACATAAACACACAAATTACATAAAAGACACCCTCTCAAAGCTGTCAGTAGTCAGGTGATGTATTTACTGTATTTACTTTAAGTCAGTTTGGCTGTAAAGTGATTAAGGGGGGCCATTCAGGGCCACATTCTTTGATGAGCTCATTCATTCACAATGCCAGAAAACACACCAAGGTTATGAAAAGATCTATGAAATGTCTATAAAAAAGGTGATTGTACGGAACCAGTTTACACCTACGTATGCAACTGCCCCTTGAGGTTTAATTCACATGTATCAAATGACTGTGTCTAAGGTCCTATTATCCTAAACCTAACATGCTGACCAAACTGGACGCACGCATCCGTCCTCGTGCGCACTTCGATTTTGTTCAACCACACCAGAAGCGATCAGGACACACAGGTTGAAATATCAAAACAAACTCTGAACCAATTATATTAATTTGGGGACAGGTCAAAAAGCATTGAAAATGTATGACAAGTTAGCTAGCTAGCTTGCTGTTGCTAGCTAATTTGTCCTGGTATATAAACATTGGGTTGTTATTTAACCTGAAATGCACAAGGTCCACTTCTACGACAATTAATCCACAGATAAAACGGTAAACCTAATTTGTTTCTCATCATCTCTCCTCCTTCCTTAAGGCTTCTTTTTCTTCTTTGGAGTTGGCAATCAACTTTACAGCATTACTTCAACCTACCGTGGTCCTTCTGTAGCTCAGTTGGTAGAGCATGGCGCTTGTAACGCCAGGGTAGTGGGTTCGATTCCCGGGACCACCCATACGTAGAATGTATGCACACATGACTGTAAGTCGCTTTGGATAAAAGCGTCTGCTAAATGGCATATATTATTATTATTATTATTATATTACCGGAGTGTGGACCTAAGTTCATCTTTCAGTCACTCACGTGGGTATATGCTCCTAAAAACCTATGAGGAGATGGCACATGGGTATATGCTCCTAAAAACCAATGAGGAGCATGTTGAGCGTCACAAATAGAACCAATTTCTATTTTAGCACCTGGCCACGCAGACGCTTGCTGACGCCCATGAGCAGTGTTGGTGCAATGATTGAATAACATATACGTGCAAATGTATTTTGCAACGCTTGCGCACGTGATGCGAGCTGTGTGGTCAGCATGTAATTCCTTACTCCAACCCTAATTATTTACTCCAACCCGGGTCCTAACCCTAATTATTTACTCCAACCCGGGTCCTAACCCTAATTCTTTACTCCAACCCGGGTCCTAACCTATTCACTTGCCTGTACTACTGTCTCCTTTGTAGAATAATTGGCAGGGAACTGTCAGTGTCGTGATGAGTGATGGTCAGAAATGATTAAGGTCAACTGATCTCAAGGAGAGTGACTGGCCATGGTTGATGAACTGAGATGCTGAAAACCTCCCCAGGTTGTAATCACTCTGTTACCACCTTTAAACCTTTTCCCCCCTCATTCATAGGAGAGCAGGGGTGATAATGTAATGCCTCATTTAGTGTAGCCTACATACATTATAGAATATACAAGGGGGTCACCTGGGGATGGCGTAGATTTAGAGGTCTGTCATAGTCTAAAGGACAATCCCTCATCATCCCCACTTCCCTCTCTGCTCCCTCACACTCCTATTCTCCTTCCCTCCCTACCATTCCCTCTCTCAGCCCTGACACTCTCTCCTTTGTTTCCACTCCATAGGTCTTTGGGTCCTAAATGTACTTCCTGTAAGAGTGTGTCATAGAGTCACGTAGACATTTACAGAGCACAGAAAAAAATGACAGGAAAATTGTAGGCTAGATTTCCTTTTCCCTCACACTTATCTGTCTGTCATCCTACTCTCTCTTATCAGGCCATAATCAAGAGGAAAACTTAAACCAGGACACTCACAGACGGACATGGGTTAACTAGGGTCAAAACAGCCACATGGGCTTACTCTGGTCTGGTCATGTTCACAGACAAACACAAAAACACAAAAAGAAGCACATATGGCGACAGATTTTCATTAGAATATTCTAAAATCAGCATAAAGAAAATAGGCACAGTTTCCCTTCAGTGGTGTTTCCACGAAATGGACTTGTTGCTGAGAAAAAGTCAGTGTGCGATTACATAGTACACACAAAATGAAATGTTTTATGTGCTGAATAAAAATTGAAAGTTTAATGTGTTTCCATCGCATTTTCAACTTAATAATGTTGTATGTTTTGTCCCAAAAACTGTTGCATTAAATAGCAGTTGTGCCTACTCTGGTTTTGGCACGTGCACTCTAGCCAACAGCTCACAGATACAGTGCAGGTAGGCTAGTCCGCATGATGAGATTATTATGGATAAGAGCGAGAATATTCAAATTTATAAAAACGGCAGTCAAGCATTGATCATCATGTCATCAAAATAAGACCCTCAATATTTATTGGAAAGGAATACCAAGCTCATCATCGGGCACTCTCACCACACTGAAGTTCATTGTAACTTTTTTCATCTATAGCCTAATAAACTGCATGGTTTCCCAAGTTGTAGTGGGAGGACCACACACCATATCATCGCGTTGACTCCAAGTTTGCTACGATATGATGAATATTATAATCTGTATTTGCGCATAAAGGCATTTCCACCACAGTTTCTCGCAAAATGAACTTTACCGACACAAAACGATCCCACCATGTCGAATGAACAAATTACCTGTAAGACTTTACTCGCATGAAAACTGTGGATGGAAATGTGGTTATAAACAGAATATATAGTCAGTTTGAGAATATTGAACAGTGCTAACACACACCACACACACACACACAGAATAGACCGACCCATTGGACAGAGCCACCACAACTAATCCCGATGCTACAGTACAGATGAGAGAACCATGACTGTGTTGCATTTCAAAACTGCCTGCTCCATCCTTCTGCTGGGTTTGGACCAGACACAAGGAGGCCCCGGTTCCCCCCGTACAGTAGAGACAGGGGGGTGGCTCTCTCTGACGCAGACAAGGGACCACCTCGCAGGCGGACGTGCTGAACCCCTTGGAAGCAGAGAGGACTACACACAGTGGGTTTATGACTCACTGGTGAGAGCTTTCCAGGCATCCAATACCCCAGGCGGTGGCGTTTCGATCTAAACCACTGTTCTAACATCAGTTCTGTTGCCATGTGGAGTTTATGGAGCAGTAAAAATGAACATGGATAAACTTGGGAGCTCGCAGACATGGACTGGGAGAGCCTGACCTATATGTCGTCATGGTAATTCATATCATGACCTATGGCATCATGAGCAGTAAAGGGAATGGGCGAAAAATGAAACCCAGTTGAACACCCCACCCAAACTGTTGCTTGTGCTCGTGGTGCTGGAGTAGACTTAATAGAGCACACATGAATCAGATTTTACCACAGGTAGAAGCTGCTATGTCAGTGTTCCTGAACTGCACAGTGATCTAGAAAGCTTTAGGTGAACCCTGTGGTTAAGAATGCTTCTTGGCACCTCTCTGTGGGTGTCGGCCAAGGCAAAATGACACTTCCACAGACCAATGGGATGCTTGATTGATTGACTCCAAATTCCAAATGGACTCTTAGACCCAATCCCCTATACCCTTGTGGAGATCTGAAATGATAGGATAGGTACATTCAATATGGTAAAAGCATCTCCTTGTCTTCTGATGGGCTAGGTGAGATTTTTTCTTAAACATATTCAACCCTTTCAACTAAAATAAAAGTGCATTTATTTGTGAATTGGCATGTGCCATGCTTCCATCTTGGTGGAACAAATGGAAGTGAGAACCAATGGAAGAACACCTATGGAAAAAAAACTCACGTAATGACAGAGTGCCACAGAATCAACATCAACAGTGTGTTTTAGGGAAATTCATTAGTCAAGCCTTGTCATGGTGTCTAAATTACAATGAGTTCAGTATTTGGCTGCTGTATTCATGGTGGGAAAAATTGGAATATCAGAATAGAAACACACACACAAACCTCTGATGAGCACGGTGGGTGCCTGAGATGGGTGGAAGCTCTGAGGCAGGTCCTCCTCCTCCTTAATGCTGTCTCCAGCCTTGGATTTGACAGTTAACCTATGGAGAGACAGGAGTGAGGGAGAAGAGACAAAGAGAGAGAGGGATCACTCACTAAGTCATCACACTTTATTTGGGGACATCATTGACATCTCTCTCAATAATTAGATTTTTTTTTACATCTGTTTACCTTTTTCTGAAATTAGCAATCGATTAAAATGTAATTAAAAATCTCAACAGATTTTCCTGGTTACACAAGCAACTAAATTAAATCAAATTAAATCCAAGACCATGAGGGACAGCAAGAGAGCCAAGCACAAGCAACTAAATTATGTGTAAAATCTACTATTCCGATAGTATCCCATGTAGAGCTTTCAATGTAGTATGGACTGGACTGTCTGCTCAGTTACCCGCAGGCAGGCAGGCAGGCAGGCAGGCAGGCAGGCAGGCAGGCAGGCAGACACAGGCAGGTTGGCCAGGTTTGCCAGGTTGAGCCACTTGGGCCTCTAACTAACTTCAACAGTAGGGTGGCTGTCTTTCCACTTTGGGTTGACTATGGCTACAGCTCATTCAGAGGCATGATGAAATGATATATAACGTCCATCATTGTAGGTTTTTGTCCAATAAAAAGTACAACTCAAGTCAACTACTTTCAGACAAGTTAGTCCCTCAAAAGACACCGATTGTATGTTTTCTTTTTTATAGGACAATCATGATGCGGCGGCCTATGTCAGAAACTGACAAGCTGGTAAAGAGACAGGGGTGCCGGGGACATGAAGACAGACAAAACAAAGAAGCCGGTGGTTCTCCTGCTCTTCCACCCGCTGTTGGATGTGTCTGATGGTTTCCTGCAGGGCCCTGATCTTGACCTTCTTCTCATTAAGCAGCATGATGAAACGAGAAAACAAATCTCCCTCCATTGTCTCCATCTCCTGGACATGCTTCTCCAGACTGGGGATCACAGGTGGTATCATCACATTAGTGGTGTGTGTGATGCACGCACACTGTTAATGCCACAATGCCATAGATAGATAGATAGATAGAGAGAGAGAGAGAGAGAGAGAGAGAGAGAGAGAGAGAGAGAGAGAGAGAGAGAGAGAGAGAGAGAGAGACTGGAATATTCAAGGTTTGAGGTCATCTGCTTTTTGCCTAAAGAGCCGGAACCAAGACTTCACCAAAGTAATCAGAAATGCAGACATTCTCTTCCTGAAAGAAGAATGGTATAGAGCAGATGGACCCACTGGTTGCCCTCTAGGTTACAGAGAGCTGGTAGTCCCATCCACCAAACAACCAGGTGTGAATCAGGGTATGCTTATTTGGTATAGATCACACTTAACGCACTCCGTTAAATTAATCAAAGCAGGAACATTTTACATTTGGCTAGAAATTAAAAAAGAAATAATCTCAAAAGAGAGAAATGTACCTTTATCCCCCACTAGAATCCCCATACTTTAATCAAGACAACTTCTCCAACCTAGAGGGGGAGATCAACTATTTCCAGACACAGGGATAGGGCTGTGGCGGGCACAACATTTTGTCAGCCGGTGATTGACAAGCAAATAACTGACGGTCTCATGGTAATTGACTGTTAATGAACACATTTAGCATCTCCTGGCTTCCACACATATCCTACAAGCCACTGATGGAACATTGGAATGCAGACCTTTGGAACATCTGCATTGTAAAAAGTCTAATAAATCCATGTAATATAGCCTACACCTTCACAATAAATCCATGTAATATAGCCTAAACCTTCACAATAAATCCATGTAATATAGCCTAAACCTTCACAATAAATCCATGTAATATAGCCTACACCTTCACAATAAATCCATGTAATATAGCCTAAACCTTCACAATAAATCCATGTAATATAGCCTAAACCTTCACAATAAATCCATGTAATATAGCCTAAACCTTCACAATAAATCCATGTAATATAGCCTAAACCTTCACAATAAATCCATGTAATATAGCCTACACCTTCCCAATAAATCCATGTAATATAGCCTAAACCTTCACAATAAATCCATGTAATATAGCCTACACCTTCACAATAAATCCATGTAATATAACCTAAACCTTCACAATAAATCCATGTAATATAGCCTAAACCTTCACAATAAATCCATGTAATATAGCCTAAACCTTCACAATAAATCCATGTAATATAGCCTAAACCTTCACAATAAATCCAATACTTATTTTAGACAGGTCTAAAGAAGCATGATATGAAGAAAATGTAGTCTATTTCAGAAGAACAGAATAGCATACTCTGAGTTGTCCTTATGGTAGGTCCTGATCTGGCTATGCCAAATGGCTACGGGCTACACTAGTTAATTTGCTTAGAATTCCGTGACATTATTTTACTTGATAGTATGAAGAATACAATTGAACAAAGCTGAATAAAATATAAAAGGATATTTTCTCCAAACGATTTGAGGGAGTCCGCAAATGCGGCTATCATGTGTTTTATTTTATATAACCTTTATTTTAGAGGTTAACAAAGAAATAGGTACTCCTATATGCTTAATTTAGAGTTATTAATGTAACTTCAGTTATCCTACAAACATTGGGCTATATGTCTTGATTTGTTTTACATTGTAAGGCTGCATGATGCGACACTAATCATGATTTGAAAAAAGTAGCTTGAAAGGCAATAGCTCTGCTTTGTTTTTTTTGTGCAGGCTGTACACACTTGCACAGGCGGTCTCTCATTCACAATTTGACAAGCACTTGATAATGCCTCGAATTTCACGGTGGCATCCACTTTGTGTGGCTGTAATGCACCCTAAAAAAATCCATGCCTTTTGAGGCCAGTGGCCGTTGTGCTCATGGCCCGGACTGCTGTGTTGTGCCCTTCTCCCTGAGTGCTGCTAGCTCCGAAGCACCTCTCACTCACATGGCTTTCCCTCACGTGATCGATCGGTTCTTCCTCACAGGCTAATAGTGAAAACAGACACATCAGGGAGGCAACTGCGCCTGTCCTTATCCAATTCTGAGGTGCATATTGAAGATATTCATCAGCCAACAAGATGAGTAGGCCTAACAAACAGCAAAAGCACTAGCCTATGTCAATCTACTATTCCCCATAGTACAAAAGTTGAACTATTCTATTCTGTGCAAGGAATAAATATTCCAAACATAGTCTGTGACAGTTGTGGGATGCGATAGATCTCAAAAGAATACAATAACTAGCATCAACAAACCTTTATTATGCAATGTGGCTGACGCAACAGATCAGAATGTTTAGCTTAAAATGTTGATAAACGATAAGGCTATTTCTTCACATTATAAGTGCAGCAATGTGCACATAGCAGTAGGCTATACGTGCGAATGTTCCATTAGCGGAAAAACACCATTATCAAAAGAGACCGCAAATGTGATTATGCATGTAAAGCTTTTATTATAAAGGTGCATTTGTATGGTGAAAATGTTCTTCTACAAAGTTGAAACTCAAGTGCTACTTATGTATGGCAGTTAGGCGCTTCACTTGCAGATGAATGTGCTTAATTTTAAGAAGTTATTTGGCCTTTCTAGGCCTATGGGCTAGGCTACATGAGGTGTGCAACTATGATTCAAAAAAGTCGCAAAAAAAGGCATTGTCCAATAATCCAGAGGGCGCGATCAGAGAATTCATGCAATCCGCCTTGAAACTTTCTACAGAGTCTGTAAACAAGGTGGCTTTCCACCGAGTACGTAGACTTGGAGCTAGGAATGACAAGAGCACGGGTTCCTCGACCGATCATCAAATTTGAACACTACCAACAAAAGGAGTTGATCAAAAGCAGGAGAAGGGAGTTTAAAGGGACCAAATTCGGTCTCAATTACAAATTTCGAAGGGAGATAAACAAATGTCGCAAGAACCTGTATCCGGTACAGAGGCAACAAAGGGAGAAGGTTAAGCATGCCGTTCTCATTGTGGACAAACTCTTTATAGATGGACAGCTATTCCGAGATAGCTCCATAACACCATAGCTGTACTAAATTCTACAGGGATTTCAGGTTACGAAAACAGAAAGTATGGGACTGTAAAAATATCTGAACACTATGAAGTGGATATGAACACACATGTACTCAATGACATGCTCGCTTACACATACGGACTTATACTTACACATACACACTAGATCTAACTCTCTTCTCTCACTCTCTCTTTCTCTCTTCTCTCTCCCTCTATTGTCATGAACAGTTTTATAATTGAATATGTTTCTTGTTCGTCTATCTTTTTTAAGATATCAGAATAGAGGCATTGGGGAATAATAACATATTGTATGACATACATTTGTACTGTAGTGAAGCCGTCTCTATAGTAATGCAAGGTCTCTTTCATGATCATGCGAAACGTCAATTGCTGGGAAGTGTTTTTCAATGCTGTTAAAGATAATTATGATGCAACTATGATAGTCGTGAATATTAAGGCTATACGCACCAAATGTTACACATATAGACACTCAACCATGCAAATTGCCGGAGTTATTATTGATTTGGACAGCACACATTATAGTCTTACTGTTAGATGTCGTACACACTCTCACTACAGCATATCACATCCAATATCATACACTACTCAATTTACAACACACAAATCTTGTCTGAATTTTCTAACATTGCTGGCATTGGCTCACAGGCAAACAGGCAAGGGAATAAAACAAATATTGCTGGAACTTATTTCTTGAATTCTAAATATCAGACATTTGAAAGCTCTAATTGTGGCAATCATAATACCTCTGATGGAAGTAACTTTACAAGCACTAATTATGGTCAATGTAGACTGAGAATATAGTATCTAGTTATGGTAATGGGTGAAAGAAATATTGCCAGATAAAATTGTAAAGGTTTAGCAGATTATAAAGAAAGAATATCAGTCTTTACGTGGCTAAAAGAAACGGTAAAGGAAATCACAAATATTATGGACACATTAGAAATAGTGGATATTTGAAGACTAAACAACCCAGACCTAGTGAGATAAACATGGAGGAGACATAATCAAGCTAGTCGATTTGACTACTTTCTTGTCATTTTCTCTCTTGTGTCAAAGGTTAAAAAAGTTCTAATAGGAGACAGAATGCGATCGGATCATCATCTAATTGGCCTTCACATAACTCTTATAGAATTTCCATGTGGACGGGGATATTGGAAATGTAATCAAAGTTTACTGGAGGACAACTTTATTTTTAACTAAGACAAAACATCCACAGCATGATGGTAAACCCAGGGAGTTCTTTCAGAACAGGGCAGAATGCTTCATGAAACATTGCTGCGACAGTGGAAAAGTAAGTCAGCTAGCAAGGCATTGTAGTCATTTTATAACAGGTGATGATAAGCAGAAATAAGGTAGTACTAACTAACTCTCATAGTAGTTTATATGCGTTTCTCTTTCAAACAATCCGTTGGCCTCGTACACAGCCAACAGCTAACATTCGCCAAAGCAAACAAGCTACTGATAGTGCAACCGTAGTAACAGTACAGAAGATTAAAAATGATCAGGCCTACTGTACATGTTACTGTAGAAATGATGGTTGAAAACTAGTATAGGTTGGATCTGTTACTGTTAAAATAAAATAATTGTTATTCTTAAGTGGAATAAACACATTGCCGAAAGATGCTTTTTGAGGCAAACACACTCACACAGTTCTGGTTTGCTCATCTACAGCAGGAAGCGGTCTCCTGCTTGACTGAGAAAGCAGTGGATGTTCTGGTCCAGTTTGGCACAGCATACAGTTGAAGTCGGAAGTTTACATACACTCTGGTTGGAATCATTAAAACTCCTTGTTCAACCACTCCACAAATTTCTTGTTAACAAACTAGAGTTTTGGCAAGTCGGTTAGGACATCTACATCTAAGTAATTTCTCCAACAACTGTTTACAGACAGATTATTTCAATTATAATTCACTGTGTCACAATTCCAGTGGGTCAGAAGTTTACATACACTCAGTTGACTGTGGCTTTAAACAGCTTGGAAAATTCCAGAAAATGATGTCATGAATTTAGAAGCTTCTGGTAGGCTAATTGACATCATTTGAGTCAATTGGAGGTGTGCCTGTGGATGTATTTCAAGGCCTACCTTCAAACTCAGTGCATCTTTGCTTGACATCATGGGAAAATAAAAGAAATCACTCAAGACCTAAGAAAAAAATGGTAGACCTCTCCACAAGTCTGATTCATCCTTGGGAGCAATTTCCAAACGCCTGAAGGTACCACATTCATCTGTACAAACAATAGTACGCAGGTATAAACACCACGGGACCACGCAGCAATCATACCGCTCAGGAAGGAGACGCGCTCTGTCTCTTAGAGATGAATGTACTTCGGTGCGAAAGTGCAAATCAATCCCAGAACAACAGCAAAGGACCTTGTGAAGATGCTGGAGGAAACCGATACAAATGCATCTATATTCTCAGTAAAACAAGTCCTATTTCAACATAACCTGAAAGGCCACTCAGCAAGGAAGAAGCCACTGCTCCAAAACCACCATACAAAAAAGCCAGACTACGGTTTGCAACTGCACATGGGAACAAAGATCGTACTTTTTGGAGAAATGTCCTCTGGTCTGATGAAACAAAAATAGACGGTTTGGCCATTAATGACCATTGTTATGTTTGGAGGAAAAAGGGGGAGGCTTGCAAGCAGAAGAACACCATCCCAACCATAAAACACGGGTGTGGCAGCATCATGTTGTGGGAGTGCTTTGCTGCAGGAGGGACTGGTGCACTTCACAAAATAGATGGAATCATGAGGGAGGAAAATTAAGAGAATATATTGAAGCAATATCTCAAGACATCAGTCAGGAAGTTAAAGCTTGGTCGCAAATGGGTCTTCCAAATGGACAATGAACCAAAGCATGCTTCCAAAGTTGTGGCAAAATGGCTTAAGGACAACAAAGTCATGGTATTGGAGTGGCCATCACAAAGCCCTGACCTCAATCCTATAGAAGATTTGTGGGCAGAACTGAAAAAGCATGTGCGAGCAAGAAGGCCTACAAGCCTGACTCAGTTACACCAGCTCTGTCAGGAGGAATGGACCAAAATTCACCCAACTTATTGTGGGAAGCTTGTGGAAGGCAACCTGACACGTTTGACCCAAGATAAACAATTTAAAGGCAATGCTACCAAATACTAATTGAGTGTATGTAAACTTCTGACCCACTGGGAATGTGATGAAAGAAATAAAAGCTGAAATAAATTATTCTCTCTACTATTATTCTGACAATTCACATTCTTAAAATAAAGTGGTGATCCTAACTGACCTAAAACAGGGAATTTTTACTCGGATTAAATGTCAGGAATTGTGAAAAACTGAGTTTAAATGTAATTGGCTAAGGTGTATGTAAACTTCCGATGTCAACTGTACCTATGCGAATCATTGTTCTCAACTCTGACAGACTTTTAAAAAACAAGTACAGAAAAAAGTTACGGCTGAGCATGACCTCAGTGTTGCAATGTCAAAAACGGGGCAATAGACATGCTTGTTGAAAACTTCAACCAGACACACACCTCTCATTAGGACTGTGTGTGTGTGTGTTTCTGGTCTACATCTGTGTGATGTGATCAATGAGTTTATTCCAATTCAGAATAAAAATGTATTGTATTTTACCAGCAACAGTTCCAACTTAGACTTTTCTTAGACTTTCTTTCAACAATAATTTATACAGTAAGATGTACAGTAGGCCTGATCACTTTTTCATCTGTACTGTTACTTAGGGTTCACTATCAAAAACTGAGCCTGTGTGTGTGTTCTGTTATTCATCTGTGTGATGTGATCAATCCGTTTTTTACAGTTCAGAATTAAAATGATTAATTGTATTTTAACAGCAACAGTTCCAACCTAGACAGATATGTAAGAGTGTTTTTAATGGGGGAAAATAAACATTAATAGATATTTAGATATTTAATTGCATTGTTATTTGTTTTTGTCTATATTGCATTTGTTTAAGGCATAAGGGCAATGAAATGTACCGATATGTATGTATAGTTGCATATTTTCCTAAGCTTAGGTCCCAGGTAAACACAGAATTTCTCATTTGGGTCCCAGGTTGAAAAAGTTTAAGAACCCCTGCACTAAACCTCTCTCCCTCTCTAAAAGCTTCACTTTTACTTTACTTGAACCCTTAATGGTTCCCAAGTAGACTACTAAGAAAAGCTCATCCATTGTTTAAAAATGGCTTTTTTCGATTAATTGAAAATTATACTTTTTTCAAAGTATCTCGCTGTTTCAAAACAATAATTGCAAAGCTAGCTACAATATCAATTTCATCCCCCTGAAAATATTGAACAAATATAACAACAAATATTATGGCTGAACTCTAATGTGCTGGTTGATAAAATACCTGTATTAATGGGAAAGATGTTTTAAAATTGTATTTTGTTCTTAAATTATATTGTAAATTGGAAAGGTGGAGTTATGTCCTTCGTGGAGTTTTCAGAATTGTACGGGAAGGTCTGCTCAATCCAAGAGTACAGCCAATTGATTACAGTATTACCCCAAAAATGGAAGAGGCAGGTGGCAGTGGGAAGAGGTATGGAACTGGTCTGTCTGCCCAATATAAAGGATCAAAAATGGAAGAGGCAGGTGGCAGTGGGAAGAGGTATGGAACTGGTCTGTCTGCCCAATATAAAGGATCAAAAATGGAAGAGGCAGGTGGCAGTGGGAAGAGGTATGGAACTGGTCTGTCTGCCCAATATAAAGGATCAAAACTGGCAGAGGAATAAAAATAGTATAAATAGGAAAGTATACCAGTTTCATTTGAGGACCAGGATGTTGACAACATTCTGCCCCTGAACAGGCCGTCCTAGGCCGTCATTGAAAATAAGAATTTGTTCTTAACTGACTTGCCTGGTTAAATAAAGGTCAAATAAAAATATATTAAAAAATATATAGATTGCAAAATAGTCGGGAAGAGATTTTTGATACACCGATTCCAGAGTACAGGGTTTACGAGCTGATATATAAAACAACGCAAGATTCAAGACTTTTCAGCTAAAAGTGTAATATAGAATTATTGCCACCAACAAAATGTTGAATATTTGTGGCATAAAATCATTGAAGCTCTGCAGATTTTGTTGTCAGGATACAGAATCAATAGAGCATTTATTTTGGTATTGCCCTCAGGTAGCCTGTTTCTGGTCTCAGGATCAGGAATGGCTGAAAATACATAGCATTGATCTAGCAGTTGTTAATGCGAGTGTAGCAAAATGCTTGTGCTTTTAGTTCCGACTATGCAGTAAAATCTAACAACAAATTTAACAAATTAACAACAACTACCGTATACACACAAATACACACAAATGTAAAGGGATGAATAAGAATATGTACATATAAATATATGGATGAGCGACGGCGTGCAGCATAGGCAAGATGCAGAAGATGGAGTAGAATACAGTATATACATATGAGATGAGTAATGTAGCATATGTAAACATTTTTAAAGTGCCGATATTTAAAGTGACTAGTGATATCTCTATGTAAAATGTATTAAAGTGGCGTTATTTAAAGTGGCTAGTGATACCTCTATGTAAAATGTATTAAAGTGCCGTTATTTAAAGTGGCTAGTGATACCTTTATTAAGTGTGTTTATTGAAGTGGCCAGAGATTTGAGTCTGTATGTTGGCAGCAGTCTCTCAATGTTAGTGATGGCTGTTTAACAGTCTGATGGCCTTGAGATAAAAGCTGTTTTTCAGTCTCTCGGTCCTAACTTTGACGCACCGGTACTCACCTCACCTTCTGGATAATAGAGGGGTGAACAGGCAGTGGCTAGGGAGGTTGTTGTCCTTGATTATCTTTTTGGCCTTCCTGTGACATCGAGTGGTGTAGTCGTTCTGGAGGGTAGTTAGTTTGCCCCAGACGATTGTGCATCTGTAAAAGTTTGTGAGTGTTTTAGATGACAAGCCAAATGTCTTCAGCCTCCTGTGGTTGAAGAGGTGCTGTTGCGCCTTCTTCACCACGCTGTCTGTGTGGGTGAACCATTTCAGTTTGTCCGTGATGTGTATGCCGAGGAACTTAAAACCTTCCACCTGCTCCACTACTGTCCCGTCAATGTGGATGGGGAGGGTGCCCCTTCTGCTGTTTCCTGAAGTCCACGATCATCTCGTTTGTTTTGTTGACATTGAGTGAGAGGTTATTTTCCTGACACCACACTCCGGGCACTCACCTCCTCCCAGTAGGCTGTCTCGTCATTGTTGGTAATCAGGCCTACCACTGTAGTGTCGTCTGCAATCTTGATGATTGAGTTGGAAGCGTGCATGGCCACGAAGTCATGGGTGACCAGGGAGTGCAGGACAGGGCTGAGAACGCACCCTTGTGGGGTCACAGTGTTGAGGATCAGTGGGGTGGAAATGTTGTTCCCTATATTCACCACCTGGGGGCGGTCAGTCAGAAAGTCCAGGACCCAGTTGCACAGGGCAGGGTTGAGACCCAGGGTCTTGAGCTTGATGACGAGTTTGGAGGGTACTATGGTGTTAAATGCTAAGCTGTAGTCAATGCACAGCTGATATGGTCATGGATATGGAGGTGATATTGTCCATGACTAGTCTCTCAAAGCACTTCATGATGACAGACGTGAGTGCAATGGGGCGATAGTCATTTAGTTCAGTTACCTTAGCGTTCTTGGGGACAGGAACAATGGTGGTCATTTTAAAGCATGTAAGGACAAGACTGGGATAGGGATTGGTTGAATATGTTCGTAAACACACCAGCCAACTGGTCTGCGCATGCTCTGAGGAAGCGGCTAGGGATGCCGTCTGGGCCGGCAGCCTTGCGGCGGTTAACGCGTTTAAGTGTTGGCCACGGTGAAGGAGAGCCCACAGGTTTTAGTAGCAGGCCGTGTCAGTGGCACTGTATTGTCCTCAAAGCGAGCAAAGACGTTGGTGTCAGCAACGGGCTGGTTTTCTTTTTGTAATCTGTGATTGACTATAGACCCTGCAGCATACGCCTCGTGTTTGAGCCGTTGAATTTAATTGCGACTCTACTTTGTCTCTATACTTACGCTTTGCTTGTTTGATTGCCTTGCGGAGGGAATAGCTGCACTGTTTGTATTCAGTCGTGTTTCCGGTCGCCTTGCCATGAGTAAAAGCGGTGGTTAGCGCTTTCAGTTTCGCACGAACGATGCCATCAATCCATGGTTTTTGGTTAGGGAAGGTTTATATGGTCACAGAGGGAACGACATCTCCGATACACTTCCTAATAAACTCGCTCACCGAGTCAGCGTATAACCTGTTACTCCTACCCTCTACTTTTTCGAACATTCTGTTAAAAATCGCGCAACATTTCAGCGCCCTGTGGTCAAATTTAGCTCTACTTTTGTGAATTTGGATGATCAGACCTTGCTTCCAAATACTGGGGAATATGCCAGTCAGTTGAAGACTAAGAATAGCCCATTTGAATTTGTGGTCTGTATATTTTATTATTTAGTTTAGTATACCAACTTTTTGGGTTGGGTTGGAGGGTCTGCATTTTGTCCTGTAGCTCATCCAATGTAATTGGAGAATCCAGCTGGTTCTGGTAGTCTTTAAATATCTTATTCTAAGTTTGGAAAATGATCACGTACTGTATATGTATTTGCGCCTGGTTCTTTGTTATATGGTCAAAAAGGTTGGAGAAGTGGTTTATTGCAAAAATGTCAAACAACATGTTCTCACTTTGCCATTATGGTGTATTGGGTGTAGATGAGTGAAAAAAAAGCTGTAACACAACACAATGTGCAATAAGACAAGGGGTATGAATACTTTCTGAAGGCACTGGCACTGCCGTGGGGTGAGACAAGGATGCACCTTGAGCCCAACCCTCTTCAATGAATATATATATATATATATTAATGAATTGGCGAGGGCACTAGAACAGTCTGCAGCATCCGGCCTCAACTTACTAGACTCTGAAGTCAAATGTTTACTGTTTGCAGATGATTTGCTTCTGTCCCCATCCAAGGAGGGCCTACAGCAGGGATCATCAACAAGATTCAGTCGAGGGAGGGGTCATTTTGTTCTTGAGCGGATGGTCGGAACGTTTTTAAGAAATAATTTGTAGACTAACAATTGACCACAAGAAGCCCAAACAGATATATTTGACTAAAACATAATAATTTCAAACCTTGCTTACATTTGTATACGATCACTCTTTTATGTGCGGCAGTACTTAAATTAAATCACTTGGAGCTGATTTGCTGGTGTTTTTACAGTATTTTATGTCCAACATTTGTATTTTTTAAAAGTTAGTTTTGCTCATACAACTTGGGGGGACAAATTCGATCCATGGGCCGCCGGTTGGGAAACTCTGGCCTACAGCATCACCTAGATCTTCTGCACAGATTCTGTCAGACTTGGGCCCTGACAGTAAATCCCACTAAGACAAAAATAAAGGTGTTCCAAAAAATGTCCAGTTGCCAGGACAATTCTATCTAGACACCTTTGCCCTAGAGCACACAAAGAATTATACCTACCTCGGCCTAAACATAAACACCATAGGTAACTTCCACAAGGCTGTGAACAATCTAAGAGACAAGGAAAGAAGTGCTTTTCATGCTGTCAAAAGGAACATAAAACTCTGACTAAAAATACTTAAATCAGTTATAGTACCCATTGCTCTCTATGGTTTTGAGGTCTGTGGAGCACTCACCAACCAAGAATTCACAACATGGGAAAATGATCCTTCATGAACAATGCAAAACATCAAACAATGCATGCACAGAGCAGAATTAGGACTGTACCCGCTAAATATTAAAATCCATAAATAACTGTTAAATTCTACAACCACAAAGCCCCCACCTACAGAGATGAACCTAGAGAAGAGTCCCCTCAGCCAGTTGGTTCTGGGGCTCTGTTCAGAAACACAAACAGACCCCACAGAACCCCAGGACAGCAACACACTGGAAAGAATCAAACAAAAAAAAACTGAGCAAACTGGAATAGTATCTGGCCCTAAACAGAGAATACACAGTAGCAGAATACCTGACCACTGTGACTGACCCAAAATTAAGTAAATCCTTGACTATGTAGACTCTGTGAGAGAGAGAGCCAGGTATGCCTATGTGCCCACTGCCCAAATAAATGAGGTGGAAACTGAGATACACTTCCTTACCTATTGCCAAAGTTATGACCATATCACAGACACATATTTCCCACAGATTACACAGATCCACAAAGAATGTGAAAACAAATCAAACATTGATAAACCCCCATATCTGTTTGGATAAATACCGCAATGTGCAGTCACAGCAGTGAGATTTGTGACCCATCGCCATGAAAACAGAGCAACCAGTGGAGCACAAACAACATTGTAAATACAACCAATATTTATCTGTGTACTTATCTTCCCCTACTATTCATACTACAACTATGTGCACAATGTTAAAAACAGTGTACAGAGCTGATAATAATACATTTGAAATATATGTATCCCTTTGAAACCTTTATGAGTGCAATGTTAACTGAATATTTTTTTATGTTTTTTATGTGCTTTTTTGTTTCTTCTCACTTTTGTTAATGGTTTATTTCACTTGCTTTAAAGCCACTTTGAATTGAGAGAGAGAGAACTTTGGGTGGGTGTTATTGGGATGATGATGTGCCCCACCCTGGCCAGACATGAGCCACTCTACTGTCTGGCTTTTTCAGCTACTCAAGGGATCAGGGAGGAAATAAAAAATGTAAAAAAGAGGAAAAACAACAACAAAAAATAAATTAATTAATTAATTGAAGTCAATTCCCAGAAATCCCCAATAGTCTTTGTGGCCTGGACGTGGGTAACTCTCTCCTCTCAGTTGGGCGGCTAGTGATGATGTTATTGAGTGATGATGTCATTGTTGAGTCTCTGGGGAAAGAGGGCTAGGGAGTAGACCTAAGACGAGGAGCACGGGCACAACAACCCACAGATAAGTGGACTGCATCGTAAAAATGGAAAGTTACTTCCTTTTTTCGTGCCGTCAATTTAAACATATACGTGCACGCGTGTACACATACACAGTCCTTACTCTGCAAGGAGGTGCTGTCGCTCCTGCCGGAGTGTCTGATTCTTCTCCTGCAGCCGTCTGTTCTCTGCCTCCAGGTCAGCGCTGTGCTCCAGAGTGTGGGCTATCATCTCCCTGTTGAGATCCACAGGGGCAGGGTGCAGCTCCACTGCACCCATGTTCACCTACACATAGAGAGATGGTTGGGAAAGTAGAGGGAGAGAGAGAAACAGACAGAAACAGACAGAGAGGTGGTTAATAACACAGGAATGCCTGTACATGCACACAGTGAACATCCATTGATCTGAGCGCATAGACAGAGAGAAAATAAGTCATCAAATGGTGCCAAGGTGAGGTCATCAAACAGAGACAGGGTGGGAGTTGGTTTACTGCATTTCCCTCTCTTTCTATAACATGTTGAACACACTTCTAAGCTTCACTCTCTCAGGTAATGAGGTAGCCCGCTGTGTGTCTGCTGTTGTTTCCTGAAGGATACAGACTGGTGGTATAGTGAGTGTTCCTTATAAACCTGTCAGCTTGAGGGGGGCTGTCTCTGCTTCTGGCTAGCCATCTCCCATCTTTCACCCTCCTACAAATGGGCACTTGTCTGGGTCATATCGACTAACCTATAGGCATCCAAAAAAGCACCTTTAAAATCTGTATGGCAAAGTGACCTGTGACGGTCCTTACTAGTGCATGTAGCTATAACAAAGTGGAAATGTAGCTGCAGTAGTAACTCAATCACATCAATTGAGTTATGCTAGCTAATATGTTGTCAAAGATTGTGATGTTGTTGAGGTCAAGGTGGCTGGAGTAGCTAACTGAATGACATAACGCACAGCTCCACCCTCTCTCTCAGTCACTCTTTCCTTCTCTATGAAGTGGTCCAAATACCGGATGGCGCTTGCTAGATGAATTAGCTAGCTAGCTATGTTAGGTAGTTAGGCCATGGCTAGTAGTACCTTATATTGGTTTCTCGCAGTCATAGACTGAATTGTACATATACTTACAATTATAAAATCAATCATAAATAATGAACAAATGGTAAAATCCTAAACTAGCAAAACAACTGAGTAGTCAGGGTTTGAGTGAGGCCAGGGTGCCAGGGACAACATATTCCAGAACTGGTTATACGAAGCAGATGTAGATGTACAGTAGGTCTGCTGTGGTGACAGAGAAGTGCTTAATGCGCTTGAACTGCTTCCTGCTGGTACTTGTGGTCATGGTGTCAACCTGGCTGCTCCAGCGCAGGTCCTGCTGGACAGTGAGACCCAGCACCCCGAACTTTGATGTCTATGACAGGGGGTGAAGAGGGGGTGGTGCAGGCTGGGTTTTCAGAGAAGATGACATGCATCACTACACATTTATTCTCATTGAGAAGCATGTCATTGGTAGCGGTCCAGGTGCTGAGATCATCCAGTTCCCTCTGCATTGATGATGGTTGCTGAAGTTTCGTGGTTTCAAGCAGATTCATGTCATATTGTGACACGGTTGGCAGCTTCATGTGAAGCATCATTGATGAGGGCAAGGAAAATGACAGGGTCAAGGAAGGTCAGAGATTAGAAGGTCAGCTAGCAATAATGCAACAAGGATGCATCCACCAGATGCGGAAGGAATTGAGCCTTGGGACGAGGTTACGGTTAACGTTAGGTAGCGAACAGATATTAATATTTAGATAGCTAGATAGATAGATAGATAGATAGATAGATAGATAGATAGATAGATAGATAGATAGATTCCCAATATTTCACCATTAAACGTAGCTAGGTTTATGTAATGTTCCCTCAAGCTATCAAACATTATTTCATGATAACATTTGGTAGGTAGAAAACCAGAGAAGGCTGGTGGGAGGAGCTACAGTATAGGAGGGTGGGCTCATTCTAAGGTATGGAATGGAATAAATGGAATGGTATCAAATGCAACAAATTAATTGAGGCTGTTCTTACCCGTATCTAATGGCAAAAAAAGAGCTTCTGGATATCAAGACAGTGATCACTCACCTCAGATTAAACAAATATTTTTTAATTCAACAAGCAGGATGCACAGGACATTCTCCTAACACCCGACAAGGCCAACATCCCAGATATTTGCAAGAGGAAGAGATGCAGGTACAGAGGACACAGAGTGGGATGCCTCGTGAGGATCTTCAGAAAGCGAGTGGAAAAGCTGCCTTTACTGTCAATATTACTCGCCAATGTGCAATCATTGGACAAAAAATTAGATGTAAGATGGGGGGGGTTGTGCATATTTGTAAACAACAGCTCATGCACGAAATTTGAGGAAGTCTCTAGATTTTGCTCGCCTGAAGTAGAGTATATTGTGATAAATTGCAGGCCACACTACTTGCCTAGAGAGTTTTCGGCTATACTTTTCATGGCAGTTTATTTACCACCACAGACAGATGCTGGCACTAAGACCGCACTCAGTCAGCTGTATAAGGAAATAAGCCAACAGGAAACCACTCACATAAAGGCGGCGCTCCTTGTGGCCGGAGACTTTAATGCAGGGAAACTTAAATCAGTTCTACCCAATTTCTATTAAAATGTTAAATGTGCAACCACAGGGAAAATAATTCTAGATCACCTGTACATCACACACAGAGACGCGTACAAAGCTCTCCTTCGCCGTCTATTTGGTAAATCCAACCACAACTCTATCCTCCTGATTCCTGCTTACAAGCAGCAATTAAAGCAGGAATCAACAGTAACTCGGTCTATAAAAAAGTGGTCAGATGAAGCAGATGCTAAACTACAGGACTGTTTTGTGATCACAGACTGGAACATGTTCCGGGATTCTTCCGATGGCATTGAGGAGTACACCACATCAGTCACTGGCTTTATCAATAAGTGCATCGAGGACGTCGTCCCCATAGTGACTGTACGTACACACCCCAACCAGAAACCATGGATTACAGGGAACATTCGCACTGAGCTAAAGGGTAGAGCTGCCGCTTTCAAGGTGCGGGACTCTTATAAGACAAGGTGATGGAAGCTTATAAGAAATCCTGCTAAGCCCTGCGACGAACCATCAAACAAGCAAAGCGTCAACATAGGGCTAAGATTGAATCATACTACACCGGCTCCGATGCTCATCTTATGTGGCAGGGCTTGCAAACTATTACAAAGGGAAGCACAGCCGCGAGCTGCTCCGTGACAAGAGCCTACCAGACGAGCTAAATCACTTCTATACTCGCTTCGAGGCAAGCAACACTCAGGCATGTATGAGAGCATTAGCTGTTCAAGACGACTGTGTGATCACAATCTCCATAGCCAACGTGAGTAAGACCTTTAAACAGGTCAACATTCACAAGGCTGCGGGCCAGATGGATTACCAGGACCTGTGCTCCGGGCATGTGCTGGCCAACAGGCAGGTGTCTACACTGACATTTTCAACATGTCCCTGATTGAGTCTTTAACACCAAAATGTTTCAAGCAGACCACCATAGTTCCTGTGCCCAAGAACACAAAGGCAACCTGCCTAAATGACTACAGACCTGTAGCACTCACATCCGTAGCCATGAAGTGCTTTGAAAGGCTGGTAATGGCTCACATTAACACCATTATCCCAGAAACCCTAGACCCATTCCAAATTGCATACCGCCCAAAAAGATTCACAGATGATGCCATCTCTATTGCACTCCACACTGTCCTTTCCCACCTGGACTAAAGGACACCTATGTGAGAATGCTATTCATTGACTACAACTCAGCGTTCAACACCATAGTACCCACAAAGCTCATCACTAAGCTAAGGATCTTGGAACTAAACATCTGCCTCTGCAACTGGATCCTGGACTTCCTGATGGGCCGCCCCCAGCTGGTGAGGGTAGGTAGGAACACGCTGATCCTCAACACTGGAGCCCCCCAGAGGTGCGTGCTCAGTCCCCTCCTGTACTTCATGTTCACCCACGACTGCATGGCCAGGAACGACTCCAAATGATTGTGGAGAACAGGAAAAGGAGGACCGAGCACGCCCCTTTCTCATCGATGGGGCTGTAGTGGAGCAGATTGAAAGCAACATCGAGAGCATGGTTGCATCACTGCCTGGTACGGCAATTGCTTGGCCTCCGACCACAAGGCACTACAGAGAGTAGTGCGTACGGCCCTGTTCATCACTGGGGCTAAGCTGCCTGCCATCCAGGACCTCTACACCAGGTGGTGTCAGAGGAAGGCCCTAAAAATTGTCAAAGACCCCAGCCACCCCAGTCATAGACTGTTTTCTCTACTACCACATGGCAAGCGGTACCGGAGTGCCAAGTCTAGGACAAAAAGGCTTTTCAAAAGTTTTTACCCCCAAGCCATAAGACTCCTGAACAGGTAATCAAATGGCTACCCGGACTATCTGCATTGTGTGCCCAACCTCTCTTTTACGCTGCTGCTGCTACTCTCTGTTTATCATATATGCATAGTCACTTTAACTATACGTTCATGTACATACATGCAGGAGCACCAACCACTGCTCCCGCACATTGGCTAACCGATCTATCTGCATTGTGTCCCGCAACCCACCACCCGCCAACCCCTCTTTTACGCTACTGCTACTCTCTGTTCATCATATATGCATAGTCACTTTAACCATATCTACATGTACATACTACCTCAATCAGCCCGACTAACCGGTGGCTGTATGTAGCCTCGCTACTTTTATAGCCTCGCTGCTGTTATTTTTCACTGTCTTTTTACTGTTGTTATTTATTTCTTTACTTACCTATTGTTCATCTAATACCATTTGTGCACTATTGGTTAGAGCCTGTAAGTAGGCATTTCACTGTTGTAGTCGGCTTACGTGACAAACTTTGATTTAATATGATTAGAAGATTAAAGAAGAGAGGTCAATCTTGAGGATAGAGCTTGCTCAAAAGGGGTGCTTGCAAGTTCACCGTGCTAACTCTATAACTATTTTGGCTTGCCAGATAGTGTATTCAAGTTGGAAAATCTGAACCTCTGAGTTAAAATTAAGTTATTTGCGTAGAGCTTCCTATTGGTTGATTTTGATACTTTCCAAGTGGGAAACTCAGGCCTCACAGCCACAAAGTCATAAACCCAACCTATTTCTGCATTTTATCTTCTTAAAATTGGATTTTCTCTAACCCTAACCTTAAATCTAACCCTAAACTTAACCACAATGCTAACCTTATGCACTAACCCTAACCTTAAATTAAGACCAAAAAGCTAATTTTGGTTTACATTACATTTTTCACGATATAGAGCCCTACGGTGGAGGTGTCATAATACCCATAAAACCTAGCGGTCAAACAGGGAAAAGTTTCCAATCGTTTTTCTACCATTCACTTTTCCCATAGGGAATTTTAAAAACACTTAAAGGGCTGTGTTTCGTGTATCCTTACCATGGCATGACGTTTTGATAACCATGTAAATCTCTCGCGGACAAGGTGACTTTTATCAATTTATTCGCCTCTATTTACTCTCAGATTCATAAATGCTAATTAGCATCAAAGTAGACATCATGTAAAACTACAAATCCCTGCAAGCTCCTGCACGTAATCTTTAGTAAATAAGAGTCTGGTAGCAGCAGTTGTGATGTGTGTGTAGCATGAATGTATGTGTGTGTGTGTGTGTGTGTGTGTGTGTGTGTGTGTGTGTGTGTGTGTGTGTGTGTGTGTGTGTGTGTGTGTGTGTGTGTGTGTGTGTGTGTGTGTGTGTGTGTGTGTGTGTGTGTGTGTGTGTGTGTGTGTGTGTGTGATATGACTGGTTTCACATTTGTTTCCACCGACTACAAGTTAAAATAGATCTAAAACAAGTGTAATTTTATATTTACAATCCCCTTATCCAAACAGATGAATCATTTACCTAGGTCTTATTAATAGCTCTTATCAAGTTATAAATTACAGTGCATGGAGAATGGTGTTATTTCTATCAGAAAAAAGAAAGTTGATGTTTTTCCACTTGGAACCGATAGGTTGCTGGACCTTATTCATAGTTTCCTCACGTTTAAAGGTGGTGGAACTATGAGAGAATTAATACATGCATTTCCACATACTTAAATTCAAGAGGGACGTGTGTAAAAAAAGGAATTAAGTTAATTTTACGTATGCATACCTCAGGTCCAAATCCCCCATAGAGAAAGAGGATGCAATGCCTCATGATGAGTTGGGAAACCAGAAGGTAGTGAGGTGCTAAATCTTTTCTGGGCTGTGTTGGGGTCGTTGACCCACTGTAATAAAGGCTGGCGTCTTCAAAAGCTCTCATTAAATGCTTGTAATTTTTGTCTAGGCCAGAGTTGTCCTGGCAGGCCACACAGCTGTTTTCTCCTGGCACGGTGAACCTGATCGTGTCAAAGTAGACACTCCTCATCATCACCGTTCTCACTATGTTTCCCTTCCTGCTCTCTGTTGGTCTCTTTCTCCCCGTGTATTCTCTCTCACAAAGAAGAAGAAAACACAAGCAGAAATCAGACGACACCTCCACACCACACTTTTCAGAAAATACTCAGGCCCAGTCACAGTAAAATGAAGGAAATCTGAACACAAGTTTGTGAGAAGTTATATGTGCACAGTGTTCCTCATTCTTACTGTGACTAGACCATGCTAGTTCACTCTTATACAGTATTTAAATAACTTGCACAATGCTAGTTCACTCTTATACAGTATTTAAATAACTTGCACAATGCTAGTTCACTCTTATACAGTATTTAAATAACTTGCACAATGCTAGTTTATTCTGACTTCTGCAAGTAATTTCAATTTTGGACAAACTGTTGTCCAATATTTGACATTTCTTTCCACCAGTGTTTGTATTTCATGGTACTAAAATCAATGTTTAATTCCTGTAAGGATTTCATTGTGTTTGGAGATCACTGATTTAGTTTATATGTTATTCAATACTTTGGCTTGCCGAATAGGGCCCTTTATACAGCTCTGCCTCATTCATTTCTCAATAAACAAAGTTATGCTCTTCTGTTTTCAATATACAGCATAATATGTTATTGTTCACTAACTATATAACTTTCAACACTCAAAAACATGACAACACAATGCACATTAAACCCCCCTCAGACTCCCTGTCATTGTTTTGTGTGATTGCTAACCTAAGCGCTGCCATCGGCCTTGGTGTTGCCAAACAGCCGATGTAACGGCTGTGAAAGAGCCCCAACAACGAGGGCTGATTACGACATGGCCATGTAAATCAGCACTTTAACAATGCACTAATGGCTTCAGGATTCAGAGGAGACCACCCAGGTTATATTGAAAGACAGCTTTCCAACCTCGTAAAAATAAGACCAAAATGAAGATGTTACTGACTGATCCTATGCAGGCTGAGCCCCACAGCCTGAGAGTCTATGAAACTGTAGGCGTGCTTAATAAGAGATGATAAAAGTAATTTGCAGAGTTTCAAATGAGAGAGCTGTTTAACTAGAGGGTGTTTGTACACAGGTCTGTGTGAGTGACCGTTACATGTCTGAACGCGCAAAGGTGAATCTGAGCAAAGGTTTAGAAAGTGTACGTGTGTTCAGGGAATGATGTGTCACACTGACTAACACTTAAGGCTTTGTTCTTACTTTACCTCTAACCCCCTTCACTTCTTTCGTCAGATCTCCCCCTTCACCCCCGTGCCAGGGCAGCGTGTCAGTCAGCTCAGTGTGGCTAATCACAGGTCAGTCTATCTATACTGTAATGTACAGTACATCTCTGTGACCCCGTGGTTCAACCCTGGTTCACATTACTCTGCCTGTAAGATGTGCTGTTTCATTTATCACTATAATGATAGGTTAGGGGAGTAGAAGAGGTCATAATAGCATGGGGTAAACTATAACCCTTGTGTACACTAACACGCTGAGCATTGCTGACAAGTCAGAGTGAGCCCTGAAGTCGACTGCAGCTTGGCTACTCCTGTTCTGGGCCTCTTGTATTCAGTTGGTTTTGCAGCTCATTATATTTTGAAGATCATTATGTGCACATTTGTTTCTCTGCTCCCTCTCATTCTGACGACAAACTGTTTCCTTGACACAAGTCCTTCTTGCCATTGACCAATGTAATGTGTTTAGGCTATGTTGGGTCCATATTGTCCTGTGAGTGGGTGTTTAAAGCCCTGGGGGCCAGGTCACTGGACGTCCTGGGACCCCTGTCCTGGTAGAGAGAGGGAGGCCTGGAGGGTAAGAAGCTCTGTTAGCAGGGGCCATAAATAACCTGTTTATGAACTAGGGCCGGCTCCATCTAAGACATTTTGAGACAAAAGATCACAGGACTAATGCAAACAATGAGTATGGTTACATAATGTGATTGTTGTGAAAAGTCAGATGAATATAATAGTTCAAATTAAAACGTTTACATGCTTTGGAAGAACGATTTCCTTAATAATCCTGTTTACATGGACACATCTGAAATCAGGTTACCTGATGGCACTCTGATCAATGCCGAAAATCACCAAGCAAACTAAACGTTCTACCGCAGCAACCATGTTATTTTTGGGACATATAAAGCTTGTATGTGAAAACTACTTCTAAGATGCATACATTCAGTTGTTCTGAATTCACTTCACTCACGCTAGAGGGAGGCTCGTCCGGCTGGCGTCAACACATGAGCAGATCAAATACACTGCTGGAACAACGATTAAGGTGTTTATATGTCCTAATAATTCGAAAGACTGCCCTGAAAACCAGGTGTTTTAATCGGCGTAAGTTTACTTTGATTTTGACCTTATGCCAATTAAGATAAGCAGAGTAAGGTGTTTACATGACTATTGCATAATCTGCCTACTGGCATAATCAGTTTAATATCAAATTATTACTGTGCATGTAAACGTACTCAGTGTGTGTGTGTGTGTGTGTGTGTGTGTGTGTGTGTGTGTGTGTGTGTGTGTGTGTGTGTGTGTGTGTGTGTGTGTGTGTGTGTGATGCACACCGTGAAAAACAAAACATATTTCAGACTTGTTGAGCAGAACAGCCATTCTTTCAGGAACTGTTGATTTCTCCATCTCAGAAAATCACCAAAGGATCACCACATCGTATTATACTAGAAGAGGTGCAGAAAGACGGACAGGATGAAGTCTCTGTGGAAAGACCGACAGGATGAAGTCTCCGTGGAAAGACCGACAGGTGGAAGTCTCCATGGAAAGACGGACAGGATGAAGTCTCCGTGGAAAGACGGACAGGATGAAGTCTCCGTGGAAAGACGGACAGGATGAAGTCTCTGTGGAAAGACGGACAGGATGAAGTCTCCGTGGAAAGACCGACAGGATGAAGTCTCCGTGGAAAGACCGACAGGTGGAAGTCTCCATGGAAAGACAGACAGGATGAAGTCTCCGTGGAAAGACCGACAGGTGGAAGTCTCCATGGAAAGACGGACAGGATGAAGTCTCCATGGAAAGACAGACAGGATGAAGTCTCCGTGGAAAGACCGAGAGGATGAAGTCTCCGTGGAAAGACCGAGAGGATGAAGTCTCCGTGGAAAGACCGACAGGTGGAAGTCTCCGTGGAAAGACGGACAGGATGAAGTCTCCATGGAAAGACAGACAGGATGAAGTCTCCGTGGAAAGACCGACAGGATGAAGTCTCCGTGGAAAGACCGACAGGTGGAAGTCTCCGTGGATTGACGGACAGGATGAAGTCTCCATGGAAAGACAGACAGGATGAAGTCTCCGTGGAAAGACCGACAGGTGGAAGTCTCCATGGAAAGACGGACAGGATGAAGTCTCCATGGAAAGACAGACAGGATGAAGTCTCCGTGGAAAGACCGAGAGAATGAAGTCTCTGTGGAAAGACTGACAGGATGAAGTCTCCGTGGAAAGACCGACAGGTGGAAGTCTCCATGGAAAGACGGACAGGATGAAGTCTCCATGGAAAGACAGACAGGATGAAGTCTTGCTTCTATCATTCCTTTACTTTTCTTTTCCTTCTGAGACGCAGTGATAAAGCTAAAAGGTCAAAGTCTATGCCATGTGCCAGGCCTTGCCAGGGTGTGGGCAGATAACTGGGCAGGACCAGAACTGCCATCCTGTGTGACTGATATAGGCTACCCTTTCACAGAGAGCGGGGGTATTGAAAAAAAGGCCTCCTTTCAGACAGAGCAAACACATCTTTCTGTTTTCATGTGGAATTTGTTAACTTGTGAATTGTGCATTTGCATATTGCTAGTGCTGTGAACACACTCCATAGCACATCTATACTTGCTATTAAATAGGGAAATTTGCATTCACCTGTCTGGTTATTTCTGTAAGTGAATATAACGAAAAGGAAGCAAGGATACAAGGGAAGGTAGGTCAAGGGAAGGAAGGTCAAGGGGAGGAAGGTCCTTCAGACAATTGAGATGTATCTCTGTGAGGAATTGTTGCAAGGAAACACTATAGACCAGGTATATTTTCTATGAATATTGAACAGTCCAAGTACATGACATCCTTGAGAAATGTATGAGATTCATGTTGAAAGTTACACTTACACTGTGTAAGCAATAGGGAAAGGAGAACAGAAGCCATGGATTTGACGGAAGGCAACCTAGTGGTTAGAGCGTTGGGCCAGTAACCGAAAGGTTGTTGGATCGAATCCCCGAGCTGACAAGGTAAAAGTCAGTTGTTCTGCCCCTGAACAAGGCAGTTAACCCACTGTTCCCTGGTAGGCCGTCATTGTAAATAAGAATTTGTTCTTAACTGACTTGCCTAGTTAAATAAAGGTTACATTTCAGAATACAAAAAAAAACAAAAAATACCTAAGCTAATGGATACCACACACATTTGTAAATGTTTGTAAAAATAACTTATTAAATTAGATACATGGCCTTGATAGGCATAATCCATTCACATACAAAATGACTTATACATACCATACATTCCCCAGCCTTATTACCCCAACCCGCTATGTCCAGATTTACAAACACATCTTCCACACTCAGAATATACCTCCCCACTTTGTAGTTTAACACACAACTGCCATACACACACATCCTTAAGAAATATATCCTCAAAGAAAACATGTTCCATGTGCTCTCTCAATACAGGCGTAACAGCCAACATACTGTATATGTACACCCATCCGCCATACAGTGCCCATATGCCCATCACACAGACACACTTCCATTATTCCCCTGTCTTATACATCCGACACAGATAAATCCCAGCGGTAGCGTGCGGAGTACAGCTTAGGACAATACGCCAGGGCTCAGTTTTATTGGAGTGAATGAAATGCATAGAAATAGAATGAATAGAACAGGAGTCCCAAACAAGTGAAAAAATATTTGCCTGTTCTATTCGTTGTATTTATATGCAACCTATCCGATAGGCGAAATACAGGTAGATAACTTTTGAAAAACTGGGCCCAGGCTTTTCTTTACCAGCTTCTCCTGTCAGCCCCCCTCACATCAATAACAGAGTAAGGAATCACAGTATGAGAGGAACAGACGGGGGTGAGGGGAGGGTAATAGCCTAAGGAAAAGAGCAGAGAGCCTGTTGAAGTAGAGGGGGGAAGACTGGAGTTGGGATACCTACTTTTTCTATATGGTATCTAGATCTTTGTAGTATGGCTGCCCACAGCACACACCCACACCACTCTGCTTCAATCAGAGGCATAAACTAGTGCTAATCAGTGTAAGTGTCTGAGGGGATTCCCTTGTGTGTGTGTGTGTGTGTGTGTGTGTGTGTGTGTGTGTGTGTGTGTGTGTGTGTGTGTGTGTGTGTGTGTGTGTGTGTGTGTGTGTGTGTGTGTGTGTGTGTGTGTGTGTGTGTGTGTGTGTGTGTATGTATGTATATATATATATATATACATATGTATATATATAGATATAGATATAGAGAGAGTGAGAGACCTAGTCCAGACAGTCAGTGCCCAGAACAGAAGGTCAGCAACAGGGAGGGGAGGTGGGATGTAGGACTGGAGACAAAGGGATAGGGACATGACCCCAGTGAAAATGGAAACACATAGTGGGCATAGAGGGGAACAAGGCATTCCTTATGGGAGCATCCAACTGAATGTCCTGAAGTCACCCTGGTTACACTGGGAGCATCCAACTCCCAAGTGAATGTCCTGAAGTCACCCTGGTTACACTGGGAGCATCCAACTCCAAAATGAATGTCCTGAAGTCACCCTGGTTACACTGGGAGCATCCAACTCCCATGTGAATGTCCTGAAGTCACCATGGTTACACTGGGAGCATCCAACTCCCAAGTGAATGTCCTGAAGTCACCCTGGTTACACTGGGAGCATCCAACTCCCAAGTGAATGTCCTGAAGTCACCCTGGTTACACTGGGAGCATCCAACTCCAAAATGAATGTCCTGAAGTCACCCTGGTTACACTGGGAGCATCCAACTCCCAAGTGAATGTCCTGAAGTCACCCTGGTTACACTGGGAGCCTCCAACTCCAAGTGAATGTCCTGAAGTCACCCTGGTTACACTGGGAGCAGGGACACAATGAACTCATTCATAAAGGCAAAGTCTACTTGATAATCTAGACATCCTTTGGTTTTCCAAAAAGTTAAGCAATTTCATCCATACTGTGATATAAGAAACTTTAAGGAAAATGACCCTGTTGCAGAGTCCACAAGGTGAAACCCCATTAATTGCTTAATATACAGTACACATTACAACAGACAGGATTTAGTAGAGAGTATATATTACTACAACAGACATGATTTAGTAGAGACTACACATCATTACAACAGACAGGACTGAATAGACAGTATATATTATTACAACAGACAAGACTTAATAGACAGTATATATTATTACAACAGACAGGACTTAATAGACAGTACAGATTATTACAACAGACAGGACTACTGTTGGAGCCCACCCAACCATTAATCATAGCCATATACCCCTTTCCCAGCTCAAAATGGCATGTATCTCTGGAAAACAATGATGTGTGTGTGTGTGTGTGTGTGTGTGTGTGTGTGTGTGTGTGTGTGTGTGTGTGTGTGTGTGTGTGTGTGTGTGTGTGTGTGTGTGTGATTGTATAGCACTGTGTGTGTGTTTTGGGGTGGGAGGGGGTCTTTATTATGGGAAGTGTGGGCAACTAGCGGAAAGCTTGCCCTGTCAGCAGGAGATCCACCTTGCAGAGGCTGTGGGGAAGATAATGAGACGGAAGTGAGAGGCGGCAATGCCCTGATAAAGACTGATAATTTGAGGCTTTCTAAACAGTTTAGTGTGCCATGGAACATGATGACACTATTGGGTCACATTTCTGATTGTACCAGAAAGACTCCAGCAAGATTGTGGGAGAAATCTGCATGTCAAAATGACTGCAGTTCTTTAACAAATACCTGTAAGTGCAACTTGTGCAAACAGATAAAAAGATGAATGATGGACACCCAGACAGACCACATGGATTAGTCCTAAATTGTATCCTCCATTGTGGTCTGGGGAATCTTCATTTTCAGCTTTCTTCCAATTGTCATACAGAACTGGCCGTCTCAATTTCTTTGTAATTTGCAACCAAATACACTATTTGAGTTGCATTAATTGCCCTACTTTTCAGTCACTCTGGTCCCTGTCTGCTTTTGTTGGTTTAGCGATTTATCCAAACACAAATTAGCGTCATTGCACCACTACACAAAACTGTGAAAATGGAAACACAAAACGGGACGCCATTATTTCTTGGAGAGGATACTATTGTATCTGAGAGGGGTCTGGATTAGGACTGAAATGATTCTGGATTTCACACTACTTGTTCTGCCCAACACTGAACATGTTCTTAGTAAGACATTATCTGCAGTTCTTTAAGTAAAACAGGCATCTAGATATTTTCCTTGCAGTGTTACCTGTATCAGAGCTTGTCTGTTTCGGTTGGCAAGCTCAACAGTCAAGTCGCCCTGCGTATCTATCAATCCATTCTGCATAACAAAAGCCACAGTACCCTAGACAAGGGCACCACCATATGACTGTTTGCCAACAATGACGTATGTGTGGTATTCACAGACGTGTTTGGTTTTGGGCTGGGTGGGGACAATTCATTTTCATTTCAATCACACTGTTTTCTTTAGTTTCCTTCGTTGGAGCAGCTCCACGCCCAGTAGAGACAGCTAGATGAGACAGTGGTATCATTGGTATAGAATGGGTTGGACATGATATGGACCTTTAGACACCCTACAGTAGTACAATAGCATGGATACTGGCAACACAGTGAGAAAGGCCATGTATAGGCTAGTCATAATATGGATAAGTACAATCTTTAATGTGAGTTAATGTAGCGCAAAGAAAAGGACAGGGAACTTTCCTAGTCCATATAAATCCAATAGGAAGCATCATAGTCCGCAAAAAGCATGATATTTTTCCTCTCTCTCAGACCAAAGGTTGAGAGAACGCCAAGAGCCTGCAAAGCTGTCATCAAGGCAAAGGGTGGCTACTTTGAAGAATCTTAAATATAAAATATATTTTGATTTGTTTAACACTTTCTTGATTACTACAAGATTCCACATGTGTTATTTCATAGTTTTGATGTCTTCACTATTATTCTACAGTGTAGAAAATGGTCAAAATAAAGAAAAACCCTTGAATGAGTAGGTGTGTCCAAACTTTTGACTGGTACTGTATATGTAAATATATAAAAAAGGATTTGTCTGACACGGTAAAGCAGTTATCCCCCAGCCTGTTAGTTCTCTAGAACCCCTGACAGATGATGTTGCTGACAATATCCTGATAGTATCCAAATTCACCTCAACACCAAACTAGCACATGTCAATTCGTTCAAGTAATGCTTTCACAGAGGAGCATCAATGGATCAACTGAAGATCCAAACAAGAGAACCTGAACATGTGTCAAGTGCAGTGTACTGTAGGTATTCATCTAAATATATGGCTCTGGGCAATGCATGCAACTGAGCGGCTGCAAGAATGACCTTAACAGCGGCAAGGCTATATACAGTAGCAAGACTATATACAGTAGCAAGGCTATAAAAGTAGCGAGGCTACATACAGACACCGGTTAGTCAGGCTGATTGAGGTAGTATGTAGATGTAGATATGGTTAAAGTAACTATGCATATATGATGAACAGAGAGTAGCAGTAGCGTAAAAGAGGGGATGGGGGGTGGTGGGACACAATACAGATAGTCCGGTTAGCCAATGTGCGGGAGCATTGGTTGGTCGGCCCAATTAAGGTAGTATGTACATGATTGTATAGTTAATGCATACATGATAAACAGAGAGTATCAGCAGCGAAAAATAGAGGTTTGGCACACAATGCAGATAGTCCGGGTAGCCATTTGATTACCTGTTCAGGGGTCTTATGGCTTGGGGGTAAAAACTGTTGAAAAGCCTTTTTGTCCTAGACTTGGCACTCTGGTGCCGCTTGCCATGCGGTAGTAGAGAAAACAGTCTATGACTGGGGTGGCTGGGGTCTTTGACAATTTTTAAGGCCTTCCTCTGACACCACCTGGTGTAGAGGTCCTGGATGGCAGGCAGCTTAGCCCCAGTGATGAACTGGGCCGTACGCACAACCCTCTGTAGTGCCTTGCGGTCGGAGGCCAAGCAATTGCCGTACCAGGCAGTGATGCAACCAATCAGGATGCTCTTGATATTGCAGCTGTAGAACCTTTTGAGGCTCTCAGGACCCATGCCAAATCTTTTTAGTTTCCTGAGGGGAATAGGCTTTGTCATGCCCTCTTCACGACTGTCTTGGTGTGTCTGGACCATTCTAGTTTGTTGGTGATGTGGACACCAAGGAACTTGAAGCTTTCAATCTGCTCCACTACAGCCCCGTCGAAGAGAATGGGGGCGTGTTCGGTCCTCCTTTTCCTGTTGTCCACAATCATGTCCGTAGTCTTGGTTACGTTGAGAGATAGGTTGTTATTCTGTCAACACCCGGCCATGTCTCTGACCTCCTCCCTATAGGCTGTCTCGTCATTGTCGGTGATCAGGCCTACCACTGTTGTGTCGTCTGCAAACTTAATGATGGTGTTGGAGTCGTTCCTGGCCATGCAGTCGTGGGTGAACAGTAAGTACAGGAGGGGACTGAGCATGCACCTCTGGGGGGCTCCAGTGTTGAGGATCAGCGTGTTCCTACCTACCCTCACCAGCTGGGGGCGGCCCATCAGGAAGTCCAGGATCCAGTTGCAGAGGGAGATTTTTAGTTCCAAGATCCTTAGCTTAGTGATGAGCTTTGAGGGTACTATGGTGTTGAATGCTGAGCTGTAATCAATGAATAGCATTCTCACATAGGTGTTCCTTTAGTCCAGGTGTGAAAGGGCAGTGTGGAGTGCAATAGAGATTGCATCATCTGTGAATCTGTTTGGGCGGTATGCAAATTGGAATAGGTTTAGGGTTTCTGGGAGCCATTACCAGCCTTTCAAAGCACTTCATGGCTACGGATGTGAGTGCTACGGGTCTGTAAACATTTAGGCAGGTTGCCTTTGTGTTCTTGGGCTTAGGGACTATGGTGATCTGCTTGAAACATGTTGGTATTACAGACTTAATCAGGGACATGTTGAAAATGTCAGTGAAGACACCTGCCAGTTGGTCAGCACAAGCCCGGAGCACACGTCCTGGTAATCCGCCGTGTCACTGGGCAACTCGCAGCTGTGCTTCCCTTTGTAGTCTGTAATAGTTTGCAAGCCCTGCCACATAAGATGAGCGTCGGAGCCAGTGTAGTATAATTCAATCTTAGCCCTTTATTCACACTTTGCCTGTTTGATGGTTCGTCGCAGGTCATAGCAGGATTTCTTATAAGCTTCGGGGTTAGAATCGTGCACCTTGAAAGCTGCAGCTCTACCCTTTAGCTCAGTGTGAATGTTGCCTGTAATCCATGGCTTCTGGTTGGGGTGTGTCTGTAGCACAGTTGGTAGAGCATGGCGCTTGTAACGCCAGGGTAGTGGGTTCGATTCCCGGGACCACCCATACGTAGAATGTATGCACACATGACTGTAAGTCGCTTTGGATAAAAGCGTCTGCTAAATGGCATATATTATTATTATTATATATTATGTACAGTCACTATTGATAAAGCCAGTGACTGATGTGGTGTACTCCTCAATGCCATCGGAAGAATCCCGGAACATGTTCCAGTCTGCGATAGCAAAACAGTCCTGTAGTTTAGCATCTGCTTCATCTGACCACTTTTTTACAGACCGAGTCACTGGTGATTCCTGCATTAATTGTTGCTTGTAAAGCAGGAATCAGGAGGATAGAGTTGTGGTCGGATTTACCAAATAGAGGGCGAAGGAGAGCTTTGTTCACGTCTCTGTGTGGAGTACAGGTGATCTAGAATTTTTTCCACTCTTGTTGCACATTTAACATTTGGGAGAACTGATTTAAGTTTCCCTGCATAAAAGTCTCTGACCACTAGGAGCGCCACCTCTGGCTGAATGGTTTCCTGTTTGCTTATTTCCTTATCCAGCTGACTGAGTGCAGTCTTAGTGCCAGCATCTGTCTGTGGTGGTAAATACATAGCCACGAAAAGTATAACTGAAAACTCACTAGGCAAGTAGTGTGGCCTGCAATGTATCACAATATACTCTACTGCAGGAGAGAAAAATCGAGAGACTTCCTTAGATTTTGTGCAGCAGCTGTTGTTTACAAATATGCACAGACTGCCCTCCCTCGTCTTGCCGGTGCTGCGTATATCCCGCAAGCTGAATATCCATGTCATCATTCAGCCACGATTCCGTGAAACATAGGATATTACAGTTTTTGATGTCCCGTTGGTTGGATATTCGTGATTGTACCTTGTCTAATTTATTGTCCAATGATTGCACGTTGGCGGGTAATATTGACGGTAACGGCAGCTTTCCCACTCGCTTTCTGAAGATCCTCACGAGGCATCCTGCTCTGTGTCCTCTGTACCTGCATCTCTTCCTCTTGCAGATAACTGGGATGTTGGTCTTGTCGGGTGTTAGGAGAATGTCTTGTGCATCCTGCATGTTGAAGAAAAAATCTTCTTCTTATCTGAGGTGAGTGATCGCTGTGGCAGAAACATTATGTACAAAATAAGTTACAAATAACGCGGAAAAACCCCACATAATAGCACAATTGATTGGGTGCCCGTAAAACTGCTGCCATTTCTTCCGGTGCCATTTTTCAATGGGGATGACAGGGTATGAGAGAAGTGACTCAACACGTAAAACCTCAAAATATTGGAGAGCCTCCATAGGAAGCCTCTGGGAATTCCCTGGGACTGGATGCTCCTGGACCTGCCCTGTCCTCTGGGAATAAGAGGAGCAGTGACAGTCAGGGTGTTCCCCCATCAGCTAGGCTAGCCAACAACATCAGCCACACATCAGGCTGTGGTCTGTGTGGAATGGTGACAACTCAGGCAGGCCTGTCATGAGGGAACGTAGTGTGGAGTGTGTGCCATATACTGAACATGGGGGTGCTATTTTCCCCCAGGCATGGCAGTTTGTGCGAATGGGGAAAAAGCATACAGTGGCTAGTGGATTGTGTAGAAGGGTAAAGAGTGATTCATAACGTAGGGAGGCTCTACAAGAGTATAGTCCAACATACCATAGTACACAGGACTTCTTTACTGAAGCCCAACAAATCAATATGCATATGAACGCATTCACAGTATGTGTAACTATGCTTGAAATCAATGCAAGTAGGTCCTGTAGGTGTTTTTAAGCAGGAAGGGAATCCCAGACAAGGTATAGACAATTCCTGGGGTGTCAGGGTAGCCTAGTGGTTAGAGCATTGGACTAGTAAGCGAAAGGTTGCAAGTTCAAATCCCCGAGCTGACAAGGTACAAATCTGTCGTTCTGCCCCATAACAGGCAGTTAACCCACTGTTCCTAGGCCTTCATTGAAAATAAGAATTTGTTCTTAATTAACTGACCTGCCTAGTTAAATAAAGGTCAAATAAATAAAAAAAAACAGACAAGGTATAGTCAGTAGCATACTGTATAGGCTATACAGTATGCTACTGTAGAAAACCATGAATTGGTGTCTGTTGAAATGAGGCCAAGGGAGCTATGTAAAAACCCACAAAGTTAGCGTCATTGCCACAGAAGTCCCAGCTGACTGAGAGTGTTATATCCCTTCTACCATTTGTGATAATCCACTGACATCTAAAATTCAACGAAGCATGTCAGTATAATCTGCACTCATTAACTATATGACCAAAATTATGTAGACACCTGCTCATCAAAATCATGGGCATTAATATGGAGTTGGTCCCCCCTTTGCTGCTATAACATCCTCCACTCTTCTGGGAAGGCTTTCCACTAGATGTGGGGACTTGCAAGGAGTACACCACTTCCAGTCAGCCACAAGAGCATTAGTGCGGTCGGGCAATGATGTTGGGTGATTAGGCCTGGCTCGCAATCGGCGTTCCAATTCATCCCAAAGGTGTTCGACACTGATCTCGATAAACCATTTCTGTATGGATCTCGCTGTGTGCATTGTCATGGTGAAACAGGAAAGGGCCTTCCCAAAACTTTTCCCACAAATTTGGAAGCACAGAATTGTCTAGAATATCACTGTAGCATTAAGATTTCCCTTCACTGGAACTAAAGGGCCTAGCCTGAACCATGAAAAACAGCCCCAGGCCATTACTCATCCTCCGCCAAACCTTACAGTTGGAAATATGCATTCGGGCAGCTAGTGTTCTCTTGGTATACGCCAACCTAAGATTCGTCCATCGGACTGCCAGATGGTGAAGCCTGATTCATCACTCCACACACCACTCTTTACAGCTATCTGTCACTGTTCTCATTGTCAACTAGACCACACTACTGAGTACTGTGGTTAACTTAACATTTACAGGCAATATAAAATGTTACACATTTTACAGAGATAGTCCACTATTCGGCAGAGACTGGGTGTGTGCACCTATAGATTAATAGATTGTGTGATCAGTGTTCCTGACCCGAGATCAGAGTTTACGAGTATAGTGAATGTGATAGCAATAGCACCCAGGTCGTTTCTTTTGCAAACACTCCGACTTTACATAGCTATATTATACAATCACTAGTGTGAAGGGACACTGTGATGACATAATGATTGGGCAAGCTGCTGTGGACATTCAAGCCAAAATGAGGAATACCACCTGGTGCCACAATGCTACCTCAGACTCTGAAGCAACAGGTGTAGACTGTTAACCACCTGGCAAGAGACACTCTCTCTCTCCCTCTCCCTCTCCCTCTCCCTCTCGGAAAGAACGTTAGTTAATGTTTCCAACAGTGACTTAACTCAAGCAATATCAATATCAAGAGCATACTGTGTCATGAACTACCATAATAACAGTATTAAAAACATTGCTAATGCTAATACATAGCAATGTTTGCTAATACACAATCTTCAAGTCGATTTAAAAGCTTGATCTTTTCCACCAGCAATGGTGAGGCTATAAAATGCACTGTTAGGAGTTTGATGTCAGAGTAACTCATCTAAAACACCTGCTTAAGAGCAGTTTAACAGCAAAACCGTATATTATATATAGTGTATCATTACAACTTCTAGGGGTCATGTGCATCAGATATTAATGTCAGGTTAAGTTCAACATATTTTTTGTACTCTTTCTTCTCCTTTCTTGTGCTCCCGAAGGAAACTTGCCTCATCTTAGTCACTTTTGTACACTACAATTATCTTGCTAAGAAGACATGTTATACTTTCAACTTCTGTGTGTGTTGAAAAAGAAAGAGAGAGAGAAAAAGAGCTAAGAAAAGAAGCAGGTGATAACCCAGCTAAGTTGTTAAAGTTTAATGCAAACAGAGCCCAGGAATCCTCAACAAAGGCCTACCACACACACACACACACACACACACACACACACACACACACACACACACACACACACACACACACACACACACACACACACACACACACACACACACACAGTTTGTATTAGTCCTCTGTAACTGACCTTTTGTCTCACATCGTCTTAGATGGAGCCGGCCCTAGTTCATAAACAGGTTATTTATGGCCCCTGCTAACAGAGCTTCTTACCCTCCAGCCCTCCCTCTCTCTACCAGGACAGGGGTCCCAGGACGCCCAGTGACCTGGCCCCCAGGGCTTTAAACACCCACTCACAGGACAATATGGACCAAATCCTACCTTGAGACTAAGAAGACTAAAGAATGTTCTCACAAATCCCCCATTGATTTCTATGCATGATTTACGCACAGGGACTAAACCATTCTGTTCTGATAAGATGGGTAATAAATTGCCAGATTGTTATCTTGGTTTATCCTCAAGTGGCCCTCAAGGGAACACAACCTTCTTTATCCTGGATTGTGGAGAAACAATACATCTTATCTTTAAACAGCCCCTTGTAAACCCTCTTCCTGTGTATTTTTTGTGTGTGGCTAGTGACCTACGTCCTTGGGGCATCATGGGAAATGAAGTGTGTGGTAAAACAAATTGTGGTCAAACAAAAGAAAAACCTATGGGAAACCAGAAGACTAGAGGATCTTGCAATAAGAGCCATTAGGCCAAGTAACAGTGTACATTTGGGGACATGTTCACAGGCCCAGATTAAGCCGACTTTCAAATCCTTGACTAAAAAGAATGTTCAATGGAAACTCTCCATTGGTCCAGGAGTAGTACAGATGTAGGATCTTAATTTGGACCAGTTTGCTACAGCAGGAAAATAAATCTGCAGCAACAAGAAATGTGAATTATAAAAAATGTACATTTTTATAGGGGTGGATAAATCTTTCGTAAGGTAAAATCAAGTCTGAAATTTCAAAGTGGAATTTACAAACTACAGAATACTTTTTAAACTTTAAATGAACTATATGTTTTAAATGTCCTGTATTGCAGGAAAGTTCTCCTGCAACAGTGTGATCAAATTCATATCCTACATCTATATGAGTAAAAACAAGCAGTGGATTGGGCTACTATTCTACCTGGTATGTTAGCATAAACATTGGGATGTAGCCTGTATCTCCATCTGAAAGGGAAGGAGTCGTGTGGGGTGTCATGCTATAGTAGCCATGGCTGACACTTACCAAAACGCCTCTCTGGGTCTTCTTGTCATACGACAGACAACAGTGGTCAGAGGAGAGGTGGAACAGGTACTCCTCCTTTTCTGCCACTCTTCCTCTTTCGCTTTCTCCTCCTCCGGTCAGTGCCTGATGAAGATCTTCAACATATTTCTCCCTTTTCACTCCCAACTCTGTGGCTTTCCCAGTCATCTCCTCCTCTGGTACTGTAAGAGTACAAAGCAGGGGTTAAAACAAGAAGACACAACTTTAGTCTCCAAGGTTTCTTCAGGCATTGATCCTCACTTTTTAATCAGAGATTCTACTTAGCTACCTACATGTAGGTGTGTGGACTGGCCAGTCAATGATATTGATGCCATTAAATAGGACTGGAGTTGTGTAAAATTGCTGACGTGACTATACCGAAGTCTCACTGGAAGGACAATGCATGTACAATGCATGTATAAAGGAGGCTTAAAGATTAGGGGAAAATGTGCATTATGGGAGACAGCACCACTGTTTGCCCCAGCGCCTTTGCTATTGTTTTTGTTTTGTTGATAAAAACAATGTAGAGGGGCATTCGGCAGTGTGAAAAAAAATCTAAAAATCAGTACACTGCTGTCCTATCGCACGTGCTACGATATCAGAGGGGGGGGGTTCATTTTCAGTAAGTTCTTTGTTGTTGTAACATCCCAAACAGACATGGCAGTCTCACCAGTTAAGAATTCCAGCTTTAAGGAAAGCATGCAAGTAAGCCAAGAAGAAGATCATTAGCTGTTCTCCAAGGGGCCAGGGGCCCAATTAACACAGGTTCAAACACACACACTCACACATGCACGTGCATATCTGTCACAATACTGTTACTGCCTGTCATCTCCCAGATGGACAGCCAGAGAAGAGAGTAGCTTTGTTCCATGTGTACATGAAAGCAAACATAGCAGTGCTTTGTTGCCATTCCTAAATGACACAAAACAAATGGTGCACTAAGTAACTTCTTAGTTGAAAGACAGTGTGGCATTCACTCGGACACACACACACACACACACACACACACACACACACACACACACACACACACACACACACACACACACACACACACACACACACACACACACACACACACACACACACACACACACACACACACACACAAAGACAGGCCTTGTAAGGCTTCATCAATGTAATACACCTGTAAGCTGCACCATATGAGTGAATATGGATGATGAAACAAGCCCGCTGCTGTCCCTCTGGCTAACAGACCTGCAGTCACAGTGCTATGAGTCGAGGTACATAGTTGGGCCAGGTGCCTACTTAAGAAGCCTTATGAAGAGAACCCCAAACACACCTGGTGACAACACAGTCTGGAGGATGGTGAAGGAGTCGGGCCTCTACCATGTGTGTGTGTGTGTGTGTGTGTGTGTGTGTGTGTGTGTGTGTGTGTGTGTGTGTGTGTGTGTGTGTGTGTGTGTGTGTGTGTGTGTGTGTGTGTGTGTGTGTGTGTGTGTGTGTGTGTGTGTGTGCACGCATCTACATACATGCTTGTGTAAGCCGCATCTAGACCTTACCTTCTCCGATCCAGGACGAGCTGCCGTCACTGAGGGCGAGAGTGAAACCAGCACCCAGGTCTTCGGCCCAGTCCACCCGCAGGAAATATGGGATGCTTGGGTCCAACACCACACTGATCTGACGGACCGTACCACTCATGCCTCCCAAATACCGTCCCACTTCTAGCTCCAGACCTGCAGAGATAGAGACCCAAGGGACAGACTTTAGACAAGGACAATCTTCATCATGTACATAAAACACTCTTGATGTGACAACTTTTAAAAATATATATATATGTTACGTATTTGGAGTATTAACAGTGGTTGCATCAATGCCGGGCATTGTTTCATTGCTCATGGTTTACTGTGAATACAAGCCCCCATGCAAATTCACTCAGGGATTGGGCAGTGTCATACAGTGTGTTGCAACAAAGGGCCTTTTAGGAGGTTGTATATGTGTGTGTGACGTTAAAACCACAGGGGACATCCATGGGGTCTGGCATTGGGGTGTTGGCTCTCTAACCACCAACAAAGTGCAGAATAAAAGAAAAGAGCACAACATCCTGGTTGTTTAACTGCTAACTCAATTAGAATGTTGTGTATCAAAACATATATGTTAGGCCTAGACTGAATCACTTGAATCCCTGCAGGTTTTGCCAGACAAAAATGTATCCTCAATCACAAAAATGATAATCTGAGGATTACAAACCAATCTCAGATTCCCCTACCTGCAACATTTCTTCAAATCTCCCAATACAGAAACCATTGATGGATTAGAAATGTATTGGAAAATGTGTTTTCCTCGACAAAGCCAGGGAAACTTTTACTTGATTACGAATGTCCATGCCAAAAAGCATGATTACAGCTTCCAGGTGAAGTGAGAGGTGAGTTGGACTATTGCCTGCCAAAGTATAGGGCTGAGTGAAAAGAACAGCTTCATTGGCAGTTGGCCATTTGGACACATTTGAAGAAATGAAAAGGAGCCCATTCGGAGAGGGAGCCAAAAGTTATGTGTACACACATTTTTTTCTCCCTAAAAAAGCCCAAGGAGCAGGTCAAGGTGATTCAAAATCAGTGGTACAGCTGAGACCTGTCCTCTCTCACACAGACACACACACAGCAGATTAAAGTTGACCCTTTGTGCTCTGAGGAGGGTTTGGTTAGGCAGGATGGAGGGGTAAAGGATAAGGAGAGAAGGGGGGCAGGGTAAACTTTAACCTCATAAAGAGAGCCCAGCTTCTCATTAGTTACTGTAACATCTGTCTGAAGGGACGATGACCCTGCAGTAATGACAGGACACTCCAATTAAATAAACACTGTGCTGACTCTCAGGAATGGAGCAATGCCCATAGAGCTTCAAAGCCAATGCTGGAATTCTGGCCATGTCATCCTCATATCCCTTACACACAATCATCCCTGTATCCCTAAATCATGACACAAACTCCCTCCCTTTCACCTCCAGCCCCTCACTCCTCTATTCTCCTCTCACTAACTCTGTAATTCTTTGTTCACTCCTCCCCTCTTTCCCAATGTTATGTTCTGTCCTTTCTGTTCTGAAGCACGTTTGACAGGGTCTCAATGGTTGAAGTCTCAATGGTGCAGTACCCTACTGTAGGGGTCATCAAAAGTTACCGCAGCCACAAAGTAAACCCTGCCTATATCTTCAATTTCTCATCTTAAAAGTGTATTTTAAACCTAACACTAATCTTAACCACACTCCTAACCGTATGCCTAACCCTAACCTTAAATTAAGACCAAAAAGCTAATTGTTTAAAAACTATTCTAATAAATGCAACAGTCGGAAAATCGACAAAGATACTCCAAACTTTTTAATTTGTGTATAAAATGTATTGTCAAATTTTACATTTTATTCTAAGAATGAAATCATATATACATTTTCTTATTGTATCAGGTATATTTTTTTAATATATTTAGTGTAAAAAAAATATTATATGTTCCTCATTTCCACAGGGTATATTTACATATATGAACACATTAACAAAAAAGGGTTTAAACAGGGCTGCAACCAGCACTCACCTGAACAGCCTAGACTGCCTCAATTACTTATTCAACAAGTGTGTGAATAGCAGGATACCCTCAGAATAAAAATCAACACGATTGGATCACACCTATGTAAACATCAAATCAAATTGTATTGGTCACATACACATATTTAGCTGATTGTTTTTTTTAAATAACGGGGAGCCGGTTATTGCGAGTGTAGCTAAATGCATTCCATTGTTTGCAAGTTTAGACATAATAATCACTATTATTTTTCGGGAGGGACTTTTATTTCAGCGCATCTAATTTGTAAAAATTTCAAACAATTTCTAAGAATGATTATAAAAACGTTACCTTGTCTATTAAGACAAAAAAACACGGGGGGTAAATTTAAAACAGGGTGGGAATACATTTTGTGAATGAAATATTTTGTCATGATGAAATCTTGGAAATAAAAACAATGAAATGTTTTTTGGGGTTAAATCCAAACAAACACTTTATAATAATCACTGTAACTTGATTCCTGAATAGACCACACTGTGTTTTTTGTTTTATTATTTGTATTTATTTGGGGGTTTTACACGTTTGCTCAGTCTGTTCATTAAAAGAGATGGCAATTCTATATGTAAAATACGACTGTAATATTTCTTTAATGTATATATACACTGCTAAAAAAATAAAGGGAACACTTAAACAACACAATGTAACTCCAAGTCATTCACACATCTGTGAAATCAAACTGTCCACTTAGGAAGACACACGGATTGACAGTAAATTTCACATGCTGTTGTGCAAATGGAATAGACAACAGGTGGAAATTATAGGCAATTAGCAAGACACCCCCAATAAAGGAGTGGTTCTGCAGGTGATAACCACAGACCACTTCTCAGTTCCTATGCTTCCTGGCTGATGTTTTGGTCACTTTTGAATGCTGGTCGGTGCTTTCACTCTAGTGGTAGCATGGGACAGAGTCTACAACCCACAGAAGTGGCTCAGGTAGTGCAGCTCATCCAGGATGGAACATCAATGCGAGCTGTGGCAAGAATGTTTGCTGTGTCTGTCAGTGTAGTGTCCAGAGCATGGAGGCGCTACCAGGAGACAGACCAGTACATCAGGAGACATGGAGGAGGCCGTAGGAGGGCAACAACCCAGCAGCAGGACCGCTACCTCCGCCTTTGTGCAAGGAGGAGCAGGAGGGGCACTGCCAGAGCCCGGCAAAATTGCCTCCAGCAGGCCACAAATGTGAATGTGTCTGCTCAAACGGTCAGAAACAGACTCCATGAGGGTGGTATGAGGGCCCGACGTCCACAGGTGGGGGTTATGCTTACAGCCCAACACCGTGCAGGACGTTTGGCATTTGCCAGAGAACACCAAGATTGGCAAATTCGCCACTGGCGCCCTGTGCTCTTCACAGAAGAAAGCAGGTTCACACTGAGCACATGTGACAGACGTGACAGTCTGGAGACGCCGTGGAGAACGTTCTGCTGCCTGCAACATTCTCCAGCATGACCGGTTTGGCGGTGGGTCAGTCATGGTGTGGGGTGGCATTTCTTTGGGAGGCCGCACAACCCTCCATGTGCTCGCCAGAGGTAGCCTGACTGCCATTAAGTGCAGAGATGAGATCCTCAGACCCCTTGTGAGACCATATGCTGGTGCGGTTGGCCCTGGGTTCCTCCTAATAATAATAATATAATATATGCCATTTAGCAGACACTTTTATCCAAAGCGACTTACAGTCATGTGTGCATACATTCTACGTATGGGTGGTCCCGGGAATCGAACCCACTACTCTGGCGTTACAAGCCCCATGCTCTACCAACTGAGCTACAGAAGGACTAATGCAAGAAAATGCTAGACCTCATGTGGCTGGAGTGTTTCAGCAGTTCCTGCAAGAGGAAGGCATTGATGCTATGGACTGGCCCGCCCATTCCCCAGACCTGAATCCAATTGAGCACATCTGGGACATCATGTCTCGCTCCATCCACACCAACGCCACGTTGCACCACAGACTGTCCAGGAGTTGGCGGATGCTTTAGTCCAGGTCTGGGAGATCCCTCAGGAGACCATCCGCCACCTCATCAGGAGCATGCCCAGGCGTTGTAGGGAGGTCATACAGGCACATGGAGGCCACACACACTACTGAGCCTCATTTTGACTTGTTTTAAGGACATTACATCAAAGTTGGATCAGCCTGTAGTGTGGTTTTCCACTTTAATTCTGAGTGTGACTCCAAATCCAGACCTCCATGGGTTGATAAATTTGATTTCCATTGATATTTTTGTGTGATTTTGTTGTCAGCACATTCAACTATGTAAAGAAAAAAGTATTTAATAAGAATATTTCATTCATTCAGATCTAGGATATGTTATTTTAGTGTTCCCTTTGTTTTTTTGAGCAGTGTATATATATATCATCGTTCTGCCCCTGAACAGGCAGTTAACCCACTGTTCCTAGGCCGTCATTGAAAATAAGAATTTGTTCTTAACTGACTTGCCTAGTTAAATAAAGGTTAATAAAATATATATATATACACAAATGTTTGGACACACCTGCTCATTCAAAGGTTTTTCATCATATTTTCTACATTGTAGAATAATAGTGAAGACATCAACACTATGGCATAACACATTTGGAATCATGTAGTAATCAAAAAAGTGTTAAACATATCAAAATATATTTTATATTTGAGTTTCTTCAAGTAGCCATTCTTTGCCTTGATGAGAGCTTTGCCCACTCTTGGCGTTCTCTCAACCAGCTTCACCTGGAATGCTTTTCCAACAGTCTTGAAGGAGTTCCCACATATGCTGAGCACTTGTTGGCTGCCTTTTTCCATCACTCTGCGGTCCAACTCATCAAAAAAACATCTCAATTTGGTTGAGGTCGGGGGATTGTGGAGGCCAGGTCATCTGATCCATCACTCTCCTTTGTGTTAAAAATAGCCCTTGCACAGCCTGGAGGTGTGTTGGGTCATTGTCCTGTTGAAAAACGAATTATAGTCCCACTAAGCCCAAACCAGATGGGATGGCGTATCGCTGCAGAATGCTGAGGTAGCCATGCTGGTTAAGTTTGCCTTGAATTCAAAATAAATCGCAGACAAGTGTGACCAGCAAAGCACACCCACACCATAACACCTCTTCATTCATGCTTTAAGGTGGGAAATACACATGCAGAGATCATCCGTTCACCCACACCTCATCTCACAAAGACATGGCGGTTGGAACCAAAAATCTCCAATTTGGACTCCAGACCTAAGGACAAATTTCCACCGGTCTAATGTCCATTGCTCGTGTTTCTTGGCCCAAGCAAGTATCTTCTTCTTATTGGTGTCCTTTAGTAGTGGTTTATTTTTGGCAATTTGACCATGAAGGCCTGATTCACGCAGTCTCCTCTGAACAGTTGATGTTGTCATGTGTCTGTTACTTGAACTCTGTAAAGCATTTATTTGGGCTGCAATTTCTGAGGCAGGTAATCCTAACGAACTTATGCTCTGCAGAAGAGGTAACTCTGGGTATTCCTTTCCTGTGGCGGTCCTCATGGGAGAGTTTCATCATAGCACTTGATGGTTTTTGCGACTACACTTGGAGACACTTTCAAACTTCTTGAAATTTTCCGTATTGATTAACAATCATGTCTTAAATGAATGATGGACTGACGTTTCTCTTTGCTTATTTGAGCTGTTCTTGCCATAATATGGACTTGGTCTTTTACCAAATAGGGCTATCTTCCGTATACCCCTTTACCTTGTCACAACACAACTGATTGGCTCAAACGCATTAAGGGAAGAAATTCCACAAATTAACTTTTAACAAGGCACACCTTTTAATTTAAATGCATTCCAGGTGACTACCTCATGAAGCTGGTTGAGAGAATACCAAGAATGTGCCAAGCTGTCATCAAGGCAAAGGGTGGCTACTTTGAAGAATCTCACATATAAAATATATTTTTATTTGTTTAACAATTTTTGGGGGTTACTACATGATTCCATATGTGTTATTTAATCGTTTTGATGTCTTCACCATTATTCTACAATGTAAAATAGTACAAATAAAGAAAAACCCTTGAATGAGTAGGTGTTCTAAAACTTTTGACCGGTATTGCAGTCTATCACAGTGCCATCCGTTTTGTCACTAAAGCCTCATACACTACCCACCACTGCAACTTGCATGCTCTCGTTGGCTGGCCCTCGCTACATATTCGTTGTCAACCCCACTGGCTCCAGGTCAGTGGGGTTGCTAGGTAAAGCCCTGCCTTATCTCAGCTCACTGGTCACCATAGCAACAACCCCCGTAGCACACGCTCCTGCAGGTATATCTCATTTGTCATCCCCAAAGCCAACACCTGCTTTGGCCGCCTTTCCTTCCAGTTATCTGCTGCCAATGACTGGAACGAATTGCAAAAATCACTGAAGTTGGAGATTTACATCTCCCTCACTAATTTTAAGCATCAGCTGTCAGAGCAGCTTTCACTGGACCTGTACACAGCCCATCTGTAAATAGCACACCCAACTACCTCATCCCCATATTGTTTTTGTTTTTTTCTCTTTTGCACCCCAGTACCTCTACTTGCATATGATCATCTGCACATCTATCACTCCAGTGAAATGCTAAATTGTAATTATTTTGCCAATATGGTCTATTTATTGCCTTACCTCCCTAACACTGTACATAGATTTTTATTTTGTGTTATTGACTGTACGTTTGCTTATCCCATGTGTAACTCTGTGTTGTTTTTGTCACACTGCTTTGCTTTATCTTGGCCAGGTTGCAGCTGTAAATGAGAACTTGTTCTCAACTGGCCTACCTGGTTAAATAAAAGGTGAAATAAAAAAAATAAAAAACATTACAAACTGTTGTATGCAAATCTCTTTTGATACAAGGGAAATTATTTTGTCAAAATCAAAACAAATGTACCAGAAAGAAATAAAGATTAGGGCCATGTGACACTATGATCTGTATAGGGCACATTGAGCTGCCTGAAAAAATGTGAACTAGGCCTAGGTGATAAAAGGTAATTCTCTATAGAGGATGAGTTATGGAGGATATGAAGTCAAACAACCCCAGCCACTAATTCAAGGTGCTTCCAAGAGATAAGTGATTCTCTAATTGCATATAGCCAAGTCACTGCAGCCAAGGCCTGGATAACCAGCAGTGTAATTAACTGACATTCCCAAGATGCTCTGCACTTGCAAAACTGATGATTTGCCTATGGGCAGAAACATCAGAGAATCACTTTGGCGGCATGACAACAGCACTGTGAAATATTAGGACTTTGTTTTGCTACTAGGCCTAGTTCATGAAGTTGCTCGCCCCTCCGCCACCAGTCTTTCATGATCAGCCCATGGGAGTTTGAACAGATTGGGCATGATTGAAAAATATGGTGTCTCAATATTTTTTGTTAACAGTGAGCTTCAGGGCATATCAAGTGGCACTGAAACCAATGTTAATGGTCATTACATTGGCAGGTGCTATATAAACCCACCTGTCCATGGCTTGCACAATGTTGTAGATATGCTCATTAACTATGGATATTACTTTGTAGCTTACATGTTGCATATCTAAATCATGGAAAATGAAAATATTAAATTGTGTCGGCCTAAATACATAAACCACGAGGCATCACAGTTGAAACGAGAATTTGTACCAACACTGCAACACTTTATTTACATGGCTAATTGTGTAACATACTATTCATTGGAACACCACGTGTGTATTCATTAGTCGCACACCGTAGCAAAACTTTTGGACCATAGCGAAAGGTTTTGCAATGAAAACTCCTATTGGACAAATTCCAGTAGGTCCCTCCCCGTTTGGATCCTAGTGAATACCCCCCTGGGAACTGATTATTGTCTTGTCGACTCATGACCAGGACCTTAAATTATTTAATCAAGGACATGTCTTTTTAATATCAATAATAACTAGGTGAAGAAGGCTAGTGTGCAGTGTGTTATTTAAAAGAGATTGAATTACAACAAACATTCCAAATCCGATTCAAATAAACACGTCTGGAGCGAACAAGTCTCAATTCCAAGAAATCATGACCAAATTCCCCTCTGCATTTTACTGTAGAACACAGTTGATTTATGTGTGGTTTCGATTCAAAATTCTTGCATTAATGGTACATTAGGAGTGTCTAAGAGGCAGGCGTTGGGGAGATCATAAAACATGGTTTAAATGCAATCATGTCAAGATGTCTTCTATGTATGGTCAGAGGGAGGGGGCATATTGTGAAAACTTGTGACGTGAGGAAATGACCACAAACATGTCTAAACGTCAGAGAAAAAGAGAGCACATAATTTCCAGTAACCTTAAATGTAGAAACTTTAGTAATGTCCAATTGTTAATATTCTCCTTCCCTGCCTACATGATTGTAAACTGTCGGAAAACGGTCACTGTTCGCTGAGAGCTCTACTATAAATAATATAACATATGACTGTGTTGTACCGAACTTTTGGTAACTAGCTAGTATCGTTCACTATTTTTCTCCATTCAAATGTAGCTCATTTGATATTGACCACACCTTCATCAGGAAGTAAGCAAGCAACTTCTCAATCAACGTTGCACGCATTCATTATGAATAAAAACATTTTCCGATATACATCGCATGTAACCTGCATGACGCAAGAGAAACAAATCTTACATGAAACTTGCCTCTTATGAATGAGTTCACCTCAGAGTAATACCTTGACTTCCGCGTAGCTAATAGTTTGCGCTAGTTAGTGCCCCATACTTTAAATTCTGCACTTCAGAGAATCAACGCATGTTTTGAAAGCAAAGATATTTGAAGTTTGATCACTAACCCCACAAAAATGTCCAGTAAATTGTAAGCCAATCAGGGAAGGGCTTGGGTGATTGCGTAATGACGCTCTCGTAACTAGGTCATTTCTAAGGACGAAGAGGAAGTGTGATGTGGCTTTGAGAAATTTAGCTACAAAAATGGTAAGAGTGAGAGTTGTTCAACTTTTCAATATCAATTCGTGACAATGGTTGATATAGGTTTTCGTATATAGTATCCAATTACCTCTATATGACATGAGTAGCTGGCAAATGTTTCTGCAGACAGTATATGTGTAGCTAGCTTGCTTGTTAGCAAACAGTACTGTAACGTTAGCTAGCTTTGCCAACAAGGGCAATAAATCACGACAAAACATCTCGATCTTGGTTGTCTCAGTTTCTCCTATCATACTGACCTAGCCCTTTCATTTAATAGTATATTTGTTAGATGTCGATTGCATATCCTGGTAGATGCCAATCAGTGTAACAGTTCGCAAACTCGTCTGGTGCCACGTCTGGTGTTTTAAAGACAACCGGGTTTGGGAACTCAAATGATGACGTCAGTGATCTTCGGGTTGGAAAGTGGGCACTCTAGAAAGAGGCCCGAGTTTTCGAAATGTAATTCCGAGTTGGATGACAGTTCAAAACGATTTTCCCAAAATCGTTTTTTCCGAGCTCCCAATTGTTTTCTAACGAGGCATTAGCCTTTCCGTTCCGGGCCACCAATGTAGCATGCCTTTGTGTTTTATACCGCATTCACGTGCTAGTCAGAACTTTAACATTTCCGACTTTCTAAACTGGTTCTATTTATACACGAGCAGCGTTCAACGAATCAGCAAGTCGAACACTTCCGAGTATCCCAGTTCCGACTAGAATGTGAAGTCGGCATTATTCGCCGTTTACATCGTGACCTATTTCATTACGCCTTACATTATCTTCACTGAGTCTTTGCCTGTGTTTTGAATTACGCCTTACATCATCTTTACTGAGTCTTTGCCTGGTGGCGGAGCCTTTGTAACGCAATATGGAGGAGGGCCTGTCTCATCAGCTAGCGAAATATGGGATGGGTATAATTTGTGACACGTTCCAACAGGAATGTGTCAAACTTCGTAAAGTACAAGGTTGCCAACAAACAACGCATACAAAGTAACATGATCAATCCACCTAGCGAACTAGCTGCCGAATAGGCATCAACTTATTCTTAGTTTGTCGATAGGCTACCAGAGTGAGTACAGGCATTTTTTCGGGAATAAACATTGTGAGTAAAACACGTAATTAAATCGCCCAATCCCTACCCCGGTATCTTATTCTGCCGCTATACAACTTTGTGTGCGTTGTTTGTTGGCAACCTTGTTATTTACAAAGTTTTTGGAACGGAATCCTGTTGGAATGTTCCACAAATTATACCCACCGCAAAATATGACTTTTTCGTTCAAGACATGATACATATTGTTTCGGGTGATAATATAAAATGTTTTGTAAAGTTACTTTTTTCTCAACTTGTTTCTTTAACTTAATTTATAAACCGGGTGGTTTGACCCATGGATGCTGAACATATGACAAAACAATACTGTTTACTGTTCTAATTACGTTGGTAACTAGTTTATAATCACAATAAGGCGCCTCTAGGATTTGTGGTATATGGCCGTATACCACAGCCCTAAGCCGTGGTATATTGGCCACATACCACATCCCCCTGGGCCTTAATGTTTAAATATAGCAAGTCAAGCTAGCTTGTACTGCAGCGCAGCTAGCTGGCTAAAAGGTAGGCTAGGTTGAAGATTCCATTGTAGCCAGCACCCCCCACCACCACCACCACCTTATAATTAGCATCAAAAACGTCATTTCCATCGCATTAAACTTAAACGGGAAGCAACAGTTATCTTGTTGTCTTAACAGCCAATGTGTATTATTTAACATTACTATTAAAATGGTACTTATTTATAGGAATGGTTAATTGTTTACAAGTTGCTAGCTATCCCATAAAGCCATCACTGAAAACCACATATTTTCATCTTCTGTGGTTTGGTAACTTCCTGTTCTTCAACAGAGTCTGGCTGGACTGAAGATGATGCAAAGTTTGGAAAGTTTCAAAGTATGCAGCCTCAGTCTAGCAATGGACCCTTCCATTTTCACTCAGTTGTGGATGTCCCCATTGAAATGCATGACATCCGGGCGCAACATGACTGAGTGCTTATGGGTAATGGGAACTAGGCTTGACATGCTGAATACACCGGCCATGCGCGCCATCATGCGCATGTGTATTTTGTCTATCCCCACCAGACACAATGGTGACGCGCAGGTTAAAATACCAAATTCAACTATGAATCAATTATATTAATTACATTGTACCCTACAATAAAATCTGCAACCCTATGCATGTGACTCATACATTCTGCAAATCTATAAAAGAAAAGCTTTTTAGTTATCTTTTAATCTCTTCTCATTTGTCTTTCAAGCACCCACATGGGTTTATCCGGCTGAAATCCAGTAAGGAGGGGACCTGTGGAGTGTCTCAAATAGAACCAAGTTGTATTCTAGAGATGGCTACGCAAATGCTCGTTCACACACGCCAGTGGTGTGGGGGAAATTATTGAATAATATGTATGTGTTAAAAATACATATGCAGCACACGCCACATGTATAATGAGGTTTGCACGTTATGTTGTCTACAGGATGATGCCCAACTGCTGAATGTTTTTGAGAAGGTCCTCAGCAAAAGCAGCCACTAGCTAATGTTACAGGCTTGGGCTAGGTTTTGAGCCTTTATACCAGATCAAACTTGATTTCAAATATTGTATGCCCAATTGTTGGGATGCTAAGAATTTGTTTTATATGTTAATTTTTTTTATTTAAATACCTATTTTCTTGGTGAAATTTTGTCTGATGCATTTCTTTAATTTGTCACTCTCTCCTCTTGCAGTCTGCCATTTTTAACTTCCAGAGTCTTCTGACTGTGATTCTTCTGCTCATCTGTACATGTGCCTACATCAGAGCTCTAGCCCCCAGCCTGCTAGACAAGAACAAGTCAGGGTAGGTACCATTTGAGTTCAGTTTATACATTTAAGGGCAACTCGGGGTGGTAGCCCATGTTACAGACCGCAATGAACAAGGTCTATGAGTATATCGCAAGCAAACCGTGCAACTTAATTCCCGATCTGTTATTGTACTGTTTGTGTCAAGTTTTCCATGTCAGAAGGTCCTTAATTGGTAGAAAATTCTGATTTTAAAAAGGCATTATTTACAGTGCCCAATAAATATTTAAATCAAATTGTTAGATGGTACCAGGGCCTAAAATGTACTTTTTGGACCACCAGCCACTGTGGCAGGTAGATTATTTATTTTTTCATATTTTTTTCGAGACAAAATATATTTTTGCCATGCATTTATAAAAGAAGAAACTAAAAGCAGATGACCATGCTTTGTGATGTTTCTAAAACAAGACATTTCTTAGTAAAGATACGAGCCTACCGAGCTAAATTACTTCTATGCTCGCTTCGAGGCAAGCAACACTGAAGCATACATGAGAGCATCAGACGTTCCGGATGACTTTGTGATCACTCTCTCCGTAACCGATGTAAGACCTTTAAACAGGCCAACATTCACACGCATTACCAGGACATGTACTCTGAGCATACGCTGACGAGGGCGTCTCTTTGCTGTCAGTGGAAGCAGAAGACTCAAACTATCATTGAAAAACAACCAAGCTGAGCCTCCCGGGTGGCGCAGTGGTTAAGGGCGCTGTACTACGCCAGCTGTGCCACCAGAGACTGGGTTCGCACCCAGGCTCTGTCACAACCGGCCAGCGTCGTCCGTGTTAGGGAGGGCTTGGCCGGTAGGAATATCCTTGACTCATCGCGCACCAGCGACTCCTGTGACGGGCCGGGCGCAGTGCACGCTATCCAAGGTTGCACGGTGTTTCCTCCGACACATTTGTGCGGCTGGCTTCCGGGTTGGATGCGCGCTGTGTTAAGAAGCAGTGCGGCTTGGTTGGGTTGTGTATCAACCAATTGGATGCCACGAAATTGGGGGGAAAAAGAGAAAAAAAAGAAGAAAAACAACCAAGCTTGTGAGCAAAACAATGTTTCCCCCCAAAGAAACACAAGGACAATGTCTAACTTTGTAGACTTGCGCATAAATTGACCAATTTTTATGCCCGTGCGCAGCGCATTTTTCTGTTAGCGTCTAACAACTGGATTTAATACTTTATTGTGCACTGCTCAGTGATGCCAATTTAACAACAGCCTACCGACTATCGATATACATTCTAATGTGGGACGCTTCTCCAATGTTATGCCCGAAGACGGAATGTTACTGCACTGGGCTACCAGATATAATGCAGTTATAAGGACAAAGCAGTGTACCATAAAGTTCAACTAGAAGAACAATACTTTTTCTATTAACCTGCCTCTAGATAGCCTTGTTTGTTAGCTATTGACAGTGACACATTCATATTTTTGTTAAACTATTTTGCTTTATTTCTCAACAAATAAACAACTTGTCAGGGAATGTTAGACCAGCCTATTCTCCTCTCCATTGGGTCATTGTTTTTCTTGGGAGAACACAGTCCATGATTCACTATAATGAGGCTGAGGTAACCTAGTTTCACACAGCTAGAGCTAGGAGGGACGCAGTAAGTATTTTGCGCAAGAATGATTTGTTCTTGAGTGTTTTTGGTTGTGATGTGCCACAGCAAATGTTTCATCATGGGTCCAATGCGTGTTGCGGTTGATTGAATCTCTGAGGCAAGTATCACTGCTACATCGACCAATATTCTTATCTCTATGAAAAGGATGTGTTGTTGGTGACGACCTAAAACAACACTTGTTTCCTGTACTACACTCTTTCAGTGGCAAAATAAAACAATCACTGGAAAACATTCTGTTTGCCCCAAAAACATTTACTTCAGATACATGAGCTAATTTATTTCATAGTGCAAGAGTTTAGAATGGAAAGCCTGCTCTGGTCATTGAGGGATTGGGTTGGAGAGGTGCTGTTGGCCAACTAGCACACACACAGGAGCATAATCTGTCTGACCACACACACACCTAAATATTCAATCTGTGGATGAAAATGCAGTCTTAGAAATGCCAGTTACGGAATTCAAATCACATTTTATTAGTCACATGCGCCGAATACAACTGGTGTAGATCTTACAGTGAAATGCTTATTTACAAGCTCCTAACCGACAGTGCAGTTTTTAAAAATATGGATAAGAATAAGAGAGAAAAGTAACAAGTAATTAAAGAGGAGCAGTAAAGAATAACAATATATACAGGGGGGTGCCTCCAGTACAGAGTTTATGTGAGAGGGGCACCGGTTAGTTGAGGTAGTATGTACATGTAGGTAGAGTTAACTGTGACACTTTAATTTTCTTCTAACTCCTCCTCTGACGAAGAGGTGTAGCAAGGATCGGACCAAAATGCGACGTGGTAATTTTGATACATGTTTAATAAAACGAATAAACACGAACAATACAAAACAACAAACGTAACGTGAAAACCTAAACAGCCTATCTGGTGCAAACTAACATAGAGACATGAACAATCACCCACGAAACACTCAAAGAATATGGCTGCCTAAATATGGTTCCCAATCAGAGAGAACGATAATCACCTGCCTCTGATTGAGAACCAATTCAGGCAACCATAGACTTTACAAGATAACCCTACTAATCCACAATCCCAATACCTACTAAAACCCCAAGACAAAACATACCACATGTCACACCCTGGCCTGACCAAAATAATAAAGAAAACACAAAATACTAAGACCAGGGTGTGACATAAAGTGACTATGCACAGATGACAACCGAGAGTAGCAGTGGTGGGGAGGGGGGTGAATAGTCTGGGTAGCTATTTGACTAGATGTTCAGCAGAGAGCTGTTTCGAAGCCTCTTGGACCTAGACTTGGTGCTCCGGTACAGGTTGCCGTGTGGTAGCAGAGACAACAGTCTCTTACTAGGGTGGCTGGAGTCTTTGACAATTTTCATGGCCTTCCTCTGACACCGCCTGGTGTAGAGGTCCTGGATGGCAGGAAGACTAGCCCCCGTGATGTACTGGAACGTTCGCGCTACCCTCTGCAGTGCCTTGCGGTCGGAGGCCGAGCAGTTGCCATACCAGGCAGTGATGCAACCAGTCAGGATGCTCTCGATGATGCAGCTGTAGAACCTTTTGAGGATCTGAGGACCTATGCCAAATCTTTTCTCCTGAGAGGGAATTGGTTTTACAGGGCCTTCAGAAAGTATTCACACTCTGACTTTTTCCACATTTTGTTGTACAGCCTGAATTTAAAATGAATTAAATTGAGATGTTTTGTCACTGGCCTACCTACACACAATACCCCATAACGTCAAAGTGGAATTATGTTTTTTAATCAACGGAAAAGCTGAAATGTCTGAGTCATTAAGTATTCAACCCCTTTGTTATGACAAGCCTAAAATAAGTTAATGAGTGAAAATGTGATTTGCTTAACAAGTCACATAAGTTGCATGGATTCACTCTGTGTGCAATAATAGTGTTTAACATGATGTTTGAATGACTACCTCATCTCTATACCCCATACATACACTTATCTGTAAAGTCCCTCAATCAAGCAGTGCATTTCAAACAGATTCAACCACAAAGACCAGGGAGCTTTTCCAATGACTCGCAAAGAAGGGCACCTATTGGTAGATGGTAAAAAAAAAACATTGAATATCCCTTTGAGCATGTTGAAGTTATTAATTACACTTGTTCAATACACCCAGTCAGTCACTGCAAAGATACAGGCGTCCTTCCTAACTCATTACATTACATTTTTTTTTTTAACTCCATTGCCGGATTTCACCATGAGGCCAATATTGACTACAAAACAGAGTTTAATGGCTGTGATAGGTGAAAACTGAGGATAGATCAACTGTATTGTAGTTACTTAAGGATCAACAACATTGTAGTCACAGTACTAACCAATTTGATAAAGTGGAAAGAAGGAAACCTGTGCAGAACAAATATTCCAAAACATGCATCCTGTTCGCAACAAGGCACTAAAGTAATACTGCAAAACATGTGGTAAAGCAATTCAACTTTTTGTCCTGAAAACAAAGTGTTATGTCTGGGGCAAATCCAATACAACACATTACTGAGTACCACGCTCCATATTTTCAAGCATATTGGTGGCTTCATCGTGTTATGGGTATGCTTGTATTTGTTAGACTGCAGTGTTTTTCAGGAGAAAAAAATGTATTCACCTTTCAGCAGGACAATAACCTAAAACACAAGGCCAAATCTACACTGGAGTTGCTAAATCTAAATCTTCTTAAATGTATTTGGCAAGAAAATGGTTGTCTAGCAATGATCAGCAACCAATTTGACAGAGCTTGAATAATTTTGAAAAGAATGTGAAATGTTGCACAATCGAGGTGTGGAAAGCTCTTAGAGACTTACCCAAAGAGACTAACAGCTGTACTCAGCTTCTACAAAGTTTTGACTCAGAGGTGTGAATACTTATGTAAATTATATATCTGTATTTCACATTCAATAAATGTGCAAAAACTTCTACAAACATGTTTTCACTTGGTCATTAAAGGGTATTGTGTGTAGATGATTAAAACATATATATTTTGATTTCAGGCTGTAACACAACAAAATGTGGAAAACTTTCTGAAGGCACTGTAGGTGTCTAGTCCTGCTGAGTAGAATTCATATCATGGAGCTTCTTCAGATAGGAGGCGCCATTGCCTCCTCTTCTACCACCACGATAAGAGCCTGTACATGGGCACGGATGTGAACTGGCTGGCCTGTCTGTGTCTCCTCTGTGGAGATAATGCTCAATGTCCAGTGTCTCTCCTGTGTTATCACACACAGTGGATCTGTGAAAGAGGCCTTCCTGGTTGCCACCTCATGGCTCAGTAGCTCATCCTCAACCTCAAGCCCCCTACAGCAGCAGGGATGTGATAGTGGCCAAGTCCTATCTTCAGACTCAAGTATTTCTGTCTTTCCTTTTGATGTGGCTTAGGGGATAGGCTCGAGGAGGGATTGTGTAGGATTTGGCCACCATGTTTAATTATGAAGTTATACATTTTTTATTGAGCTGTTGAATTAAATATATGTTGTTCCCTTTCAGAATTTTGGGAATATTCTGGAAGTGTGCCAGAATAGGTAAGCTATGTACAGCCTTTTTTTCTTAATCGTTTAGCTGATTGCTAATATGTCGATTTGCTATATAAGAGTAATTGTGACCGAACAGTCTTATAACTCTTTCTTTTTCTCTCTTGCTCTCTTTTTTTTAGGTGAACGTAAGAGTCCCTGGGTGGCTTTTTGCTGTGTCTTGATGGCTTTCAGTATCCTGTTTGTACAGTAGCACACCAGACGAGGAGGGGAGAAGAGGAACAAGAAAGGAGAAGAAGCTTCAAATGGACTGTACGATCCACAGCGCACAGCAGAACCTGGATAGAGAGAAAGGGGAAACTCATCTCCACCATAGTAATGGATAGAGCGAGGGGTCTGTGTATGAGGCTGGGGTTGTCAGTGGTTGTCCCCTCGCCCATAAGGAGTGTGTGAAGTTCACCAGGGACTCTTGTCGGTGTGTGTAATGTTTACTCCAGTCATGGGGGGACAATGTCTCCTCCACTATTCAGTCAAATACTTTAATGACTCAGTTTCACCCTCTCTTTGTTCATGGGATCAAAACATTGTTTCCTCTCTTGTGCTAGAGGTTGGTCTTAGAATTTCAAACATATCGTGAAAGACAGTGGTTTGTATTTTGCCTTGATTGGGCACTAAACTAACTTTACTGTGTTTTTGTAATTGAGAAGTGTAACTTTTTGAGGACATGTATGCTTTCCATGAAAATTATATTACGATCGGGGAACACCTGTTTCGTGGGGAATTTTATATTTGTTAATTGAACTGCAACTTGGAAAGTTTATAATGCATTTACAACACAAGCTCATAGTCTTATCATATCTCCTTTATATTATTGAGAGGTTATTGTTGGAAGTCAATGTGATCAAAATAACATGACACCCAGCAGTCATAAGGCTGATTGTCTTAACTACATGTCAGTTTCACAGAGCAGTGTATTTTTCGTGTTGTAATGGGTCTATTTATTAAATAACCTTTTTTGAAACTGTTTGAGGCGCCCAGTTTGTTACATAGTCAAGTACTTTAAGATCCATGCATCTATGCTTATTTCATATTTGGTATCTGTCAATCCTAGATAACCCTTGGAATGCACTATGGTACAGTTGAAGTCTGAAGTTTACATACACCTTAACAAAATACATTTAAACTAAGTTTTTAACAATTCCTGACATTTAATCCTAGTAAAAATTCCCTGTCTTAGGTCAGTTAGGATCACCACTTTATTTTAATAATGTGAAATGTCAGAATAATAGTAGAAAATTATTTATTTTAGCTTTAATTTCTTTCATCACATTCCCAGTGGGTCAGAAGTTTACATAAATTCAATTAATATTTGGTAGCATTGCCTTTAAATTGTTTAACTTCGGTCAAACTTTTTGGGTAGCCTTCCACAAGCGTCCCAAAATAAGTTGGGTGAATTTTGGCCCATTCCTCCTGACAGAGTTGGTGTAACTGAGTCAGGTTTGTAGGCCTCCTTGCTCGCACACGCTTTTGCAGTTCTGCCCACAAATTGTCTATAGGACTGAGGTAAGGTCTTTGATTTCCACTCCAATACCTTGACTTTGTTGTCCTTAAGCCATTTTGTCACAACTTTGGAAGTATGTTTTGGGTCATTGTCCATTTGGAAGACCCATTTGCGACCAAGCTTCAACTTTAACTGATGTCTTGAGATGTTGCTTCAATATACAGTGGTATTGAGTGAGCCACCAATTGTGCAAGTTCTCCCACTTAAAAAGATGAGAGGCCTGTAATTTATCATAGGTACACTTCAGTTATGACAGACAAAATGAGAAAAAAAAATCCAGAAAATCACATTGTAGGATTTTTAATGAATTTATTTGCAAATTATGGTGGAAAATAAGTATTTGGTCACCTACAAACAAACAAGGTTTCTGGCTCTCACAGACCTGTAAATTAAGGCTCCTCTGTCCTCCACTCGTTACCTGTATTAATGGCACCTGTTTGAACTTGTTATCAGTATAAAAGACACCTGTCCACAACCTAAAACAGCCACTATGGCCAAGACCAAAGAGCTGTCAAAGGACACCAGAAACAAAATTGTAGACCTGCACCAGGCTGGGAAGACTGAATCTGCAATAGGTAAGCAGCTTGGTTTGAAGAAATCAACTGTGGGAGCAATTATTAAGAAATGGAAGACATACAAGACCACTGATAATCTCCCTCGATCTTGGGCTCCACGCAAGATCTCACCCCGTGGGGTCAAAATGATCACAAGAACGGTGAGCAAAAATCCCAGAACCACATGGGGGGACCTAGTGAATGACATGCAGAGAGCTGGGACCAAAGTAACAAAGCCTACCATCAGTAACACTACGCCGCCAGGGACTCAAATCCTGCAGTGCCAGACGTGTCCCCCTGCTTAAGCTAGTACATGTCCAGGCCCGTCTGAAGTTTGCTAGAGAACATTTGGATGATCCAGAAGAAGATTGGGAGATTGTCATATGGTCAGATGAAACCAAAATATAACTTTTTGGTAAGAACACCATACCTACTGTGAAGCATGGGGGTGGAAACATCATACTTTGGGGCTGTTTTTCTGCAAAGGGACCAGGACGACTGATCCGTGTAAAGGAAAGAATGAATGGGGCCATGTATCGTGAGATTTTGAGTGAAAACCTCCTTCCATGAGCAAAGGCATTGAAGATTACACATGGCTGGGTCTATCAGCATGACAATGATCCCAAACCCACCGCCCGGGCAACGAAGGAGTGGCTTCGTAAGAAGCATTTCAAGGTCCTGGAGTGACCTAACCAGTCTCTAGAACTCAACCCCATAGAACATTTTTGGAGGGAGTTGAAAGTCCGTGTTGCCCAGCAACAGCCCCAAAACATCACTGCTCTAGAAGAGATCTGCATAGAGGAATGGGCCAAAATACCAGCAACAGTGTGTGAAAACCTTGTGAAGACTTACAGAAAACGTTTGACCTCTGTCATTGCCAACAAAGGGTATATAGCAAAGTATTGAGATAAACTTTTGTTATTGACCAAATACTTATTTTCCACCATAATTTGCAAATCAATTCATTAAAAATCCTACAATGTGATTTTCTGGATTTTTTTTCTTCTCATTTTGTCTTTCATAGTTGAAGTGTACCTATGATGATTATTATTATTATAATTACAGGCCTCTCATCTTTTTAAGTGGGAGAACCTGCACAATTGGTGTCTGACAAAATACTATTTGGCTCCACTGTATCCACATAATTTTCCTCTCTTATGATGCCATGTATTTTGTGAATTGCACCAGTCCCTCCTGTAGCAAAGCACCCCCACATCATGTTGCCATCCCCGTGCTTCATGGTTGGGATGGTGTTCTTCGGCTTGCAAGCCTCCCCCTTTTTCCTCCAAACATAACGATGTTCATTATGGCCAAACAGTTCTATTTTTGTTTCATCAGACCAGAGGACATTTCTCCAAAAAGTACAATCTTTGTCCCCATGTGCAGTTGCAAACTGTAGTCTGGCTTTTTTTATGGCGGTTTTGGAGCAGTGTCTTCTTCCTTGCTGAGCAGCCTTTCAGGTTATGTCGATATAGTACTCGTTTTACTGTGGATATAGACATTTTTGTACCGGTTTCCTCCAGCATCTTCACAAGGTTCTTTGCTGTTGTTCTGGGATCGATTTGCACTAAAGTACGTTCATCTCTAGGAGACAGAATGCGTTTCCTTCCTGAGTGGTATGGCGGCTGCGTGGGCCCATGGTGTTTATACTTGCGTACTATTGTTTGTACAGATGAACGTGGTACCTTCAGGTGCTTGGAAATTGCTCCCAAGTATGAACCAGACTTGTGGAGGAGGTCTACAATTTTTTTTCTGATGTCTTGGCTGATATCTTTTGATTTTTCCCATTATGTCAAGCAAAGAGGCACTGAGTTTGAAGGTAGGCCTTGAAATACATCAACAGGTACACCTCCAGTTGACACAAATGATGTCAATTAGCCTATCCGAAGCTTCTAAGCCATGGCATCATTTTCTGGGATTTTCCATGCTGTTTAAAGGCACAGTCAACTTAATGTATGTAAACTTCTGACCCACTGGAATTGTGATACAGTGAATTATAAGTGAAATAATTTGTCTGTAAACAATTGTTGGAAAAATTAGGTCATGCACAAAGTAGATGTCGTAAACAATTGTTGGAAAAATTGGGTCATGCACAAAGTAGATGTCCTAACCGACTTGCCAAAACTATAGTTTGTTAACAAGACATTTGTGGAGTCGTCGAAAAACAAGTTTTAATGACTCCTTCCTAAGTGTATGTCAACTTCCACTGTACGTCTATTGTAATGTTTACAGTAGGGTCATATAAGGATAATGTGCTTACCCTATCTGAGCTCCTCTGGATTCTCTCCTGACTGAGGGAGACGGTGAGGGGATTTTGATGCCCTTGTGTTGTCGCCTATGACCTCACACTCATCACTCTTCTATTGCTAAGGTTGTAGCACTCTGGTGAGGATGACAAACGATACAAGACGCCACTTCTCATTTCTGCACCCTTAATGCAGTAGTGCTCTGTTCTTGTTTAGTCTTCTACTTTAAAAGTGCAGAGGAAACTTTTTCTCAATTCGTTTTGAACCTTTGGGCCTTGCTGAAGCTTGTCTGTGAGACCAACTACTTGTGAAAAGCTTAAACACTACATTTCACTAGGTATCAATGCAGAACACACACACGTTTTCCTACGCTTTTTCCCCATTGTCAGTTGTTAGAAAAACGTCAACTGTGGTAACTTAACAGGCAGAAGTGTCGACATACAAGAACCATGGTAGCCTAACTGGCAGCGTCCATCAATAGAATGCCTCGGTCCCCATATTGGTGCGTATCTGTTTTGCCATATTCTGATTAAGATGACCCATCAAGCAGAGCCTGCCGGTAATGCAGTGATAATCAGGCCATGACGCAGATACAGGAGCCACTGAGGAGTAGTGGCCTCAGTCATCACTGCTGCTATCTTCAAGAGGCCTGATATGGGACCTGAGAGACAGTGTTGGGCTTGTGGACCAAGCTGTCTTGGTTGAAGATGAAAGGGAAACTCGGGTCTGTTTTTCTCTGTGTGATGGTAGTAGCAATGCCATTATGGAGGGAGAGGGATAGTACAGATTATTAAAACAAAATGGAGTCCTCAGTGTTTATTCAGTCTAGTATGGCAGGACTGAGATGTGACTAATGTTAATTATTGACATTAAGCTTGGCTAACACTTAAACAGTTTGGCACATGTCAACCCTTGTGAAAGTGGAGATGTGCTTTCTTTTAATTGCTCTGTTCATTTTAATCTGCCTAAATCCTCTTACTCAATTAACAACCATTGACAAAAAACGACTAACTGGCAAAAAACTCTGGAGTAGGTTGCCCAAAACAACAGTTCACCCATTCATGTCGATAATAAAATAGTCTTTCCTGATTCTTGGTAATATATTTGAGTTGGCTGCTCTGAATTTACCCACGGTGATGCCAAAGGGTAAGAACCAGAAAAAAAACAGACTGGCCATTTCCTGTTAAACCTTTCAGTTGGATTTCCAAATGATTGGTTATTATTATAAGTCGTTATCCCCTCGGCAGCCTCCCGTGACACACACACTTCGTGTGAAAACCACACATTATCACAACAGACTTGTCCTGACATGGCACCAACAGTAGGTCTCAATTCACTCTGGGAAACGCCAACACAAAACATTCCACTCTCTGCTATTCCCCAGGTCTCAATCCCCACTGTGACAATACACAGAGTTAGCTTGACAGGAGCAACTAACGGTTAGTTAATTTAATGAAATGGTCAAAAATGTCTTGATAATTGTGTCTTTGGCACTCAGGGATCATGAAAGTGATATATTTTTGTTGTTTTTTTATTTAGTTATTGTGCAATTAGACAGGCTGACCCAAAACAGGATAATTGTTATACAGCCAGCCCCAAACTAAATGGAGTATTAATCAAGCTAAACTAGTGGGATGAATAGCTTAGCTGTGTATAATGATTTCACCTCTACAGTGGCATACAGACAAATGATGACAGAGTCATCTCAGGAAACAAAGCCCTGTCTTTCATCCCTGGGCAAAGGCTGCTTCTCCCGATTCCCTGGGTAGTGTTTTAAAGGATAAGCACTTTGTATTTATTGCTGTGTTAAATAGTTACTGTATAGCCAATAGCATCATCATTATCACAATGTATATCCCCAATTGGTTTTGACTGGTCTTGGTTTACCATGTTGGCTTCATGGTTGGCAGTTGTTGGTCCAGCACCTAACTTACTGTACTACAGTTTAGTTTTTAAGAATACGGTTTCAAATAAAGTTTTTATTTTGATTGTAATTTGGTATGTTTTGGGATAAACCCATGTAACCTCTACATTTATGAGGTATAAAACTGAAGCCCAGATGTAAGTGACTCCATGAAGTGGCACGAAATTAAGATTTCTGATCCAAAACACCTAATTTAATACGCTGGTCAATTTAATGCGCAATTAATTCATATGAATAGATATGGTTCATGTCAGGCCTGTTCTAATACATGTATTCCCTCTCCTTAGAAAGTTGAAATTGATGGATGGTTGGTGGGGAAGCCTGAGGACCTAAGACAACAGTACAACAGTAAGCTTAGCTCATTTGGTTGAGTTTCTATCCTCTAGATTTCCTCTCTACATTAATGACTGGAAAAAGCCTGTCATATTGAGCATTGAGGACATGTCTATAGAGAAACAGCACAGCAGATGTATTACTGGTTCTGGGGTGGAATGGGTTCATCATGTATTCCTCTCACTGCCTTCAGAGCATGTTGCGATGATCAAATCTTAAACTGAGGCCCTGCATGGTACGACCAGACAGACCATGTGCTCCTTTGATCGTTAGCATGGACTCGTTTGACATCTTCAAAGGCAATCAAGCTAATAAACTGACCACGACCGGATCACAGGAGTCACACAGGAGACCTAACAGACCTTTCAACATGTTAGCTAGGGAGGAGAGAGAGAGATGGCTTATTGATGAGAGAGGTAGGGAGGATGTCACAGTAGGATGTTAGAAAGGCAATATGCATGGCTGGAGTTAGTTAGAATGGGATTATATTGGATATTAATACATTGTTGTTATACAGAGTTAGTTTCTCACTTCTTACCTTCTGTCTGACCCCATGTTTATCCATGGCCTTTTCTGTTTGTTTAATTGTTTCTCTTTAGTTTATTGAAGCTTTAGAGGCCAAATCTGTTATTGCTGTGGTGTCACACAGAGCAACCACAGGCAGCTAAGCAAAGAACACAACATTCTCATTCCTGAAGTCTTCAGTCTTTTTCCCTCCAATGAGAAAGGATTACAAAGTGAAAAATGATACCCTCATAATGTAAATGGTTGACGCCATAAAAATCACCTGTCCTCAGTTGCAACACTCCACTCCCCAACATCAGCACAATAACTGTTCATCTGGAGCTTCATGAAATGGTTTTCCATGGCCGAGCAGCCACATGGAAACCTAAGATCACCATCCGCAATGCCAAGCGTCAGTTGGAGTGGTGTAAAGCTTGCCGCCATTGGACTCTGGAGCAGTGGAAGCGCATTCTCTAGAGTGATGAATCACTCTTCATCATCTGGAAATTCGATTGACAAATCTGAGTTTTGCGGATGCCAGGTGAACGCTACCTGCCCGAATGCATACCGCCAAATGTAAAGTTTGGTGGAGGAGGAATAATGGTTCGGGCTTGCCCCCTTAGTTCCAGTGAAGGGAAATCTTAACGCTACAGCATACAATGACATCATAGACAATTCTGGGAAAGGCCCTTTCCTGTTTCAACATGACAATGCCCTCGTGCACAAAGCAAGGTCCATACAGAAATGGTTTGTCGAGATTGGTGTGTAAGAACTTGACTGGCCTGGTCTTAACCTCATCGAACACCTTTGGGATTAATTGGAACGCCGATTGCAAGCCAGGACTAATTGCCCAACATCAGTGCCTGACCTCACTAATCCTCTTGTGCCTGAATGGAAGTAAGTCCCCGCAGCAATGTTCCAAAATCTAGTGAAAATCCTTCTCAGAAGATTGAAGGCTGTTCTAGCAGCAAAGTGGGGACCAACTCTATATTAATAACATGATTTTGGAATGAGATGTTTGACGAGCAGGTGTCCACATACTCATGTATTGTATAAAGTGGCTAAAACACTATGTAACATTATTAAAGTGACCCATGTTCAATGACTATGTACATAGGGCAAAAGTCTCTAAGGTAGAGTACCGGGTGGTCAAGACTCTCATTGTAGGCTGTCTCGTCGTTTTTGGTAATCAGGTCTTTTTGTGTCTTCAGCAAATTTGATATATTATACTTACAGGCTCTAACCAATAGTGCTGAGAAAAAAAAGTGTGTGTGTGTAGGTAAGTAAAGAAATAAAACAACAGTAAAAAGACGTTTGAAAATAAGAGTAGCAAGGCTATATACAACACCGGTTAGTCAGGCTTATTGAGGTAGTATGTACATGTGGTTATCGTTAAAGTGACTATGCATATATGATGAACAGAGAGTAGCAGCAGCGTAAAAGAGGGGATGGGGGGTGGCACACAATGCAAATAGTCCGGGCAACCATTTGGTTACCTGTTCAGGAGTCTTATGGCTTGGATGTAAAAACTGTTGAGAAGCCTTTTTGTCCTAGACTTGGCACTCCGGTACTGCTTGCCATGTGGTAGTAGAGAGAACAGTCTATGACTGGGGTGGCTGGGGTCTTTGACAATTTTCAGGTCCTTCCTCTGACACCACCTGGTGTAGAGGTCCTGGATGGCAGGCATCTTAGCCCCAGTGATGTACTGGGCTGTACACACTACCCTCTGAAGTGCCTTGTGGTCGGCGGCCGAGCAATTGCCGTACCAGGCAGTGATGCAACCGGTCAGGATGCTCTCGGTGTTGCAGCTATAGAACCTTTTGAGGATCTCAGGACCCATCATTGAGTTGGAGTCGTGCGTAGCCACACAGTCATGGATGAACGGGGTGTACAGGAGAGGCCTGTGGGGGTCTGGGGTAAGGTTAGTGTTAAGGGTTAGGGAAAATATGATTTTGAATGGGAGTTAATTTTTTGGTCCCCACAAGGATAGTAAAATGTGTTTGTGTGTGCGTGCGTGCATGTGACTTTTAGGTTACCTTCACCCCAACAGATGCAATCTGTTACAGAAAACTAACGAGAGAAAGAGAAAAGCAAAGTCCTGCTGGGCAACTCCCCACGGCCTCAGAAACTGGGGCACTGTGTTTCCTTTGAAGATGGCTTTCGCTCCGAGGGCGGTTCGTTACGCTCTCGACAGCCCTGGGCAGAAGTGGTATGTAACAGGCTATTCCCACATGGCCCTGGGAGCCCTCTCCCTGTGCCAAGATGGCTGAGTCAGCCATAGCTTGGAATTGCTGTTAACCGTGGTCCTGGAAAGGTTACGTAAAACCTAAGCTCTCTCACTTCAAAGAACACCTGACCTGGTGGATTCAGGGTCGTCAAAGCTCCCCAATCTGGGTCACAGGCCTGGGTCACTAGATTATAACTAGGTTTGAAGGTGGACAATATATTAATTAACTCTGTCTTATAGTTCTCTATCTGATTGAATCTCTGTGTTCATTTTAGATTCAGAATATTCCTGTTCAGTTGATAATTATCAAACTGGCAGCATTACCTATGGGAAGTAGAGGTGAATGCGTTGAAACATGCAGGTCTTGCAATGAGGTTTTGGCTAGCCTAGCCAGAATGATGAATAACCCATTGATAACATGCTGAGTCATCTAACTCTTCTTAATCTTTCTGAATAATCACTTTCTGACTTATTTTATGAGAAATCCTGTTTTCACCAGTTCCCATAAAAAAAATGCTCACCTACATGGGTGGATAGATAAATTGGCATTGCCAAAATAGCTAGTCTCTTATCTTTGCTTATCAAACCACAGTTAGGATTTCATATTACTGAACCAATGAGTCATTACTTTCTACAAACATAGAGAGTGAATACTAGATCTCAGGTTGTCTTCTATATTTCCACCTAGACACATCTAGCTTGGGCAAGTCATGCATAATATAACCATCATTTGCATAATTTAAACAACCTTTACTGTTGGTCCCAAAGATAAACACCTTTGGACGTGTGGACATAGTAACAAGAATGGTAATAATACATCAACCATTTACAATACACTATAAAAAAAGAAAAGGTTCCTGGAGTATCCTTTAGGGGTTCTTCAAATTGAAACTGTGGGGGAACCCCTATAAGTTCTTTGAAGAACCCTTTAAAAGGTTCCTTCAAAACAAAAACAAAAATTTTAATAGACACTCAAAGAACCTTTTGAAGAACCCTTTGGGCTTAATTTGACAAAATCCAAATGTGAGGTAAACTCCCAGCAGAGCCCCAAGTCCACTGCTGGGTATATCCTCTGTTGTGTTGATGTTATGGTAATTCCATAGCCACAATTATTTTGCAGTGCATGATGATCGAGCAGGTTTCCTGTTATATTCATCAGAGGTTTAGTCTGTGAATCCAAAAACGTGCAATTATACAGATGATTAACAAAACATACGAACACTATTCATATGGTAAATGTGAATGAACATTATTTTTTTTGATAATGGCTTTCATAAACATACCATGTCCATAATGTAGAGGCCTATGGGATATTCATTGAAGAGGTAAGGGAGGAGGATGATACATGTGATGTGCATAACATACCAATACCAATTGACATACCTTTGTATACCTCCTCATCTGTTTACCTTCAGACATAGACACAAAAGTGAGCAGTTCAGTCATCTGCGCCCAATGCAGTTAGCCTTCAACATGTTCTTATAGCCTACATATTCTTACCTCTGTTGATTGATATCCATTGAATTGTGTTCATGTTCTGTTTTAGAAATATTTGCACAAATTTGAAAAGATTGATAGGATCATCGTGAATCAATATGAATTTAGATCATACAAGGAACAAACCTTACCTTAAATTGTGGATATCTTTACATTTCCCAGTTAACTGCCTGCACCTGCTGTCCTTTCAAATTCAAATCCAAATGTTTCAGTTGGGCTGTTAGGTTCCTGCAAGAACCCCCATCAACTAAGGAGGTTCCTCGATGAACCCCACCTCCTATGGGGTTCTTGGAAGAACCTTTTGGGGGCAACATTCAGTGCCAAGAACCCTGAGGTTATTCTAAGAACTTTGAGGATCTTAGAAGAACCCTTGTTGAACCTCTCATTTTTTTAGAGTGTAGCTACAGAATCTACTACCTACCTTCTTTTATGTTTTCATATTCTATCACATGTTCCCTTCCAATAATCCATGACCCTCATTCTGCAGTGGGTGTTATGTTGTGTATTTTTATGAATCCATTTCTGTCGAAATGTTAGACAGTAACTAACTCAGTAACTGGATTCAGTAACTAACCCAGTAACTAACTCAGTAACTGAATTCAGTAACTAACCCAGTAACTGGATTCAGTAACTAACTCAGTAACTGGATTCAGTAACTAACTCAGTAACTGGATTCAGTAACTAACTCAGTAATTAACTCAGTAACAGGATTCAGTAACTAACTCAGTAACTGGATTCAGTAACTAACCCAGTAACTAACTCAGTAACTGGATTCAGTAACTAACTCAGTAACTGGATTCAGTAACTAACCCAGTAACTGGATTCAGTAACTAACTCAGTAACTGGATTCAGTAACTAACCCAGTAACTGGATTCAGTAACTAACCCAGTAACTAACTCAGTAACTGGATACAGTAACTAACTCAGTAACTGGATTGAGTAACTAACTCAGTAACTGGATTCAGTAACTAACTCAGTAACTGGATTCAGTAAATAACCCAGTATCTAACTCAGTAACTGAATTCAGTAACTAACCGAGTAACTAACTCAGTAACTGGATTTAGTAACTAACTCAGTAACTGGATTCAGTAACTAACCCAGTAACTGGATTCAGTGACTAACTCAGTAACTGGATTCAGTAACTAACCCAGTAACTGGATTCAGTAACTAACCCAGTAACTAACTCAGTAACTGGATTCAGTAACTAACTCAGTAACTGGATTCAGTAACTAACTCATTAACTGGATTCAGTAACTAACCCAGTAACTGGATTCAGTAAATAACCCAGTAACTAACTCAGTAACTGAATTCAGTAACTAACCGAGTAACTAACTCAGTAACTGGATTCAGTAACTAACTCAGTAACTGGATTCAGTAACTAACTCAGTAACTGGATTCAGTAACTAACCCAGTAACTAACTCAGTAACAGGATTCAGTAACTAACTCAGTAACTTAATTCAGTAACTAACCCAGTAACTAACTCAGTAACTGGATTCAGTAACTAACTCAGTAACTGGATTCAGTAACTAACTCAGTAACTGGATTCAGTAACTAACTCAGTAACTAACCCAGTAACTGGATTCAGTAACTAACCCAGTAACTAACTCAGTAACTGGATTCAGTAACTAACTCAGTAACTGGATTCAGTAACTAACTCATTAACTGGATTCAGTAACTAACTCAGTAACTGGATTCAGTAAATAACCCAGTAACTAACTCAGTAACTGAATTCAGTAACTAACTCAGTAACTGGATTCAGTAACTAACTCAGTAACTGGATTCAGTAACTAACTCAGTAACTGGATTCAGTAACTAACTCAGTAACTAACCCAGTAACTGGATTCAGTAACTAACCCAGTAACTAACTCAGTAACTGGATTCAGTAACTAACTCAGTAACTGGATTCAGTAACTAACTCATTAACTGGATTCAGTAACTAACTCAGTAACTGGATTCAGTAAATAACCCAGTAACTAACTCAGTAACTGAATTCAGTAACTAACCGAGTAACTAACTCAGTAACTGGATTCAGTAACTAACTCAGTAACTGGATTCAGTAACTAACTCAGTAACTGGATTCAGTAACTAACCCAGTAACTAACTCAGTAACAGGATTCAGTAACTAACTCAGTAACGTAATTCAGTAACTAACATTTACATTTTACATTTAAGTCATTTAGCAGACGCTCTTATCCAGAGCGACTTACAAATTGGTGCATTCACCTTATGACATCCAGTGGAACAGCCACTTTACAATAGTGCATCTAAATCTTTTAAGGGGGGGGTGAGAAGGATTACTTCATCCTATCCTAGGTATTCCTTAAAGAGGTGGGGTTTCAGGTGTCTCCGGAAGGTGGTGATTGACTCCGCTGTCCTGGCGTCGTGAGGGAGTTTGTTCCACCATTGGGGAGCCAGAGCAGCGAACAGTTTTGACTGGGCTGAGCGGGAACTGTACTTCCTCAGTGGTAGGGAGGCGAGCAGGCCAGAGGTGGATGAACGCAGTGCCCTTGTTTGGGTGTAGGGCCTGATCAGAGCCTGGAGGTACTGAGGTGCCGTTCCCCTCACAGCTCCGTAGGCAAGCACCATGGTCTTGTAGCGGATGCGAGCTTCAACTGGAAGCCAGTGGAGAGAGCGGAGGAGCGGGGTGACGTGAGAGAAACTAACCCAGTAACTAACTCAGTAACTGGATTCAGTAACTAACTCAGTAACTGGATTCAGTAACTAACTCAGTAACTGGATTCAGTAACTAACTCAGTAACTAACCCAGTAACTGGATTCAGTAACTAACTCAGTAACTGGATTCAGTAAAAAAACTCAGTAACTGGATTCAGTAACTAACTCAGTAACTGGATTCAGTAACTAACTCAGTAACTGGATTCAGTAACTAACTCTTACCATATCAAAGGAGTATGTCCCAAATGGCCATTCACTCCAAGCATGTTCCCTGCAGTTACAGGTCTGTGCTCTACAATGCAACATGTTATGGGACAAATGGAATCCCTGAGAGCCAATTAGACCTTTGATCGAACAGAAGGGGACTCTTAGAACCTTTTACTCCTGGATGCCTGTTGCCATAGCATTGACACAATGAGTTCCATTACAGCCTTGACTCCATATGATAGGCTGTCAGATAATAGAGTGATAGAGATACAACAAAAGGCAACTAATTATTGTGGTTGAATTGACAGGGGAAAATGCATCTGGAGGGGAATGATTTGGACAGGCACTGGTGTTTCCTAGCAATTGTGGACCAAACATGTTAACATGCCATGCTAATGAGGGAGCACAACCAAAGCCCGGTCTTGTGTAAATTAGACAAAGCAAGTCAACTATTTTGCCAACTCTGATTGCTAATTAGAGGGTGTTGACATGTTTTGATTTGGTCTGCATCGCAATCCACTGCATTAGCAGAAAAGACAGATTGAAGAGATTATTCCACCACAATGAAAATAATAACCCACTGGGCAGACACTGTTTGAATCAACATAGTCTCCACATCATTTCAATTCAATTACATTGAACCAATGTCGAATAGACGTTGAATTGACGTCTGTGCCAAGTGGGAAGATATTATTACAAACCCTTAGAACACAGTTGCACTAGCCAAAGGTACAACGCTTTCAAAGTGTGTAGACCAAGTTTGACACAGAACAATTACGAGTAAAATGTAACAACTTCAGGCTTACAGAGAGCAGTGTCTGTGTATCCTCAACTCCTGACAGAAGCCTTAAATGACACTAAAGTAGCTCACAGAGTGTTATGCAGGATAGGATGTTTTATTAGTGCCATCCAATCACATTTTCCATTTTAAGACAGACCACAAGCCTATTGAAGTTTTACAGGCGGGACTATCAGTAACTTTATCCTCTTTGAAACAAAGTGTTTCATCTTCCACTGGTCCTCCCACCACCCACATTGTTTCAATTGTATCTCTACAGGGTGGTGTTGGGTTTAGTAGGTCAGCCTACCTGATCTATAGTTGCTTGGTGAAAGTGGGGCAGGGCGATGGCCAGATATATACATGGGCATCACTTTTTAATGAGGATGGCCTCTCAGACAAACCCTTGCTGGGGTTTCTGCTCGATTCACCTTCAGACATCTTAGGCCGATGGAGTTGGATAGAGGGCACATCTTTGCCAATATGGCTTCTTTGACAGCATGGACAGCGCCATTGAGGGCTATCTGAATTTTAAAGTACTCAATTTATTATTCTTGTACTTAGAGTCTATGGACAGTCAGTAAACAGACTGAAAGGGTGCATACTACCACCTGAAATCTGTTGTCTGAACAGGCAACAAAGCCAAGGTTGTTGATTTACTGCCACCTGCAGTTATATAATGTTTTCTCAGGACTCAGGAGCACATTCATTGTCTGACCTCTCCTGCTGAGATCCTTCAGGATGTCCCGCCCAGTTGACTACTTTAAAATGGTCGAAAGTCCTCAATGGCGCTGTGCATGCAAAAACAGGCTTTGTGTCAAGAGCACCCTATTGAATTCCATGCTCATTACACGTTGCATTGATTGTTTTTGCGACATTGCTTTTGCCAAATAAACCTGGGTCCATGGAAACTTGCTTTGTGATGCGTTCTGTATGATAATGACACAGAAAATAAGTAATCTTGTGTAAATTACCTCACTGCCAGTGCTCAAAGTTTCTGTCTCCCTTCCAGGAGGCCTGAAGAGTGTTTCCACTCAGGCACTTGAGATAGACACCCGAGTCCAGCAGGCAGGGTTCCAAACATGAGCTTGGAGAAAGCTGCTTGAGTAAGTCAGATCAAGGGATGTCTGTCTTTCTTGCCTTTCTGGCCTCATCCGTCAGACCTTCTATACTGTATAAACAATGTCAGCTCAGGGAACAACACAACATGCTCAATCATATGCTCACTCAACTTGCCCACTCATATGCCTGAGTGGAGCCAGCTGATCGATGATAACAACCATCTCCATTTAGATACTCTGACTTTCTCTTCAGGTTCTTCCCACCAGTGGTGGAAAACGTATCCAAATGTCATACTTGAGTGAAAGTAGAGATAACTTTATGGAAAATGACTCAAGTAAAAGTGAAAGTCACCCAGTAAATTACTACTTGAGTAAAAGTCTAAAAGTATTTGTTTTAAAATATCAAGCTGAAGTAGGAAGTTTACACACATCTTAGCCAAATACATTTAAACTCAGTTTTTCACAATTATTGACGTTTAATCCTAGTAAAAATTCCTTGTCTTAGGTCAGTTAGGATCACCACTTTATTTTAAGAATGTGGAATGTCAGAATAATAGTAGAGAGAATTATTTATTTCAGCTTTTATTTCTTTAATCACATTCCCAGAAGTTTACATACATTCAATTAATATTTGGTAGCATTGCCTTTAAATTGCTTACCTTAGGTCAAACGTTTTGGGTAGCCTTCCACAAGCTTCCCACAATAAGTTGGGTGAGTTTTGGCCCATTCGTCCTGGCAGAGCTGGTGTAACTGAGTCAGGTTTTGTAGGCCTCCTTGCTCGCACACACTTTTTCAGTTACCAGTCTATTCATTTCTAGATGACACAGGCTAATTGAGTGAATGTCAGTGACTGATATAACAAGTGAAATTTAGAAATTTCACCTGGTGTATTCTACTATTCTAACTCTCAACATTAAGTGGAGATCCCCGGCTGGTGAGGGAGGGAGGGAGGGAGGGAGGGAGGGAGGGAGGGAGTGGAGCACAGGTCTCTAAGGACACTTGCCCAATGACTGCTCTCCACACTTTCTTCTACTCCATCCAAGTCCCCTGTTTCTTCGAGCTTTCACAGAACAAGGTCACTTCAGTCCAGGCTTTTCTTCTTGGAAGCAAAACAATGGTCCCTTTCACACAGCACATATTGATCAATAATCTCACAGAAACATAATACCACAAACTACGTGCAATGCTGATATTCAGGGAAATGTTAACTGATTTGACTGGTCATGGTATAATTTATTGACATAAATGTAATTAGACAATCACATACAGTACCAGTCAAAAATGTGGATGCACCTACTCATTCAAGGGTTTTTATTTTTTACTATTTTCTACATTGTAGAATAATAGTGAAGACATCAAACTATGAATTAACACATATGGAATCATGTAGGAACCAAAAAAGTGTTAAACAATCCAAATATATTTTATATTTGAGATTCTTCAAAGTAGCCACCTTTTGCCTTGATGACAGCTTTGTACACTCTTGATACATTGTTGTATTTTGGGGGGTTTTGTTTGGCAATAAAATAATTCAATAGGGTATTTATCTAAAGAAAAGTACACTTACATGTAGGAAATGCTTGTTTATGTCACCAGACATAAAGACAACATATTATTGTTAGTATCTTAGGGAAATGTATAAAGCTGGTTATTTGGATGCTGATTGGTCAAGCAGCCTTCCAATCCTTGCAGTATTGGCCATTACAGGCACGTCACTATGCCTGTGAAAATGATCACTGCGTCTCAAGAATATAATGGTCATGTTGCTGTCCAAATCACATTATTTCCCCTTGCTTCCACGCTAGTATTTGGTTTGGTACAGCGGGGGCTAATATAACAAATAAGACTCACTATCTGCCTGTCCGACCTCGGAAACATTGTTTCACTTTAGAATTTCGATAATCCTTGCTATCTTCCTGTCCGACCTCAAGAAACATTGTTTCACTTTAGAATTTCGATAAGCCTCACTATCTGCCTTTCCGACCTCAGAAACATTGTTTCTCTTGTGAATTTTACATGGAGAGGGAACGTGTCCAGACAAAAGAGGGCTTGCTGTTGACGTACAGCGAACGCCTCCTGGAGGCCATGTTGGATTACCACCGCATTAATTTGTCTGACAACAACAGCCGAGTGGCTACCCTTGAGTTTCAAGTTTTGGGGAGAAAAAAATGTCACCATAAAAATGCCCCTTTATTGTCAGGACCCGGTTACAAACCCGGGTCTCCGGAGTGAGAAACAGTCACTTAACCAACTGAGCCACGAATAGTCGGCAGAACCCAGAAGATGAGGCAGACACAGCAGTACTTGAGACGGTGTATTTAATGAAGTAAAAAGTGAAGTTCTTCAGGAAAACATGTAACTCCACAACCTCAAAAGGAATTCCACAAGAACAAAGGTAATCCTCCAAGACAAAAAGGTCAATCCACAAGGTGGAAGGTATAGCACAAAAAGCCTCAAAAGATACTCAAAAACAAACAAACAAGAACAAAAAACAGAATTCCACAAGAGAGTCCACCGGGATCAACAAGAGTTCACAGAGTACTAGGGCTGGGTGCTAACATACAAACACAGAGCAAAGAACTGAGGAAAACAAAGGGTTTAAATACAATCAGGGGAAACGAGGCACAGGTGCAAATAATAATGGGGATCAAGGGAAAACAAAAGGTCAAAAGGCACAATGGGGGCATCTAGTGACCAAAAACCGGAACAACCCTGGCCAAATCCTGACATTTATAACAAAGGATTGCATCTATCATCACATTTGCTGACTAATGTAAGCCTACTATTCCTAATGTGATAAGTAGATTGGATGGTGATAATTTAGGCTATTAATAATCACGTAGTGGGATAGGTTTATAGGCTATATCAGAGATGCTTCTTTCCTTTGCACAGGAAAAATTTGGTCTTTGATTTTTTTTTTATCATGCAATTCTACTACCATTTATATGACTGGAGACATTAGCAGACTTTTTTAATCCGATGGTCATCTAGGCCTACTCTACTGACACTGACAACAGATCAATAAAAATGACCACGCCTTGAAGCAACCATGTAGTCTAGGCTGAAAAGGGGTCCTGGCTTAAAGGGATCCAGCTTTTGTCAAATTATTGTAAAAAGTCATATTTGGGGATTTTAGCTAACAATTTTCCTAATCTAAACTTAAATTTCCTAACCTGCTGCGTAAAATCCCCTAATATGCTATGAAATAACCCTCCGTAAGGCAATCAACTGACGTCTTGCTTCCGGACAAGCTAAACACCTTCTTCACCCGCTTTGAGGAAAACACAGTGCCACCGACCCAGCCCGCTACCAAGGACTGTGGGCTCTCCTTCTCTGTGGCCGACGTGAGCAAGACAGTTAAACGTGTTAACCCTCGCAAGGCTGCGCATTCCATGAGGACCAAAGGCAGATGCTTGTCCCAGTCATGCTGGTGTTTTGCAGAGACGATGGCTAGCTGATGTCCAAGCGTTTTGTTGAAGCGCTCCACAAGGCCATCATTTTGAGGATGGAGAGTAGTAGTGCGGGGCATACCCAGCCTCTCACACATGGTGGCAAACACAAGGGATTCAAAGTTTCTGCCTTGGTCGCTGTGGATGCACTCTGCAGCTCCAAACCTGCTGAACATCCCCACTGTCAGGGCATCGACGGTGGTCTCTGCCTCCTGGTCAGGCAGAACATAGGCCTCGGGTCATTTTGCAAAATAGTACATGGCCGTGAGCATCCAGCGGTTTCCACTGTCTGTGGTGGGGAACAGCCCAAATACATCCACTCACACCCTCTCCATGGGAGCCCCCACTGGGCTGCAAAAGTCCTCCACATTCCTCCTGTGCTGCCCCCAGTAAAAGCCCTGACGGAGGCGGCAGAGTGTATTTGTGACCCCAAAGTGTCCAGTCCCCAACCACCCATGAGTGCTCTGGAGCACAGCCTCCCGCAATCCTTTTGGGACCATCACCTGCCACCTATCCTCTCCCATAGCTGACTCCTTCTATGCCCGCTGTAGTATGCCATCAGCCAGCCGCAGTCTCTCAAACTTTGACCACAACCCTTTGGTCGCGAGTGAAAGCGCTGCCACGTCTTACTATGATGCCCTCAGCTTCGCCTCTACCCACTTAAGCACTGGCTGTAGGTCTGTGTCCCGTCCCTGCTGCTGCGCCCATTCAGCCACGTCTACAGTCTGCAGCTCACAGCAGACAGGCCCACACACCCGACACACTGTGGCACAGACCCCGTCCTCTGCACACAGCTCTCTCTCCCATCCCTCTCTCAGCTCACAGTGGTGGCAACTGTCTGCAGTACAGGGCCGACGGGACATTGCATCGGCATTAGAGGGGCGTGCCCCTGCCCTGTGCCCACTGCGAAGTCGTACGGCTGAAGCTCCTCCAACCAGTGTGCCACATGTCCTTCTGGCTCTCTGAAAGACATAAGCCACTGGAGAGCAGAGTGGTTAGTCCTTACAGTAAAGGACAGGTCACCAAGGTAGTACTTGATGTGTTTGATGGAAGCCACAATAGCGAGGAGTCGGGTGACACAGTAGCGGCACTCATGTTTGTCAAATGTTTTGCACCACCACTCCCTCCCCCTCTGGCCTCACCTCAGGCCAGCACCCCACCCATGCCCACATTGCTCACGTTGTGTCCAGGATAATGGGCAAGGTGAGGTCAGGGGGGGGCGAGCACAGGGGCCTCGATCAGTGCATGTTTGAGGGTGTTGAAGGCCTCCTCGCACTCCACTGTCCAGGTGAAGGCCTTGTCCTTTGTCAGCAGGCGGTTCAGGAGAGCAAGGATGCTTGCGGAGCCCTGCACAAACCTCCTGTAGTACGAGGCCAGGCCCAGGAAGCTCTTCAGCTTATGCTGGTCGGTGGGGGTGGGCCAGTCTCGGACAGCCCCCACCTTGTCCTCCATGGTGCTGATATCCTCCTTCCCCACTCGGTGCCCCAAGAAGGACACCTCTCTCCTCATGAAGTGACACTTACTTCTCGGAGTGGAGGTTCAGGCCTGTAGCAACCACCCTCTCCAGCACATGCCTTAGCGTCCCCAGCGCTGACTGGAAGGAGCTGCCATTGGCCAGGATGTCGTTGAGGTATTCCAGACACTGCCATCCAGCACCCTGTCCATCAAACACACAAAAGTAGCTGCAGTGATGCACAGGCCGAAGCACAGGACCTTGATCTGCCAGTGTCCTCTGTTAGTGGAGAACGCCGTTTTGGCTCTGGCCTCTGTGGAGAGGGGCACCTGCCATTAGCCACTGCGTAGGTATAGTGAGGAGAACCAGGAGGACCCCCTAACCAGGTCCAGCAACTCATCGATATGTGGTATGAGGTATGAGTCCCTCCTGGTTACCTCATTCAGCCGCCTATATTCTGCACATGACCTCAGCTTGCCCCCCTTCTTAGGAACCATGACGACTGGCACCACCCAGGGGCTGTCTGAAGGCTTGCTGAAGTCTGCCTGATGTATCTCCAGCACAGCCTTGTCTGCTGCCTCCTGGCGTGCCAGTCGGGATACGGCAGGGATGCATCTTAATGCCTAGCATCACCTGTGTTGATCTCATGCTGCACCAGATGAGTCTGATCGACCTCTTCCTCACTCAGCGCAAAGCTGTCTCTGAATTCAAACAGCAACTGCCACAACAACTGCTGCTCGGTGTCAAGACCAACACAGTTCCTCCCCCATATCTCCCTCACTGCAGACAGTGTCCTCTCCTCTCCTATCTTGGGGAGCTGGGCTGGGGGGGCGCAGCCCGGGCTCACGGAGGGATGTGTCGTGGAAGTATCTGGGGAATGTAACACACAGCTGTAGGTGACAGAGGGGCTGGGGAAGAGTCACACACAGATGTGGGGGAGGGGGGGCAGCCATGAGCCTTTGCTGCTTTAACTGTTGGAGTAAAGGGGTTGTTGGGTTGTGTGAATGTGACATTAGGGGGGGAAGCATGGTAACTCCTGGGAGCTCAGTGTGCCCCCATTTAGGTCTAACTGGCAGCCTGAATACAAGGGTCCTGCACAGCTGCCACCCACACTGGATGATGCACAGTCCTGACCCCTACGGTCAGAGTCATTATTCCCTTCCCTTTCATGGTGCCAGCTCACCTGTGACTGTGCGGAGCTGCACAGTGTGGGCTCAAACTGAGTCCAACCTGACACAATATCTGGCCTCACCAGGGTTACTGTGGACCCAGTGTCCACCCCCTCCACAGTAACAGGGACATGACAAAAGTCCCCAACACAGGTCTGGCCCAACACAACAACAGGTTCCATCCGCTTGCTCTCTTCTGTTTCTGGAGAATGTGGAGCCTTGCTCCCCCATCCATGTCAGTGGGCTCCTGAAGATGGTGGTGGTTGGGAAAGAGAGCCAGAGGTCCGCACTGCCCCGTCTATGCAGACCCCGAGCTGTTTCCCTGAGCTCTGGGGGACATGTGGCAATGGCCACACCCCTAGCAGACACTGGGACCAGGATGTGTGTTTCGTGCCGCCTGTAGCGACACAGTACGAATTAGTTAATTCATTTCAGCCACCCATGCAGGCTTTTCTGGCTCTGGGCTGCTCTGCCCCCCTGCCTGCACAGTGGGTCTGTCTACTTGCTCCCCCACAGGAGCCCCAGCTGAAGTCCCAGCCCACACAAACTCCCTCTCTAAAGCCATCTCCAAGGCTATCTGCTATGACTCAGGATGAGCCAGCTGGGTCTGTATGCGCAGCTCCATAGGAGAGAGCGCCTGTATGAACTGGTCTCATACCAGCTCGCTCTGCACGTAAGGGGGCATGTGAGCATATGTCTGCCGAGAGAGACTCTCAATGTCATTTGGTAGCACCCGTAGTGGCTCTCCAGGCTTCATGCGTCTATTACTCAGTTCGGAGCGCAGCAGCCCAGGCTGTACATACTGTCCAAAGCGCCTCCTCAGTGCTCCCACTAAAGCCCCATAATCACGTCTGTCCTCGGGGCTAATCAATATGAAACAGGCCAGAGCATCATCCGTGAGGCATAAAGCCGACTGCAGTGCCCTTTCTTCATCCGACCACCCCCTAAATGAGCTAACAGTTCAAACTGAGCATGAAAAGCTTCCCAATCCGCCTTACTGGAATACTTCGGGGTCTTAACAGATACGGACGCAGCCGGGAACTGGGCACCGCCATGTTTGTTTACATCCTGAGCCCCAGATTCCTCGTCCAGCAGCATCGAGGTCACCCCTTCGGTCCGCCCACCAGAATCCGCGCGAAGCACAGTCGATGAAGGACTCATGCCTTCTTCAGCCAGCATCATTCTAGCGGTCTCCCTCAAGCTGCCTCTGTCCTCTGATGCCCTGGCGATCTCCTCAGCCAGATCCTCTGACATCCATGCACATGCACTTCTTTGGCCATAATCTTCCCCTACCTCCACCTTCACTTTCAGATTCCCTCGAAGCATTTTCAACCCCCGTTCTCACGTACATTAGCTAGCCACGGTAATCAGCTAGCTAGCTGGCTAACTTTTATCTATGTTTTTACTTCTGACACCAATGTAATGACCTGGCTAGATTATAAAGGAACAATTGTCCAGACAGAGGATTGAGTTTACGAATTTAGGGTTCATTAACCCAACTTTACACAGGCTACTGTTTGGCCGTAGCCCACGCCAAATAATACCCTATGAAACAACCGTGACATTCTCTTTTGAGGACCAGACGTAAGAGAGAGAACAATGCCTAAACATGGTCTTAACTTACAATGCCCCATCCCTCTGCCAAACCTCCCCCCACGCCACTCCACCAACCATCAGGATCCCCGGTATCAGAACATTCCAGTCATTCCCGTGATTGGCAGATAGCAGGTTGATTGGCATGTCAGACCCCATGTACACTGGGTACTGGTAAGTACAACACAACCAACTAATAGCATAACACACAGTTGTCTGTGCGGGTCACTACAGTAGCATAACATAACATGTACAGTGACCTTATGACAGCTGTAGTTAACTCTTCAATGACAAAATAGGATTTACAGTAATACTTGTTAATAACTCGTGACTGCTTCATTACATGTTTTTAGTTGTCTTTACCAAAGTTATTTGACCAACTAATAGAAAAGTACAGCAGTACAGCAGTTCAAATGATCAACCATCAACAAAATTAATTCCCTGTAGGAAACAAATAATTACTGTTGAATGAGCTTACAGCAAAGGCTTACACTATTTAAGTATTATAAGCAATTCAATGGTATCTTAGTGACATGTGAAAGGTTTTCTGAGATGGTAGATGTTTGCTTTGTTTGTTTCTTTGTTTTCTCTCCACATCTTTAGTCTCTGTCCAATCCAATAGACCTATGACACTGATACAATAAACACATAACCAATGGCGTAACACAACACTGACAGCACAAGAGGTCCCAACCCCCCTCTTTCAATTGAAACCAGGATTTGTAATCACGTTATGTCAAGAACTGGACGTCTCCCCATTTGTTGTGCAACCATCACCCCTTGCAGATATAGTGGGTATCCTCTGTTAAGACAATGTGTAATTACTAACTTCATAACTCATGCAGATAGAAACCTAGAAGCACGGTGGCTAGGAAAAACTCCCTAAAAATGCCAAAACCTCGGAAGAAACCTAGAGAGGAACCAGGCTATGATGGGTGGCCAGTCCTCTTCTGGCTGTGCCGGGTGGAGATTAAAACAGAACATGGCCAAAATGTTCAAATGTTCATAAATGACCAGCATGGTTAAATAATAATAATCACAGTAGTTGTCGAGGGTGCAACAGGTCAGCACCTCAGGAGTAAATGTCAGTTGGCTTTTCATAGCCGATCATTAAGAGTCTCTAGAGAGTTGCAAACAGCAGGTCTGGGACAGGTGGCACGTCCGGTGAACAGGTCAGTACATGGATCTCAGTGTAGTGCACTGTACCCCTGTTAAAAAAACATGCTTTATGTCCATGTCGATGCTGAAGTGTTTCCAGGATATTTGGCTGCTTATGAGTGTATCAATGGAACAGATGGTTTACATATTAGAGACCAAAGATGGAAGTATGGAAGGTAACCCATCCTTTCAATATTACACTCATTAGGCTGAGTAGGATTTGGTTTTATTTTATTAGATACAACATTTTCTGTACTTCAACACTAATATATTCACTTTCCGCAGTTTAGACAAACCAACGGCATTATTCACAGATCTATACCGTCAATGGGCTCATTGATCGATGTGAATAATGTGTATGTTCCCCAAATCCAGCCACACATTTGATTTAATTCAACTGCTAATTGGCTTGTCGTATGTGGTTATGACGACATGTCACAGTTACAAGCTCAAAGTATTTTCAGAAGCCATTGGCTAGATTCAATAAGTAAAGACTGAAATGTCATGTGTGACTACAACATTGATCTGCTGTTTCACTGAACATCCTTATTACAACCAGATGCAATGAAAATCCTCATATACCAAAACATTTAAAGAGAAGTGTAAATGATTATGAAAGAAGCAAAAAACTAAAGGACTGTGAGATACTGAAGAGGCCTGATATACTGTTCTGTACTCTGCAGAATTACTGTAACCTCTGGGCCTTGACTTTTGCACATTGGAAAATGTTATTTTATGTTGAATCCAGGGAGTTACTAAGACCTGGCCAGCTGGCTCATACAGCCCTCTATCTGTCTCTGACAGTTTCTCTCTCCACATCTCGCTGCAGTTTCTATACAGGAAATGAACAATAAACATGCACGTAGATTTGTTAACTGCCACATTGGTCATATAAACAGAAAAACATCAGTGAACCCCGACTCTGGGTTTAAAAGTTATTGGAGAGCAACACATTAGACGATGCTGGAAACCCAGGTTCTCCTCTGGTGGGTAACTTCACTATATGGCCAAAAGTCCAACATCTCATTCCAAAATCGTGGGCATTAATATAGAGTTGGTCCCCCCTTTGCTGCTATAACAGCCTCCACTCTTCTGGGAATGCTTTCCACTAGATGTTGGAACATTGTTGCAGGGACTTGCTTCCATTCATCCACAAGAGCATTAGTGAGGTTGGGCACTGATGTTGGGCGATTAGACCTGGATCGCAGTCAGCGTTCCAATTCATCCCGAAGGTGTACGATGAGGTTGAGGTCAGGGTTCTGCACAGGCCAGTCAAGTTCTTCCACAGCGATCTCAACAAACCATTTCTTTATGGACCTCACTTTGTGCCCCAACTGTTGCAACAAAGTTGGAAGCACAGAATCGTCTAGAATGTCATTGCATGCTGTAGTGTTAAGATTTCCCTTCACTAGAACTAAGGGGCCTGAACCATGAAAAAAACAGCCCCAGACCATTATTCCTCCTCCATCAAACTTTATAGTTGGCAATATGCATTCAGGCAGGTAGTGTTCTCCTGGCATCTGCCAAACCCAGATTCGTCCATCGGACTGCCAGATGGTAAAGCGTGATTCATCAGTCCAGTTGCAGTGGGCTTTACACCACTCCAGCCGACGCTTGGCATTGCGCAACGTGATCTTATGCTTGTGTGCGGCTGCTCGGCCATGGAAACCCATTTTATGAAGTATCCAAATAACAGCTCTTGTGCTGATGTTGCTTCCAGAGGCACTTTGGAACTCGGTAGTGAGTGTTGCAACCGAGGACAAACCATTTTTATGCGCTACGCCATTCAGCACCTGGCGTTCTGTGAGCTTGTGTGGCTGAGCCGTTGTTGCTCCTAGACGTTTCCACTTCACAATAACTGCACTTACAGTTGACCGGGTTAGCTCTATCAGGGCAGAAATTTGATGAACTTAGTACGTGCCATTCTACAGCCAATGTTTGTCTATGGAGATAGTGTGGCTGTGTGCTCGATTTTATACACCTGTCAGCAAAGAGTGTGGCTGAAATAGCAGAATCTACTCATGTGAGTGTATGTCCACATACTTTTGGCTATGTAGTGTATCTCCAAAACAGCACTAGTTATTAATGAAAAATACAAAACACATTGATTCATCTAATAAGTCTGTCAGAGAACGATCATCATTATGACATCACATCTTTTCTTCCCATTTAGACACGAAAACATGAATTACCTATTCTATTTGTGATTATAAACTGGGTGGTTTGAGCCGTGAATACTGATTGGCTGATAGCTGTGGTATATCAGACCGTATACCACGGGTATGACAAAACATGTATTTTTACTGCTCTAATTACATTGGTAACCAGTTTATAAAAGCAATAAGTCACCTTGGGGGTTTGTGGTATATGGCCAATATACCACGGCTAATGGTTGTATCCAGGCACTCCGCATTTAGTCGTGCATAAGAACAGTCCTTAGCCGTGGTAGTTGGCCATATATCACACCCCCTCATGCCTTATTGCTTAAATAGGCCCTAGGAAGACTGATCATTGGAATGAAAGTGAAGACATAAGCACAAACAAAACACATTCAAGAAGTTCCTACACTGCCTTTTGCACCACCCATGAAGAAAGGATTGTTTGTATTAAAACCCCCTGAGAGCCCACAGGAAACCCACTCTGTCTCACACCCCTGACCTCTCTCTAAGTGTCGGTCACATTGCTTTGAATGACCCTAAAATCCCCCCAAAAGAAGACTCTAGTTATTTATTTATTTTATTTTGGTGATGACCTGTTTCTCCAGCTACCACCGGAGAGGGTGACCTCTCTCTGACGGACAAACAAACTCTCTGGTCAGGAGTCAGATGTCAAATCGGTTGAGATCACAAGGTCATGCCACACGTGGATGTGTGTGTGGATGGTGTGTGTGTGTGTTTGTGTGTGCATGCATATGTGGTTGCCATGGACACTGGCTCCTGGACCCTCAGTGTCAGCTGTGCACCATATAGTCTCCCAGTGAGAGGTGGAGGTCCAGACGAGCCCCCCCCAGGTCCAGTCTAGAGTGGTTTGATGAGTCACCTATCTCCAATCACATACATTTTGACCCACAAAGGAGACCAAGCAATTTGCTGCATAGTTTAGCTGTAGATTATTCAGCTCTACACATAATGAATGAACGGCAGTGAGATGCAAAGGTAAAGGCTGAAAGCCTTTTCCCTAAATGTGTACATGGGATATTCTGGGATCGCATGTCACAGGTCAGACATGGAGGAATGCCAGTTCTCAGGCAGTTACAGACCAATTCAATCATATCAGCAAAGCTCAGGACACCCTGGGAAAATAGGTGGGGAATAAGGGATGTTTTCCTGTGTCTGAGAACAGCAATGTCTCTGAGTTAGAGTAGTGCGATGGAATGAGCTTTAGGGCTTGCCTCCTTTACTTTGCCCCTAAGAAACCCGGGAATTCCCACTGTGATAGCCTGATTGATTGGGATGGTTGTGCTTGTATTGACGAGTAATACGCTGATATGGTTTGACCTTTGAGCCTCTTCAACACTAATTTGGTGGTTTAGTATCACGTTGTCACCCTCTGTTAATTCAACTAAATTTTGTTTGTCAACATGAAGCATCTGCATCTTTATTGCTTCAGTGAAACCCACAAACCACCGTTAATTCCCCCATGCCAATGGGTGGGACTGGTATGTGACATGGTGACCAGAGAGTGGTTCAGGAGGAATTACAGATTTAGGAGGAGATTCCCCACCAGCATCATTGACGGCTACATGGAGTCAAAATGTTCTGCCTGAAACACGACTAAGTTAATGACAAGCCACAGGAGGAGGTTCTACTGACACAGCTTACATGTACTCCATCTGATGGGATATAGGTTTGTAATATGGGTGCAGATCTAGGACCAGCTTACCAATACCCTTCCCAAATCTTACAACCCGCTCTGCCGACGAGTATTTTGCTCCACTTATACAGGAGTAATAAAGGAATAATACACTAATTTGATCAGGGAAAAAAATAAATATATATATATATATATTTGTGTGTGTGTGATTTATCAGGGGTATTTATCAGAAGCCACAGCACCCCTACTCCCCGCAGCTATGGTTCCTGATGTTTGAGGAGTGCTTTTCTCAGATTTGGCAGAGTATACTATTTGCAGGCTCACTGAAGTACAAAAGCTCCTCTGTTCCCTCCCAGCCGCTCAGACATGACTCAGAGTGAGACGTCTCTTACTGAAGGGGCTCCCTCTTGCCACGTCTCGTACTGAAGGACATCTCTCCAAGACTCACTCTCAATGTGCTGGGCTCACTTTGTAACCACCTAACTCTACTGCAACAGACTACTTTTAAACACTACTAGCAACTTTTCAGTTTTGACAGGTGAAGTGAAGAATGATGTCCCTTTTCTCTACAAATTGACTGCTAGGGCAATGTTTCACATGAAATTAAAATAGGAAAATTCTTAATGAAATGATTGTCTTTGTACATATGGGGCATTGTAACATTGTATTTGGGTTGTATTGCCAGGTGTGCACTATCTGTGTGGTCATCCCCATCTGCTGTCTGTAACCTCTGACCCCAGAGTACATTCCTGAGAGAGTGACGTAACACCTGCCCCCAGAGAGAGGCATCACTGCGTGGAACAATCATATTCTGTATACAGGATAAAATACATCAAACTAATTCATAAATACTACCATTCAAAAGTTTGGCGTCACTTAGAAATGTCCTTTTTTTTTAAGATAATATCTATTTTTGTCCATTAAAACAACATCAAATTGATCAGAAATACAGTGTAGACTATGTTAATGTTGTAAATGACTATTGTAGCTGGAAACGGCTGATTTTTTAATGGAAAATCTACATAGGCGTACAGAGGCCCATTATCAGCAACCATCACTCCTGTGTTCCAATGGCACGTTGTGTTAGCTAATCCAAGTTTATCATTTTAAAAGGCTAATTGATCATTACAAAACACTTTTGCAATTATGTTAGTGTTTTGAGCCTGTAATCGAACCCATAAATGCTGATGCTCCAGATACTCAACTAGGTTAGAAGAAGGCCAGATTTATTGCTTCTTTAATCAGTACAACACTTTTATCTGTGCTAACATAATTGCAAAATGGGTTTCTAATGATCAATTAGCTTTTTAAAATGAATATATTCACTTTCCGCAGTTCAGACAAACCAACGGCATTATTCACAGATCTATACCGTCAATGGGCTCATTGATCGATGTGAATAATGTGTATGTTCCCCAAATACAGCCACACATTTTAATTAATTAAACTGCTAATTGGCTTGTCGTATGTGGTTATGACGACATGTCACAGTTACAAGCTCAAAGTATTTTCAGAAGCCATTGGCTAGATTCAATAAGTAAAGACTGAAATGTCATGTGTGACTACAACATTGATCTGCTGTTTCACTGAACATCCTTATTACAACCAGATGCAATGAAAATCCTCATATACCAAAACATTTAAAGAGAAGTGTAAATGATTATGAAAGAAGCAAAAAACTAAAGGACTGTGAGATAATGAAGAGGCCTGATCAACTGTTCTGTACTCTGCAGAATTACTGTAACCTCTGGGCCTTGACTTTTGCACATTGGAAAATGTTATTTTATGTTGAATCCAGAGAGTTACTAAGACCTGGCCAGCTGGCTCATACAGCCCTCTATCTGTCTCTGACAGTTTCTCTCTCCACATCTCGCTGCAGTTTCTATACAGGAAATGAACAATGAACATGCACGTAGATTTGTTTAACTGCCACATTGGTCATATAAACAGAAAAACGTCAGTGAACCCCAACTCTGGGTTTAGAAGTTAAACTTGGATTAGCTAACACAACGTGCCATTGGAACACAGGAGTGATGGTTGCTGATAATGGGCCTCTGTACACCTATGTAGATATTCCATTAAAAATCAGCCGTTTCCAGCTACAATAGACATCTACAACATTAACAATGTCTACAATGTATTTCTGATCAATTTGATGTTATTTTAATGGACAAAAAATGAGCTTTTTCTCTCAAAAACAAGGAACTTTATAAGTGACCCAAACTTTTGAACGATAGTGTATGTGTTAAGGGTGTGTACTGGAGGCGAAGTCAGGTGCAGGAGAGCAGAGTGTAGTGAACAGGCGCATTTTTTATTCCAGTCCAACGAAAGCACAAAAGTACATAAATGTGCCCAAACATGGAACATAGACAAAAAGTCTGGCGCGTAACAATACCCACATAACATAAATACAATTTCACACAAAGACATGGAGGGGAACAGAGGACTAAATACATGCAGTGTGATTAGGGAATGAAAACCAGGTGTGTATGGAACAAGACAAAGCAAATGGACATTTGAAAAATGGAGCGGCGATGGCGAGAAAGCCGGTAACGTCGATCGCCAAACGCCGAACGATAAAGGAGAGGAGCCGACTTCGGTGGAAGTCGTGACAGTATGTGCCGTAAACCGAAGATAACTTAATTTATCAGTATATCAGACTATCAGTTTCAAACACTTTTGTTCTCTCCCCTGTGTTTAAAAAAAATCATTATCAGGATTCAAGGAGGTCTTATGTGTCAAGTACTATAAACACACTCTTAAAATGGTCTTGTGCAGCAAGGTCCAGTAATAGATCTGTACACCAGAACGTGAAAGACTAGATTCACTGTGATAGCTTAAGTGGAGACTTCAGCAAGAGTTCATGTAGGGCAAACTGTATGATGCAATTTTTCCATCAACCCAATGTCACACAAGGAAATGATTGCACAGGACGACCAATGAACCGTCTATATCCCCATACTTTGCCTTATGTCATTTGAGAAGTTTTGCACAACAGCTGACTTTTTGACCTGGTGCATATACAGATATAGGATCTTAGTTTGATCCCCCTGTTTCAGGAAATGTTAAACTTGTAGTGTATTTGAGGTTTAAAAAAGCTTCAGAAGTTTGTAATTTCCACTTTGAAATTTCAGATTTGATTTTTACTTACAAACATTTTTATTAACCCATAGAAAAATAGCCATGAATTATTATCGACCTGGTAATTCACATTTCCTGTTACTGCAGGATTATTTTCCTGCTGTAGCTAACTGGCTCAAAATGAAGTTCCTCCATCTGCATAGGATATGTATAATTTGATATCCATCAAGGCTTTAAAGAAAACAAACTTAGGTGACACACTTCTAAATCTCTCCGACAGCCCAGAATATAAAGCCTGTATTTTCCCACGAGGAAACCCTCACCTTTATTTGTTTATCTTGTATACTAGTCCCCATTTGACCTCCCTCATGGGAAGAAAGAAAGACATGCCGAAAAGCAGGTTGTTTAGTCTTACAGAACAGATCAAAGAACTCTCTACTAAATGACAAACAGCCTCTTCCCTCCCTTTACCCAGTGGAAGTGTTGTTTGACATGCGTCTGAAATAAATACAACATTGCACACCATATTTTATAGGGGACTTTTACGCAATATGACCAGATGTTTAATTTAAGCTATAAACCTCTCACTTTCTTTAAATAAGGCTGTCAGTAAAACTAGAGCGAACAAAAATTCTGTGCGTCAAAAGATCATTAAGGCAATATAGCTTGTTCTCCGCACAAATATTTTCAGAGGGAAGGTTAACTTTTGTTTCCTTTTATTTTATTTATTGAGGACATAATATGGACTGTTTAGCTTGAAATTTACACATCAGTCCATTAGCTTACTCCATTTGAGGTGAGTCATGCTCACTAGTGAAGATGTTAAATACAGATGGAGGTTTCAGGTTTGTAAATGACATCGTTGCTTTGTTACACTCTAGTCATAAAATGGAACATGTCTTTTAAGGTTTACCACACTACCACTTTCCATCCCAACAAAATTAAATACATTTGGTCAGATTGTTTTCTCCAAATGCTTAATGTTGATCTATAACTTGATCTATGGTTATAGAGTTGTCCCTGACCATGTTACCTGACCAGTAAAATTATTTTACCAGGCTGAGTTTACTGGTCATGTGATGTGGTCAGGAAAATAGTTTACCAGACTGAGTTTACTGGTCAGGGGATGTGGTCAGGAAAAGGGTTTATCAGACTGAGTTTACTGGTCAGGGGATGTGGTCAGGAAAAGGGTTTATCAGACTGAGTTTACTGGTCAGGGGATATGGTCAGGAAAAGGGTTTATCAGACTGAGTTTACTGGTCAGGTGATATGGTCAGGAAAAGGGTTTATCAGACTGAGTTTACTGGTCAGGGGATGTGGTCAGGAAAAGGGTTTATCAGACTGAGTTTACTGGTCAGGGGATGTGGTCAGGAAAAGGGTTTATCAGACTGAGTTTACTGGTCAGGGGATGTGGTCAGGAAAAGGGTTTATCAGACTGAGTTTACTGGTCAGGGGATGTTGTCAGGAAAAGGGTTTATCAGACTGAGTTTACTGGTCAGGGTATATGGTCAGGAAAAGGGTTTATCAGACTGAGTTTACTGGTCAGGGGATATGGTCAGGAAAAGGGTTTATCAGACTGAGTTTACTGGTCAGGTGATATGGTCAGGAAAAGGGTTTATCGGACTGAGTTTACTGGTCAGGTGATATGGTCTGGAAAAGGGTTTATCAGACTGAGTTTACTGGTCAGGGGATATGGTCAGGAAAAGGGTTTATCAGACTGAGTTTACTGGTCAGGTGATATGGTCAGGAAAAGGGTTTATCGGACTGAGTTTACTGGTCAGGGGATGTGGTCAGGAAAAGGGTTTATCGGACTGAGTTTACTGGTCAGGGGATATGGTCAGGAAAAGGGTTTATCAGACTGAGTTTACTGGTCAGGTGATATGGTCAGGAAAAGGGTTTATCAGACGGAGTTTACTAGTCAGGGGATGTGGTCAGGGAAAGGGTTTATCAGACTGAGTTTACTGGTCAGGGGATATGGTCAGGAAAAGGGTTTATCAGACTCAGTTTACTGGTCAGGGGATGTGGTCAGGAAAAGGGTTTATCAGACTGAGTTTACTGGTCAGGGGATGTGGTCAGGAAAAGGGTTTATCAGACTGAGTTTACTGGTCAGGGGATATGGTCAGGAAAAGGGTTTATCAGACTGAGTTTACTGGTCAGGGGATGTGGTCAGGAAAAGGGTTTATCAGACTGAGTTTACTGGTCAGGGGATATGGTCAGGAAAAGGGTTTATCAGACTGAGTTTACTGGTCAGGGGATGTGGTCAGGAAAAGGGTTTATCAGACTGAGTTTACTGGTCAGGGGATGTGGTCAGGAAAAGGGTTTATCAGACTGAGTTTACTGGTCAGGGGATGTGGTCAGGAAAAGGGTTTATCAGACTGAGTTTACTGGTCAGGGGATGTGGTCAGGAAAAGGGTTTATCAGACTGAGTTTACTGGTCAGGGGATATGGTCAGGAAAAGGGTTTATCAGACTGAGTTTACTGGTCAGGTGATGTGGTCAGGAAAAGGGTTTACCAGACTGAGTTTACTGGTCAGGGGATGTGGTCAGGAAAAGGGTTTATCAGACTGAGTTTACTGGTCAGGGGATGCGGTCAGGAAAAGGGTTTATCAGACTGAGTTTACTGGTCAGGTGATGTGGTCAGGAAAAGGGTTTATCAGACTGAGTTTACTGGTCAGGTGATGTGGTCAGGAAAAGGGTTTATCAGACTGAGTTTACTGGTCAGGGGATGTGGTCAGGAAAAGGGTTTATCAGACTGAGTTTACTGGTCAGGGGATGTGGTCAGGAAAAGGGTTTATCAGACTGAGTTTACTGGTCAGGGGATGTGGTCAGGAAAAGGGTTTACCAGACTGAGTTTACTGGTCAGGTGATGTGGTCAGGAAAAGGGTTTATCAGACTGAGTTTACTGGTCAGGGGATGTGGTCAGGAAAAGGGTTTATCGGACTGAGTTTACTGGTCAGGGGATGTGGTCAGGAAAAGGGTTTATCAGACTGAGTTTACTGGTCAGGGGATATGGTCAGGAAAAGGGTTTATCAGACTGAGTTTACTGGTCAGGTGATATGGTCAGGAAAAGGGTTTATCGGACTGAGTTTACTGGTCAGGTGATATGGTCAGGAAAAGGATTTATCAGACTGAGTTTACTGGTCAGGTGATATGGTCAGGAAAAGGGTTTATCAGACGGAGTTTACTAGTCAGGGGATGTGGTCAGGGAAAGGGTTTATCAGACTGAGTTTACTGGTCAGGGGATATGGTCAGGAAAAGGGTTTATCAGACTCAGTTTACTGGTCAGGGGATGTGGTCAGGAAAAGGGTTTATCAGACTGAGTTTACTGGTCAGGGGATATGGTCAGGAAAAGGGTTTATCAGACTGAGTTTACTGGTCAGGTGATATGGTCAGGAAAAGGGTTTATCGGACTGAGTTTACTGGTCAGGTGATATGGTCTGGAAAAGGGTTTATCAGACTGAGTTTACTGGTCAGGGGATATGGTCAGGAAAAGGGTTTATCAGACTGAGTTTACTGGTCAGGGGATATGGTCAGGAAAAGGGTTTATCGGACTGAGTTTACTGGTCAGGGGATGTGGTCAGGAAAAGGGTTTATCAGACTGAGTTTACTGGTCAGGTGATATGGTCAGGAAAAGGGTTTATCGGACTGAGTTTACTGGTCAGGGGATGTGGTCAGGAAAAGGGTTTATCGGACTGAGTTTACTGGTCAGGGGATATGGTCAGGAAAAGGGTTTATCAGACTGAGTTTACTGGTCAGGTGATATGGTCAGGAAAAGGGTTTATCAGACGGAGTTTACTAGTCAGGGGATGTGGTCAGGGAAAGGGTTTATCAGACTGAGTTTACTGGTCAGGGGATATGGTCAGGAAAAGGGTTTATCAGACTCAGTTTACTGGTCAGGGATGTGGTCAGGAAAAGGGTTTATCAGACTGAGTTTACTGGTCAGGGGATGTGGTCAGGAAAAGGGTTTATCAGACTGAGTTTACTGGTCAGGGGATATGGTCAGGAAAAGGGTTTATCAGACTGAGTTTACTGGTCAGGGGATGTGGTCAGGAAAAGGGTTTATCAGACTGAGTTTACTGGTCAGGGGATATGGTCAGGAAAAGGGTTTATCAGACTGAGTTTACTGGTCAGGGGATGTGGTCAGGAAAAGGGTTTATCAGACTGAGTTTACTGGTCAGGGGATGTGGTCAGGAAAAGGGTTTATCAGACTGAGTTTACTGGTCAGGGGATGTGGTCAGGAAAAGGGTTTATCAGACTGAGTTTACTGGTCAGGGGATGTGGTCAGGAAAAGGGTTTATCAGACTGAGTTTACTGGTCAGGGGATATGGTCAGGAAAAGGGTTTATCAGACTGAGTTTACTGGTCAGGTGATGTGGTCAGGAAAAGGGTTTACCAGACTGAGTTTACTGGTCAGGTGATATGGTCAGGAAAAGGGTTTACCAGACTGAGTTTACTGGTCAGGGGATGTGGTCAGGAAAAGGGTTTATCAGACTGAGTTTACTGGTCAGGGGATGTGGTCAGGAAAAGGGTTTACCAGACTGAGTTTACTGGTCAGGGGATATGGTCAGGAAAAGGGTTTATCAGACTGAGTTTACTGGTCAGGTGATGTGGTCAGGAAAAGGGTTTATCGGACTGAGTTTACTGGTCAGGGGATGTGGTCAGGAAAAGGGTTTATCGGACTGAGTTTACTGGTCAGGGGATATGGTCAGGAAAAGGGTTTATCAGACTGAGTTTACTGGTCAGGTGATATGGTCAGGAAAAGGGTTTATCAGACGGAGTTTACTAGTCAGGGGATGTGGTCAGGGAAAGGGTTTATCAGACTGAGTTTACTGGTCAGGGGATATGGTCAGGAAAAGGGTTTATCAGACTCAGTTTACTGGTCAGGGGATGTGGTCAGGAAAAGGGTTTATCAGACTGAGTTTACTGGTCAGGGGATGTGGTCAGGAAAAGGGTTTATCAGACTGAGTTTACTGGTCAGGGGATGTGGTCAGGAAAAGGGTTTATCAGACTGAGTTTACTGGTCAGGGGATGTGGTCAGGAAAAGGGTTTATCAGACTGAGTTTACTGGTCAGGGGATATGGTCAGGAAAAGGGTTTATCAGACTGAGTTTACTGGTCAGGGGATGTGGTCAGGAAAAGGGTTTATGAGACTGAGTTTACTGGTCAGGGGATGTGGTCAGGAAAAGGGTTTATCAGACTGAGTTTACTGGTCAGGGGATGTGGTCAGGAAAAGGGTTTATCAGACTGAGTTTACTGGTCAGGGGATGTGGTCAGGAAAAGGGTTTATCAGACTGAGTTTACTGGTCAGGGGATGTGGTCAGGAAAAGGGTTTATCAGACTGAGTTTACTGGTCAGGGGATGTGGTCAGGAAAAGGGTTTATCAGACTGAGTTTACTGGTCAGGGATATGGTCAGGAAAAGGGTTTATCAGACTGAGTTTACTGGTCAGGTGATGTGGTCAGGAAAAGGGTTTACCAGACTGAGTTTACTGGTCAGGTGATATGGTCAGGAAAAGGGTTTACCAGACTGAGTTTACTGGTCAGGGGATGTGGTCAGGAAAAGGGTTTATCAGACTGAGTTTACTGGTCAGGGGATGTGGTCAGGAAAAGGGTTTACCAGACTGAGTTTACTGGTCAGGTGATATGGTCAGGAAAAGGGTTTACCAGACTGAGTTTACTGGTCAGGGGATGTGGTCAGGAAAAGGGTTTATCGGACTGAGTTTACTGGTCAGGGGATGTGGTCAGGAAAAGGGTTTATCAGACTGAGTTTACTGGTCAGGGGATGTGGTCAGGAAAAGCGTTTACCAGACTGAGTTTACTGGTCAGGTGATGTGGTCAGGAAAAGGGTTTATCAGACTGAGTTTACTGGTCAGGTGATGTGGTCAGGAAAAGGGTTTATCAGACTGAGTTTACTGGTCAGGGGATGTGGTCAGGAAAAGGGTTTATCAGACTGAGTTTACTGGTCAGGGGATGTGGTCAGGAAAAGGGTTTATCAGACTGAGTTTACTGGTCAGGGGATGTGGTCATGAAAAGGGTTTATCAGACTGAGTTTACTGGTCAGGGGATGTGGTCATGAAAAGGGTTTATCAGACTGAGTTTACTGGTCAGGGGATGTGGTCAGGAAAAGGGTTTACCAGACTGAGTTTACTGGTCAGGTGATGTGGTCAGGAAAAGGGTTTATCAGACTGAGTTTACTGGTCAGGTGATGTGGTCAGGAAAAGGGTTTATCAGACTGAGTTTACTGGTCAGGGATGTGGTCAGGAAAAGGGTTTATCAGACTGAGTTTACTGGTCAGGGGATGTGGTCAGGAAAAGGGTTTATCAGACTGAGTTTACTGGTCAGGGGATGTGGTCAGGAAAAGGGTTTATCAGACTGAGTTTACTGGTCAGGGGATGTGGTCAGGAAAAGGGTTTACCAGGCTGAGTTTACTGGTCAGGGATGTGGTCAGGAAAAGGGTTTATCAGACTGAGTTTACTGGTCAGGGGATGTGGTCAGGAAAAGGGTTTATCAGACTGAGTTTACTGGTCAGGGGATATGGTCAGGAAAAGGGTTTACCAGACTGAGTTTACTGGTCAGGGGATGTGGTCAGGAAAAGGGTTTATCAGACTGAGTTTACTGGTCAGGGGATATGGTCAGGAAAAGGGTTTATCAGACTGAGTTTACTGGTCAGGGGATGTGGTCAGGAAAAGGGTTTATGAGACTGAGTTTACTGGTCAGGGGATGTGGTCAGGAAAAGGGTTTATCAGACTGAGTTTACTGGTCAGGGGATGTGGTCAGGAAAAGGGTTTATCAGACTGAGTTTACTGGTCAGGGGATGTGGTCAGGAAAAGGGTTTATCAGACTGAGTTTACTGGTCAGGTGATGTGGTCAGGAAAAGGGTTTACCAGACTGAGTTTACTGGTCAGGGGATGTGGTCAGGGAAAGGGTTTATCAGACTGAGTTTACTGGTCAGGGGATATGGTCAGGAAAAGGGTTTATCAGACTCAGTTTACTGGTCAGGGGATGTGGTCAGGAAAAGGGTTTATCAGACTGAGTTTACTGGTCAGGGGATGTGGTCAGGAAAAGGGTTTATCAGACTGAGTTTACTGGTCAGGGGATGTGGTCAGGAAAAGGGTTTATCAGACTGAGTTTACTGGTCAGGGGATATGGTCAGGAAAAGGGTTTATCAGACTGAGTTTACTGGTCAGGTGATGTGGTCAGGAAAAGGGTTTACCAGACTGAGTTTACTGGTCAGGTGATATGGTCAGGAAAAGGGTTTACCAGACTGAGTTTACTGGTCAGGGGATGTGGTCAGGAAAAGGGTTTATCAGACTGAGTTTACTGGTCAGGGGATGTGGTCAGGAAAAGGGTTTACCAGACTGAGTTTACTGGTCAGGTGATATGGTCAGGAAAAGGGTTTACCAGACTGAGTTTACTGGTCAGGGGATGTGGTCAGGAAAAGGGTTTATCGGACTGAGTTTACTGGTCAGGGGATGTGGTCAGGAAAAGGGTTTATCAGACTGAGTTTACTGGTCAGGGGATGTGGTCAGGAAAAGCGTTTACCAGACTGAGTTTACTGGTCAGGTGATGTGGTCAGGAAAAGGGTTTATCAGACTGAGTTTACTGGTCAGGGGATGTGGTCAGGAAAAGGGTTTATCAGACTGAGTTTACTGGTCAGGGGATGTGGTCAGGAAAAGGGTTTATCAGACTGAGTTTACTGGTCAGGGGATGTGGTCAGGAAAAGGGTTTATCAGACTGAGTTTACTGGTCAGGGGATGTGGTCATGAAAAGGGTTTATCAGACTGAGTTTACTGGTCAGGGGATGTGGTCATGAAAAGGGTTTATCAGACTGAGTTTACTGGTCAGGGGATGTGGTCAGGAAAAGGGTTTACCAGACTGAGTTTACTGGTCAGGTGATGTGGTCAGGAAAAGGGTTTATCAGACTGAGTTTACTGGTCAGGTGATGTGGTCAGGAAAAGGGTTTATCAGACTGAGTTTACTGGTCAGGGGATGTGGTCAGGAAAAGGGTTTATCAGACTGAGTTTACTGGTCAGGGGATGTGGTCAGGAAAAGGGTTTATCAGACTGAGTTTACTGGTCAGGGGATGTGGTCAGGAAAAGGGTTTATCAGACTGAGTTTACTGGTCAGGGGATGTGGTCAGGAAAAGGGTTTACCAGGCTGAGTTTACTGGTCAGGGGATGTGGTCAGGAAAAGGGTTTATCAGACTGAGTTTACTGGTCAGGGGATGTGGTCAGGAAAAGGGTTTATCAGACTGAGTTTACTGGTCAGGGGATATGGTCAGGAAAAGGGTTTACCAGACTGAGTTTACTGGTCAGGGGATGTGGTCAGGAAAAGGGTTTATCAGACTGAGTTTACTGGTCAGGGGATATGGTCAGGAAAAGGGTTTATCAGACTGAGTTTACTGGTCAGGGGATGTGGTCAGGAAAAGGGTTTATCAGACTGAGTTTACTGGTCAGGGGATGTGGTCAGGAAAAGGGTTTATCAGACTGAGTTTACTGGTCAGGGGATGTGGTCAGGAAAAGGGTTTACCAGACTGAGTTTACTGCCTACTAGGCACAGATGCCAATTCAATGTCTATTCCACTTGGGTTCAACTTCATTTCATTGAAATCATGTGGAAAATGTGTTGATTCAACCAATGTGTGCCCCGTGGGTGGTCAGGTGACGTGGTGAAGAAGAATAGTTTTACCAGACTGAGTTTACTGGTCAGGTGATCTGGTTAACAAGACTGAGTTTCCTGGTCAGGTGATGTGGTCAGGAAAAACTAATGGCCTTACTTATGGGCAATAGCAGAGGACATTAAATGTTGCCGTGATTCATGACATCCTCCATTCATGATTCCCAGAAAGACACGTTAATGATCTGGGGCTTGTGGAGAGTTGAGTCTCTCTATCGTGTTGATTTGAGGGTGCTAATGTTGAGGTGGAGGCCTACTCTGTTGAGCTAGTGGTCTGATATGGATAATGGACCATGGCTCTTCATTGGCGGTGTCTTCCCATCCTCCCCCATGTAGTGTGCGTCAAGCCCATGGGACAGTAACAAGGTCCATATGTAGCCTCTTCCTCCAGCCTCCCCCTAAAACCTGAGGGGGGTAGTGCTAACAGGATGACAGCCTATTGATTTACTCACAAAAAGAAGAAGGGGAGAATGAGAGAGAAAGAGAGAGAGAGCGTAATAGCTCAAATAATTTGTAGTAGAATTCCCCCAAAAATACAGTCAAGAATCAAGACTAGTTGCTGGGTTGCAAGGTGCCTGTAACTACCACCAGAAACTACTAGATGTGTGTTTAATGTGACTTAAACTGCTAGTCATTTTCCCTGGCTTATCTTTTTATGACTAACACTTTTTATGACTATGCTTTTATGACTAATACTTTTTATGACTAACATTTTACTACCAGAAGCATTTGAAGAAGTCATCCTTTTCAGGAGGAGAAATCAACAATTAGACCGTGGGATCGTCTGAACTTTTCTCCAGAATCATGACCTAACTGCTCCATGCTATGTGGTTAGGGTGGGGCTTAGTAAAGGCAAATCAACCATTAAAAACATCTCCCCCAGCCTTACCCAGATACTTAACCTAATTTCTCACAGCAATAAAGTGATCAATCCATCATTAATTGACAGGACAGTATTGCTAATGCAGTACAGGGCTTGTCATGCTCTCTGACTCACTTCAAAGAACCATCAGATACACACCCTTAGTCCCAGTCCCCCCAAACTCGATCTGGTCCAATCTGAAATTGGGAATTCCGTGTTCAGAGATTTGTCATAAAAGAGTCTAAAACGACAATCAGATAAGGTCACAGTAATTACTCCCATAAGTAATGTTGTGTCTCACCATAATCGTTCCCTTAAAAGGTGACCAAAACAGTCATTGATAAGGATACGTTAAGGTTTCTTGCTGTTACAAAGCAGGCCTGTCTGTAAATGAGCAATTTGTGGGATTTTTTTTGTAAGTCATTCAACATAACATTTCTAGACCTGTGATGCTTCACTTTGGCAAAACAAGGACAAAACAGGGACAAAACAAGGACCAAACAAGGACAAAACAAGGACAAACAAGGACCAAACAAGGACAAAACAAGGACAAAACAAGGACCAAACAAGGACCAAACAAGGACCAAACAAGGACCAAACAAGGACCAAACAAGGACCAAACAAGGACCAAACAAGGACCAAACGAGGACAAAACAAGGACCAAACAAGGACAAAACAAGGACAAAACAAGGACCAAACAAGGACCAAACAAGGACCAAACAAGGACCAAACAAGGACCAAACAAGGACCAAACAAGGACAAAACAAGGACCAAACAAGGACCAAACAAGGACCAAACAAGGACCAAACAAGTAGCTTTCTCATAGACTGTATGTAGTATGGCTATTGTTTAAGAACTAGGCTTTACTTTCTAGGGGAATGGAAGGGGCCCCTCTGAATGAGTCTCCAGTCTTCCCACAACTAACACTATCAAAGACAGGAGACACTGTTGTCTGAAACCATACCAGCCACAGATATGCATTAGAATAATTGATCATTGGTGATGTGTTTTTGGGGTGTCCACATCAGAATGTTCAGGCATCTGGATTGTGTTCCTGCTGGGATCTTCCTGAATTTGAAAGAGCTGCAACATTATCAAGAAAGGATAGAGTTAAGTTTTAAAACAAGAAGATGTCAGCCACCCTTTGGACACACTGAGCCTCAGCATGTTTACAGCAGATGTCAAATTAACATGCTAACAAATAACATTGGCAAATAATAAATATTTTACACCTGTCAAAATGGCAAACACCATAATGATGCGTTTGTTGTCTTTTCTCAGCTACAACTCAATGGGGCCAAATTACAGGCAACATGTTAACAATTTAAGAGATCTCATTACAACTAACAATCGAGATTTATTCATGTAATAAATAAAACCAGAGGGATATTTAGGAGAGGAAATAAATGAAAGATATGTCACATATTGGGTGTATCCATTGTACCAGACAAAATATATATTGTGTTTCAAATCTAAATCAACAAAGTTTCTCATGCCTACTTAAGAAAATAGAAATTATTGGCACATTTTGGAGGATCTGTGACGATATACAGTGGGGCAAAAAAGTATTTAGTCAGCCACCAATTGTGCACGTTCTCCCACTTAAAAAGATGAGAGAGGCCTGTAATTTTCATCATAGGTACACTTCAACTATGACAGACAAAATGAGAAAAGAAATCCAGAAAATCACATTGTAGGATTTTTTATGAATTTATTTTCAAATTATGTTGGAAAATAAGTATTTGGTCATTAACAAAAGTTTATCTCAATACATTGTTATATACCCTTTGTTGGCAAAGACAGAGGTCAAACGTTTTCTGTAAGTCTTCACAAGGTTTTCACACACTGTTGCTGGTATTTTGGCCCGTTCCTCCATGCAGATCTCCTCTAGAGCACTGATGTTTTTGGGCTGTTGCTGGGCAACACGGACTTTCAACTCCCTCCAAAGATTTTCTATGGGGTTGAGATCTGGAGACTGGCTAGGCCACTCCAGGACCTTGAAATGCTTCTTACGAAGCCACTCCTTTGTTGCCCGGGCGGTGTGTTTGGGATCATTGTCATGCTGAAAGACCCAGCCACGTTTCATCTTCAATGCCCTTGCTGATGGAAGGAGGTTTTCACTCAAAATCTCACGATACATGGCCCCATTCATTCTTTCCTTTACACTAATCAGTCGTCCTGGTCCCTTTACAGAAAAACAGCCCCAAAGCATGATGTTTACACCCCCATGCTTCACAGTAGGTAAGGTGTTCTTTGGATGCAACTCAGCATTCTTTGTCCTCCAAACACGACGAGTTGAGCAGATGACATTCTCCCAATCTTCTTCTGGATCATCCAAATGCTCTCTAGCACACTTCAGACGGGCCTGGACATGTACTGGCTTAAGCAGGGGGACACGTCTGGCACTGCAGGATTGGAGGCCCTGGCGGTGTAGTGTGTTACTGATGGTAGGCTTTGTTACTTTGGTCCCAGCTCTCTGCAGGTCATTCACTCGGTCCCCCCGTGTGGTTCTGGGATTTTTGCTCACCGTTCTTGTGATCATTTTGACCCCACGGGGTGAGATCTTGCGTGGATCCCCAGATCGAGGGAGATTATCAGTGGTTTTGTATGTCTTCCATTTCCTAATAATTGCTCCCACAGTTGATTTCTTCAAACCAAGCTGCTTAGATTCAGTCTTCCCAGCCTGGTGCAGGTCTACATTTTTGTTTCTGGTGTCCTTTGAGACAGCTCTTTGATCTTGGCCATAGTGGAGTTTGGAGTGTGACTATTTCAGGTTGTGGACAGGTGTCTTTTATACTGATAACAAGTTCAAACAGGTGCCATTAATACAGGTAACAGGTGGAGGACAGGGGAGCCTCTTAAAGAAGAAGTTAAAGGTCTGTGAGAGCCAGAAATCTTGCTTGTTTGTAGGTGACCAAATACTTATTTTCCACCATAATTTGCAAATAAATTCATTAAAAATCCTACAATGTGATTTTCTGGATTTTTTTTTCTCATTTTGTCTGTCATAGTTGAAGTGTACCTATGAAGACAATTACAGGCCTCTCTCATCTTTTTAAGTGCGAGAACTTGCACAATTGGTGGCTGACTAAATACTTTTTTGCCTCACTGTACCTCAAGATTGATTATTTATTTGTTAACTACTGTCTGTTATGGTAAAACTATTCCATTCATAATAAACAAAATCTTCTGTATGGATCAGACAAAAAAAACAGCCATATCCTTGAACAACTCCCCACTGTCTGGTACTGGGAAAGGCTTTGATATGGGGTTGGTTACATGGGAATACGTGGGGGTGTCTGGGACATCTGTGTGTAACAACAAGCATGCTGATGAAGGCTACAGTATATGCCGGAATTACAATATACTGTATAATGTCCACTGTTCTCCAAGAGTGACTGGATATCTTTCACATATCTAGTTTGTTCCTTTAGTCAAGAACCATAGTTAGAATGAAAGGTAGCATCAGAAAAGCTTTTCCTCTGGTGTACCAATGTAGAGGACCTCAGAGGTAGATGAGACCAAACCCCCTGGAACAACTACTGGAGGATGATCTTGTTTCAGTTTCACTTGGGATTGATTCACTGTAAAAACAAAAACTAAAAAAAGCATTTCTCAAGTTCATAATCAGTGGAGGGAGTTAATACAGTTCCTTATAAGCCTCACTGGAGTTATTTTGTTTTATCATCAAATGAAAACAGGAAACTCACTCCTTCCTGTTCTTCACTCCTTGTTCTTGGATAACTTCTCTATGGATATCATCCCCATTTTCTATTTGAAGGTATACTGTGGTGCATGATAAGCTGGCTTCATGGATAGCTGTGTAGAAGGATTTCCGTTTGTCGTAATTTGGGGTTTCTTTTGTTCAGAAAAGTATTGAAAATATGAGTTACATACAATGTCACTTGATTCCACGTGAATCATTTAAGTGCCCATACATAATTGTTGTTATCAGGCTCACGCAGAGAGAATCGATCATGGTGTATCAAACCTCATACCACACCTCGTAGCATATTGCATCTCTACAGTATATGAACATTTTAGTCATTTAGCAGGCGCTCTTATACAGAGAGACCTACAGTTAGTGCATTCATCTTAGAATAGCTATGTGTGACAACCACATATCACAGTCGTAGTAAGAGGCCAGTTTCTTGCTTCATATAGATAATCCTCATCCACAAAGAAATCCATCACCACACTTACTGGCGGATAGTTTCTACATAGATTGTATAGTGTTAAACACACACACACCGTCATCCCATGCAGACTACACACACACACACACACACACACACACACACACACACACACACACACACACACACACACACACACACACACACACACACACACACACACACACACACACACACACACACACACACACACACACACACACACACACACACGTTCAATACAGTTAGTGTCACTTCAAGACGAGGTGGTGTTTGGTTGCTCCAGCTCCAAAAGACCACAACTTCCCTTCCCTTGTCCAGAAAGGAAGTGTAGAATAATGCAAAGATCATCTTTTCCCACTTTCCCCCTAGATAGTCTCTCTGTGTATTATTCCAGCCTCCTCTCTTTACCACATTGTCTGATACTCTGGTATCAGAGAAGAAGGCTCACCATTCTCCAACAGGGAGAATACAAGTGGGAGGGTTGAGTCCAAGATGGCAAAGGGCCAGCTGAACTGGAGGCGAGGCACCACACCCTAATAAGGTAATATCACAATGATCCAGTTGAATGTAGACACAAATATAATACTTTTTTGTATTACAACTTTTCTGAAATATTGTATTAGAATATGCTAATTAGGCAATATCTAATTAAAGCTGGAATAATAATGGTGAAACAGCCACATCTATTTGCAATATTACAACAACAAAGAAGTTATTGCAAACAATGAACACTGTCTTGTCCAACAGCGCCTCATTGCACGCACGATAGAAGAACAGAATATGTACTGCAAAAATGTTTTACCATGCTGCACAACGCTCAACGCTAGCTTGGCAACGAAAACAATAATACAGTTGGTGGGGTGGCCAGTGGTGCTGTTTCCCACTACCACGGATTCCATTTTTAAATATGCACAATTTGCATATATGACAAATCAAATGAAGTCAGACTAAATACTTTGGTTTCATTTTGTTTAGACACTCCAAGATTGGAATTGTATAGAGTAGATTGTGGATAAATGCTTTTTTCCAAATAAATGTTTCCGAAGAATACAAATTTGACCACACATCAACAATTCAAGTCTGGAAAATATTATATTTAATAACCAGACAAAATGATGTGACTGCAGATGCTTCTGAAACTGAATTTCTTTTGTTGGGTGTGTGAGAAGAGTCTGACTTCTGGAAAATGACAGTAAAGACAAGTACAATTAATTTAACCTACCAATTGCCAAATGCCTGTCTTAAACATCTCTACAAAGTAAGTTACTCCATAAAGTCCAGTTTGTAACATTCTCTATGAAGTGGGCTTTTAAATTATGTGAGCTTTGAAATTATGGATTTATGTAAATGTTATAATGAATTACATTCTGATGACGGTAGTATGATAACTAAAAGAAATATACATTTCCATCGAGTTCTAGACCTTTTTATGTTAACTTTTTGAAAGTACTAATAGTAAAGGACAAAAATACCCCAAAATCTCAAAATTGATAAGTAGATGAAAAAAATGTAATTTCAGCCTGTGGTGCCTCTCCTTAACATGGTCAATGGCATGTTAATGAGCTGTAATCTTCCAGTGATTTCCTTTTCATTAGGCTATGTTTACTTATGGAGTCAAAGAGGAGTTTAGGACCGCCTACTGAGTCTGGGTCCAGGAAGAGTCTACACTGAACACCAAAGGAAACTAGGAGCCTCTCTCTTTCATCTGCCCCAGACACTGTCTTTCCTTTATTTTACATTACTGTAGTCTATAATGTACTGTATGCAACAATTTCAATGCACTGAATTCCATTCCATTTTCTGAACATAGGCAGACCCTACATTTTTCAGTTCGGGTACCTCTGAAACAGCGACAGAAATGAATAATCACCACAGTACAAAATGGAGAGGCAGAATATCAACGGGCTAATACAGATAGATTGCTTAGGGAATTAGGATTAGTCACTGGTTAGATGTGGTGATATCCAGAACCAGATACTGGGACAGTGGGCTGGGTCAGGCCGGGATCTTGGCCAAAGCCAGTCTGACCCAGTACATCAGTTCTGGTCCTAGCAGAATGACCATAATGACAAACACATGGCCTGGCCACAAACAGAGCTGAAGACCAAGATACACAATATATGTTGTGTGTGTGTGTGTGTGTGTGTGCGTGCGTGTGTGTGTGTGTGTTTTTACATCTTGAGATTTCAGTCTAGAGGTTTGAGAGAAGAGTACTATTCTGGCACACAGTAGACAGTCTGGACTGGTTTGAAATCCACCACTGTCTAGAAATCAAAATACTTTAAATAGATCTTTACAGGACAAATTCTAACCCATATACTGTTGTTCTCTTTCAATAATCCTACATTTCTTCACAAGCTATTGTGCAATGACTTCATTTTGACCAAAGTTTTCTCAAGAAAACCAATGCTTTAGCGCCATCCAGTGGTTATATTGGGAAACTCAGTCTGTTCCTGTCTCCATATTAGTGCAGCTGTGAACACTGATATATATGAATGTATATCACATAATTTCTTCATCTCCCCATTTAGATGTATGTACAGAATTCAGGTTATGTATGTATGTATGTATGTATGTATGTATGTATGTATGTATGTATGTATGTATGTATGTATGTATGTATGTATGTATGTGTGTGTGTGTGTGTGTGTGTGTGTGTGTGTGTGTGTGTGTGTGTGTGTGTGTGTGTGTGTGTGTGTGTGTGTTTCACTTGCTTTGCCAATGTAAACATATGTTTACCATGCCAATAAAGCCATTTTAGTTGAATTGAATGTGTGTATGTTATAGAAGAGAGGGTGTTGCTGATCACAGCTAACACAACTGCCCAAAGTCATAAAAAATATGTTCCACTTCATAACTAAACAGAAGTCTATTGTACTGTAATAGTTATGCATTACGTGCACTGAAATTCCTCCTTGGGAAATTACGTCAGTTCTCTCAGACCACCACAAGGGGGTGGTATGGTCGTTGTTTCCCAAAATGGAAAAGGCCACTAGGTGAATGTCATTCAAGGTCACAATTGGCCCTCAGTTTCATCATCTGAGTACAAGGAACATTTGTGGAATGTAGCCAAAAGTCTCAAATGGGCTAAATGACAATGGGCTTTGATATGGTGACGTAGGCATAAACTGATGGTATTGCTAATGACTATGTATACAGCTTTGAAAATGTATCCATGAAATAACAAATGGTGTTCTTTGACTTTTTGATTTTAGTAATAATAAAGACAAATGCTTATGTTTAACCTTTGTGAACTGGTTGGGACAGGCTTTTATTTACTGTCAATGGTCATATCATCTTATGACATGTGTTATGTCATGTTTATGACAGTCTGATGATGCTGTTGTGACATAACATTCAAATGAAATGTTATGATTTTTGTTAGGACAAAAAACATGACATTTCAAAGGCACATTGCACTAACATAGGACAAATCCGGTTCATGCAACTGAGAACATGTATCCAGACATTGCAAAGGGACTGAGAACATGTATGTATCAGGCCACCTACTAGGTACCAATCACACATTCTAACTGTTCATTCCACAGAAAGATATTGGTTATTATTGTCTTTCCTCATAAAATGTGAAACTTGGCTCATATATGTGAGCTTGATGGAGTGCTCTGTTCCATTAGAGAAGAAGAGTGAGAGGGCAATGCTCTGTATCGGCGGCTGTAGTGGTTGTGCTCCTACCACACATGCACTGCCCTGATCCTGTCTATGAGATTGTGTAAAAAACAAGTATTTGAGTTGTCCACACCACAGGCACACACACTATACCAGGAGCGGACTGGGACCAAATATCAGCCCTGGCATTTCTAACACACCGGACCATTTTTCCTTTGAGGCCCCCATTACTAGCCAGATAATTATCATTTTGCACAAAAAAAAAAAAACAAGTTAGACATGCCCACTAGGCTAAAAATGGACCAGCCCATCTGGCATTTCCCCAAAGTGCCAGATGGCCAGTCCATCCCTGCACACACACACACACACACACACACACACACACACACACACACACACACACACACACACACACACACACACACACACACACACACACACACACACACACACACACACACACACACACACACACAAACACACACACACACACACACACACAGTGGCTCACCCCCTATTGGTCAGCGTCTCTCCACCCCACCGCTGGAGTCTCTAAGGGGTCTGCTGCAGCTCTGTGCTCCAGGGGCCTGGAAACACTGGAGGGAGGCTTTTTGCTTCTATTTTTGGTCCGGATATCTCTAAGCACAGGACCACAGTCCACCCCCCGCCCATTTCCTACACAGTGGTTACCAGTATAGTTCTCCTCAAATGATCCTTTCTGGGCAGATAAGGAAACACATTCTACCAGTGTAGAGAGGACGAGGCAACATGATACCACAGAAACAAAGACTACTAGAATGTGAGCAAGGGTAGGCTAAGAACCAGCCATAAATCCTGTTCTTCCTGCATAGCCCAGAGGCAATGACCAAGTGTTCACTCAACCATAGTCAGGCAGGCCATGGTTGGAGCTCCCTTCCCCCATCCTCCATAATAGGAGTTTGGCAGCAGCCTCCTCCCAAGTGTGCAAGGCATAGACCAGACCAGAGTGGTTTCATCTGAACCCAGATACCTTAGTTAGACATCTTGTTAACTATGCTTCTCAGTACTACATTCACACTAGAACTTAAAAAGACTTTCAAGTAAGATATCCTGAGGAAAGTCTACACCTTTAGCCTATTTGCATATTTCCGTTGTTGTATACTGCATTACGTCTAGCGGTACACTGACTACAGTGGTAAAACACTACAGAAACGGAACAATTCACCAAGGCTGCTTGGCATATAATATAATGTTAACCCAAAGTAATGTATTCACAGCCAATGCTGAAACCAGTGCATACCGGTAATAATGTACTTAGGTGTGGCCAGAGGAACAGTCTTGTTCAATTGAATACTGGAAATAATTAATCTTGTATGAGGATGGTGTGTTAAATGATGAATGATGGGTACCTGTCAGTTCAGGTACATGAAACTAGGCTAAACCTTACATCAGCTAATAGTTAAGAGTGTCAGGTAAAACATCACTTGACATTACACAAATACTCCCCTCTGAGTGAAGAATAGGGACTGCCCACATTCCTACAATATAAGAGGGACGGACTAAATTCCCCAAATAGCCTATGGGACTGCAGTTTCGTGTAGTAGCCCGTTAGAGGAAACATGTTTATGAATGAATGAGATCATCATTAGGCTGAGATAACTATTCTAAGAGTATATAACTGTATGAGATAGATCCAGTAGGCTACATAGAGGGGTATGTGGTGTAGAACCATATGCTGCTTCATCATCAGACATTTAGGGTACCTAAATAATATCTTGGGAGAACAATAATTTTAGTGCGCATTACTGCGTGCGTAATAACAGCCTACAAATACGCAATGTTGTCACTCAGTGAGTGTTGTGTACATTGATTGTGAATTCATGTAGGCTACAAATTCAACATTCTTCATTCATTATACAATAAAAAAACAGTTTATTTAGAAATAGGAAATCTGTATAGGCATAAACTATATCATGCACTCTTTTCCTTCCCTCCGTGTCCCCGGAGGTGGGTATCCTGCTATTGATAGTGGCGAATGCCAGCGGGCATTACAACAGCAAGCGGCCATCTGCCAGCCTAGCGAACTAGCAACCCCACCAGCTGCAGTCGCAAAACGCCCTACAAAGCAGGACATGCATGCAGCTTCTGACGTCTGCGGCCACACTGCGCTACAAAGCGTAGAAAACCGAAGAGCGGAAACAATGAGATTCAAGCTTATAGAAACCGCATGGTTTAAAGACCAGCACGTTTTACGAAGACGTCTCTAAGTGCATTTCGGCTCATATTGAATTGAAGGTTAGATTTGAGGATTATTTCCCCACGAAAAAAATAAATACAAGACTCATGCAGGGACAGTTCTATACCCCGACATGGCGGCAAGAAAAAAGAGAGAGCTTTTTACTATTTTGGAAACTAACGCGGACACAGAAACTACCACGGTCTCCGACAGTGAAGATTCTCCGCTTAATCTTTCAGTCGATGTAAAGTGGTTTGAAATTCCTTTCAGAAAGCCAGACTCGGACGAGGAGGAAGACGAAGTACAGGAGGACGGCGAGGAGGGGGAGAATGGATTCAAAAGCACAGCAGCAACGGAGGACACTGCAGACGCAGTCAGTTACATCGCGGAAGGAGGCTGCAATATTATTTTGGTCACTGGCAATGGAATCAAGCACGAGGAGGAGGAGTACGCGAAGGAGTGCTATTATTCTACCTCCAATAACTGCTCTGACACCACGTCAAACGACTCGGATATTGATTTCTCCGATTTGGAGGAGGAGGAGCACACGAGTTTTTTCAGCTTTGATGATGACTTGGATGAAGACTGCACTTCTCCCGACTTCTGGGGCGAACCTGATCAGGTAATTTCAATAGAGCCATTCTCCGCTGTCAGTGGCCCACAGCATTCGCTGGGGGACGATGCTGACACTCGTGACTATTTCCGGTTACTCTTTCCAGATTCTTTTTTTGAACACATGGTAGAACAAACAAACAGTTACGCCCTCTATCGGCAAAGGAGGAGTGGAAAGTCCGACCCCCACTGGCATCCCACTGACCTGAGAGAGATGAAAGCTTACATAGGACTGAACATTCTTATGGGCATCAACCAGCTTCCTGATGCTGACATGTACTGGGCCAGTGACATTTTCATAGGCAATGCAGGCTTTAAAAAGACTATGACAGCTAGGCGCTTTGAGAAACTCACCCAGAACCTACATCTATGCGACCGTGAGTCGGAGCCTGTGCGTGGCGAGCGAGGGTATGATGGCCTCTACAAAATACGTGCTCTGCTGGACGTCGTTGAGAACACCATGTGGGACTCGTACACACCCAACCGCTGCCTGACCATCGACCAGGGTGCCGTGGCTGTGAAAGGTAGTTTCTCCCCGACTCAGTGCATGCCCTCCAAGCCCCTAAAGAAAGGACTCAAAGTGTGGATGCTGTGTGATTCCCGTTCAGGCTACTGTCACCGTGCCAGGATCTATGTGGGCAAGGCCAGCGAGGAGGCGGCGGTGGCTGCCCTGGGCTACCGAGTGGTGACGTCCCTGGTGAGGGGTCTGGAGGGGAAGCACCATCACATCTTCATGGACAGCTTCTTCACCTCTGTGCCCCTCATGCAGAGGCTCCTCCGGAACGGCCTCTACGCCTGCGGCCCCACCCAGCCCAGTCGCCGTGGTTACCCTGAGGTCCTCCGCCCATGCAACGTCGGCAAGCTGTCGCCAGGCGAGTTTTACCAGTGCCAGCGCGGCAACCTTGTCGCCACGGTAACCCGGGACACCAAAGTGGTCAGCTGTCTGTCTTCCAACTCGGCACCGGGGATTGTGGGTATCAGCCCGGGCAGGCAGCAGCAGCATGAGTGGGAGGTGGATAGTGATGGCGGAGGAGGAGTGTCTTTTGGGGTTCCACACCCCCTCCCCCTGCTACTGTACCAGGAGAACATGAGAGGGGTGGACCTGTGTGACCAGCTGAGGGAGTGTTACCAGGTGGGGCGCCCTTGCAAGAAGTGGTGGCGCTACTTCCTGTGGTTCTACGTCAACCTCTGCATCGTCAACGCCTACGTCATCCTACGAGAGAGCCGCGGGGGCGCCCCTCCGGCTGGCTGCAACGGGAAACAGTTCACCCAGCGCCACTTCCGCGTCCGCCTGGCACAGCAGCTCATCGGGGACTACCAGGGGGCGAGGGGTATGGAGCGGGCGGCACGTAAACGCCACGCAGACTCACCCATTGAGTACGGGCACCGACTGGACCGCATGTCTGAACGCTCCCGGCGCTGCAGGAACTGCACAAACAAGGGGCTGCGACATGAGAGCGTGTTTGGTTGCAAGATATGTAACGTTCACCTGTGCAGGGGAGGGTGCTTCTCAGAGTTCCATAAATAAGTCTGGATAGTGGTTTGTGTTTTTGTGTCAACAAACTAACTTCTGTCAAAAAACAATGTTTTTTATATGCTAAGATTTGTAAATCCAAAGGTTACCATGACAGGTGCACATTATAGTTACACTTTATTACATGTAGAAGTAGACTAGTCACTAAGTTGTAGGATAGAATAAGTATTATCGCACGAATGACTAGAGAAAATAAACTGTAATAGTTCATTTATATTAGTATAGAATGTCTTTGGCTCATTGCCTTTCGTAACACTGACAAAAAATGCCTTGTGTCACTTTTTATATCATGAAAATAATATGTTTTTATATGAAATTGAGACAAAAAAAACAGTGAAGACATTTTCTGCACTTACATCAACAAAATGTTTACTGTGGGAAGTTTATCTCTGCTTTTCCAAAAGAAATTTGTCCTGAAGATGTTCCTTTTATTGTTGTACACGGTTCTTTCCTCGTGACTAAAGCCTCTTGTTGGTAAATAAAAAGAAAGAAATGTACTTAAAGGCTTAAAGGACAATCAGTAGTTGAAACAATAACAAAGCATTCTCTCTGCCCCTGTTTCGGTAAAAAGCTGAGGAATGGGCCCTACCTCTCTCCAATTCATAGACAGAGGACTGACCATCGATGATATAACAATTGTAGTTTTAACCATGTTTTGATGCTATATAGAGTTTGTTTACATTTACTTTGTTTACAAACATTACAGTAAAATAATATTTTAGTTGAACTAACCTCATGAGGCATTTATATTCTTTATACATTTTTATGTAAAAAAAAATGTAATTCAAATTAACAGTCAATACTAAGCCTCACATAATTACTGCAAGAATACGTTTGACCATTTCCTGCTGGGGCTACCCATACGTAACATGTATGCATGACTGTTGCTTCGGATAAAAGCTTCTGCTTAATGGCATATTATACATTTGCTCGCAGGTTAAAGACATTACAGCTTTTAAAGACAATTTCCGATTGAGCTGACATGCAAGATGCAGTGAACGCGTGAACATTGCCTTTAAAAGATGCAATAACCCACGATTTTGATTTCTTTTTAAATTTAAACTTAAATTAGGTAGGCCTACAGTATATACTCTGTATCTACATCAAATGGATTTCTACTTGTTCACTAGAAATTCCCCCAACCCAACACACACACAGACACACACACAGACACACACACACACACACACACACACACACACACACACACACACACACACACACACACACACACACACACACACACACACACACACACACACACACACACACACACATGAAAAGTGGTTTACAGACCTTCAAGGGGACACAGCTTGTAGCAATTATGGGGCAGAAAAAGCCTCTGTGTATTTCCCAGCCAGCGGACACACTGTTGCCATTTCACAGGCTCCCCAACCACACCACTACAGAACAACACAACCATCTGTGAACAGAGTAGCCTACCCTGGGTCCCGGGTCAGCCCAAACCTATGTGCCGTGCTCGTCAGTGAGACGGGTTTGAGTGGGAAGGAAGGGTAACGTACAGACAGTATCTGTTTCAGAGGTTGGTTAAAGCACATGCAGAATCAGTCAAATATTCATCCTCAGATAATTACTGCAATAATTAGTTTGACCATTTTTGGGAAATCGAGGTTATAAATGTCAATGACTGTTGTTTATTTATTTTAGCTAAAGCCATAAACCACGGTTCTCAAAAAATGTTGGGGTCGGGGACCCCAAATTCATCAGGGACCCCCTCATAATCAAAACACAACTCAAGTGAGATAAAAAAAATTAAAAAAACATAGCATACAAGCCAGACAAACCAAGTCTCGGAACCTGGGAAGGAACATTTGAAAGGCCTGCCTCTTGAGAACCATCTAATTTCCTGCAATTCTACAGATTTCGTCATGTGGAAGAGAGATGTTTTGTTGTTGCAGCTTAAAAGCGAATATCATGCAATTCTATTACATCTATTACACCCTCTAAACTTATTCCACGGATTCCAAAATGCATTTTAATCTGTTGTTTTTAGTAATATTATAATTTTTTAATTCTACTTTTTAAATTGAATTTGAGCTCTGACCCCACTTTGAGAAGCCCTGCCATAAACTACATCTCTTTGGAATAGTTTTGGCTAAAGCTACAGGACAGTCGGTTGAGGTCTGTGTGCAGGGCTGGATCTAGCCTTTTGGGATACCCTAAACCAGATTTGGTTGGGTGGGCAAAACATTTTGTGGCCCCCCTCTTGACAGCGGAGATTAAAAGAAAAATACCTTTAAACTGAATTTGCTGCAATTCTACTCATTTTGCCCTGGGACAGAGAGGAACATCCTCAGTTTTACTGTACATTTCCTGCAGATCTAAACATTGTGCCATGGCGTGCGCCCCATATGAAAAAATACTATAGTGTATACCATGGTAGGAATACTATGGTATTCACTGTAATGTTTTTGCAGACTTTACCGTAGTATTCACTGTAGTATACTTAAGCAGTAAGGCCCGAGGGGGTGTGGTATGGACAATATACTGCGATTAAGGGCTGTTCTTTTGCGTCATTCCTGGATACAGCCCTATGCTGTGGTATATTAGCCATAACACAACCCCACAAGGCACCTTATTGCTATTATAAACTGGTTACCAACGTAATTAGAGCAGTAAAATAAATGTTTTGTCGTACCTATGGTATACAGTCTGATATACCATGGCTGTCAGCCAATCAGCATTCAGGGCTCGAACCACCCAGTTTATAAAGTAGTGTACTGTAATATACTGTAGTATTCACTGTAGCAAATATAAATACTGTAGTAAAAAAAGAGTAGCATATACTATAGTAATTACTGTAGTGCTTTTGTGGACTGTAATATACTGTGGTATTTACTGTAATGTTTTTGCTGACTGTGGTACGTTATACTGTAGTAAGTACTGTAGTGTTTTTATGGAATGGTGTATACTGTAGTATTTACAGATTGCACAAATTGGGATATGAGGGATAATATAGGCAGGATATATGCAAATTAAATACTGTAGTATTTACTATAGTTAAAAAAGGTAGTGATTTGAGGACTGTAGTATTTACTACAGTGTTTTTTGTGTGTATAATACTGTAATGTGAACTATAGTATTCTACAGTATACTACAAAATTCTATTCTCAATACTACACATGATCGAGGAATACTACGGTGTGGAGTATAGTATTCTACAGTATACTACAGTTTACTACATAATTCTATAGTAAGTACTGTAGTGGGTGGAGATCAACTTTTACAGTTTTAAAGCAAATTGGCTGAAATTCTACACATTTTGCCATGACTTATGCCATGTTAAAATTATATCTGAGTGAGAGTGGCTTACAAAATCATTGGGGGCCCTCTGGAAGTCAGGGCTCCTGGGCAGGTACCCTTCATACCGGGTCAGTCATTTGGCCATGATTACTACAAGTTTAGATAGCCGGCTAGGCTAACTTACCAATCCATTTTTTTTTTGTGAATGACAATTAAGTGACTGTCATTGAATGACATAACAAAAGGAAAACTGCTTATGCACAATCACATTTTGTAACAGCATACTCAACAGTAGCCTAAATTGAGACCCCCCTTTTTGTGTTGAGGCCGGGGGACCTACGCTACCGCTTATGTCGCTTATGCCTGGAGCCAGCCCTTGCTCTTACAAAGAAAGATTGCAGTTTTGAAACTGCAGTAACTGCAGTCGACTGTCCAATTTTGGATGGAGTAATTACAGAATAACTGCAGTGTACTGCAGTTGAACTGCAATTATACTGCAGTTACACTGCAGTAAAAAACAACAACATTATTTTGGATTCAGTATCTGACTGCAGTTTTAAGGGTGTCTGTGTGTAATCAGGGATGGAGCCTGTTTTCATAGTTCAGAACACCCTTGTGTGTCCTCCTGGGGTTTTGGTTTCTTGCTCCCCCCCCTCTCTCTCCCTCTCTCTCTCTCTCTGTTTCTCATTCTCTGTCTCTCACTCTCTCTGGTGTACCGTCTCTTGCTCTCCAGGCACTGCTGGGCCGACACACACACTGCTCTGCTGTGCTGTGCAATCTTTCTCCCACTCTTTCACTCAGCTCTGCTGTTCTCTCTGTCTCTCTCAGCTCTGCCATGCTATCCCCCCCTCTCCACCCCCCCTCCCTCTCTGCTGCTCCCCAGCTGGAAGAGGGTTAGTCAACTGGACGCCCCTCCCGCTGATACATGGGAGCCCCGCGGGGAGTCGCCATGGCAACACCGACCAGCGAAGACAGGAGTCGCCAGCAGGCCCTTACGGTTGTCATGGGTACTCTCTCTGGCTACGGGGGCGGCAGGCGCTAGAGGCCACACCTCCTCAACCCCTTTCCAAAACCAAGCAAGGCTGAGGCATACACTGTAGGTCTACACACTGTAAATGGCTGACTGTCTGTTTCTGATGTAGCCAGCGCCTTCCAGGCAAGGCACACTTTCGGCCTTCTACACTCAGTAAATACATGTATAGCATGGCTGTCCGTCTTTTCTGCTGTAACCTTTCAAGAGATGATGGTGAGAGGCAGGGTTGGGTAGATTACTTTCTAAATGTAACCTGTTAGCCTACTAGTTACCTGTCCAAATTGTAATCAGTAACATAACTTTTGGTTTACCCAAACTCAGCAACGTAATCTGATTACTTTCAGTTACGTTTGGATTTCTTACCCCTTAACCTTTTACTTCAGTGGGCTAAATCAGGATTTCTTGGTTGTCTTAAACAAAGCTAGTTTGAAACAAAAGTATGCACCTCACACACACGTGGTTATGGGTAACAACAAAAAACTGACACGTACCATGTCAGATGTATAACCTTTTGAGTTTGCATTCCAATATTACACTTTATATAGACCCCTTTCTGTGCCGCATGAGGGCGATGCCCGCAAGTTGGTGGCAGAACAAGTTCTCATAGAATGCGAGCAATAAAAGCCTCTATTTGCATGTTGCTTATGAGTGCATTTCACACTACTTTTGGATTATAATTGGATTTTAAGGCTCGTATGAATGTCCTGCTTAATATAATGTTTGTATCATTTAAGTATAGTCAACTGGATTATACTTAAAAAACACTTCAACCAGTAAAATGGCTCTTAGACTAGCTTTTGCTACAGACTATATCAATGAGCGTTAGCATTCTGGCTAACATTTTGCAAATATCACAACCAAATATAATCTTAACGACTGTTCAAGCAAGGATCAAAACATTGTCAGCGTATGAGAACAAAAAAAAGTTAATCTAGGCTATGTTGAATGGCGCAGATGGTGATGGCTTTCTTACTGCCGCCCAGAGTCCCGCGCCTCCGTGTGTGACGTCAATATGTAGTGTACTGGAAAAGGGTCTATACATCACAGAAGACTGAAATATAACAACTCCATTTGACAAAGAAACATCAGATTTCTGCCATTTTAAAAATAATCATGTTTATTAATTATGAAAATATGAATAACATTCTACCCATGAGGCTACTAGAAGGGGATTTGGTCATTTGACTGCAGGAAAGGGCTACGAGGCATTAGAAGACGACGAAAAGGATCCATCAAACGCATTTGGTGTGTCATCAAAGTGGTCTCTGGCTCATGGATAGACTCTCAGGTGGAACACAACGAGACCTGTGCCTTTTTTCAATGCTGAATTGAATGTCATTTAGAAAACAGAAAGGTGTCATCATTTTTCGCAAACATCCTTTCTGAATTTAAAAGTAATCCAAGAAGTATATGGAATCGGATTACAATATTTTCGCTAGTAACGTAACTGATTACCGGTACAGTTTTCTTATAGTCAGTTACTCCCCAAACCTGGTGAGATGAGAGGCTAAATCACCAAACATTTTAGGTGGTGCTGCTTCATCTAAACAAATACACAAAATCATTTTGGGTAGAGTGTCCGTATATTTTCATGGCTTTGTTTTTCCATGCATGTCATGAGGAACAGCACAAGCCCTCTTTCAGGATAACGTTCCCAACTGGACCATAATGTATCTTATAATTACCTCACTTTCATACATCTAATTAGGTTGTGATATGGTGATCTATTCATCCCTGTCTCCCAAATTCTATCCTATTCTGCTATACGTCCTTTCTCCTATTCTGCTATACGGACTAGTCCTTTCTCCTATTCTGCTATACGGGCTAGTCCTTTCTCCTATTCTGCTATACGGACTAGTCCTTTCTCCTTTCTCCTATTCTGCTATACGGACTAGTCCTTTCTCCTTTCTCCCATTCTGCTATACGGACTAGTCCTTTCTTCTATTCTGCTATACGGGCTAGTCCTTTCTTTTATTCTGCTATACGGACTAGTCCTTTCTTCTATTCTGCTATACGGACTAGTCCTTTCTCCTTTCTCCTATTCTGATATACGGACTAGTCCTTTCTTCTATTCTGCTATACGGACTAGTCCTTTCTTCTATTCTGCTATACGGACTAGTCCTTTCTCCTATTCTGCTATACGGACTAGTCCTTTCTTCTATTCTGCTATACGGACTAGTCCTTTCTCCTTTCTCCTATTCTGCTATACGGACTAGTCCTTTCTCCTTTCTCCTATTCTGCTATACGGACTAGTCCTTTCTTCTATTCTGCTATACGGGCTAGTCCTTTCTCCTTTCTCCTATTCTGCTATACGGGCTAGTCCTTTCTCCTTTCTCCTATTCTGCTATACGGACTAGTCCTTTCTCCTTTCTCCTATTCTGCTATACGGGCTAGTCCTTTCTCCTATTCTGCTATACGGGCTAGTCCTTTCTCCTATTCTGCTATACAGGCTAGTCATTTCTCCTTTATCCTATTCTGCTATACGGACTAGTCCTTTCTCCTTTCTCCTATTCTGCTATACGGACTAGTCCTTTCTCCTATTCTGCTATACGGACTAGTCCTTTCTCCTATTCTGCTATACGGGCTAGTCCTTTCTCCTATTCTGCTATACGGGCTAGTCCTTTCTCCTTTCTCCTATTCTGCTATACGGGCTAGTCCTTTCTCCTATTCTGCTATACGGGCTAGTCATTTCTCCTATTCTGCTATACGGACTAGTCCTTTCTCCTATTCTGCTATACGTCCTTTCTCCTATTCTGCTATACGGACTAGTCCTTTCTCCTTTCTCCTATTCTGCTGTACGGACTAGTCCTTTCTCCTTTCTCCTATTCTGCTATACGGGCTAGTCCTTTCTCCTATTCTGCTATACGGGCTAGTCCTTTCTCCTATTCTGCTATACAGGCTAGTCATTTCTCCTTTCTCCTATTCTGCTATACGGACTAGTCCTTTCTCCTTTCTCCTATTCTGCTATACGGACTAGTCCTTTCTCCTATTCTGCTATACGGACCAGTCCTTTCTCCTATTCTGCTATACGGGCTAGTCCTTTCTCCTATTCTGCTATACGGGCTAGTCCTTTCTCCTTTCTCCTATTCTGCTATACGGGCTAGTCCTTTCTCCTATTCTGCTATACGGACTAGTCCTTTCTCCTATTCTGCTATACGGCCTAGTCCTTTCTCCTATTCTGCTATACGGGCTAGTCCTTTCTCCTTTCTCCTATTCTGCTATACGGACTAGTCCTTTCTCCTTTCTCCTATTCTGCTATACGGGCTAGTCATTTCTCCTTTCTCCTATTCTGCTATACGGACTAGTCCTTTCTCCTATTCTGCTATACGGACTAGTCCTTTCTCCTATTCTGCTATACGGGCTAGTCCTTTCTCCTATTCTGCTATACGGGCTAGTCATTTCTCCTTTCTCCTATTCTGCTATACGGACTAGTCCTTTCTCCTTTCTCCTATTCTGCTATACGGACTAGTCCTGTCTCCTTTATCCTATTCTGCTATACGGACTAGTCCTTTCTCCTATTCTGCTATACGGGCTAGTCCTTTCTTCTATTCTGCTATACGGACTAGTCCTTTCTCCTTTCTCCTATTCTGCTATACGGACTAGTCCTTTCTCCTTTCTCCTATTCTGCTATACGGACTAGTCCTTTCTTCTATTCTGCTATACGGGCTAGTCCTTTCTCCTTTCTCCTATTCTGCTATACGGGCTAGTCCTTTCTCCTTTCTCCTATTCTGCTATACGGACTAGTCCTTTCTCCTTTCTCCTATTCTGCTATACGGGCTAGTCCTTTCTCCTATTCTGCTATACGGGCTAGTCCTTTCTCCTATTCTGCTATACAGGCTAGTCATTTCTCCTTTCTCCTATTCTGCTATACGGACTAGTCCTTTCTCCTTTCTCCTATTCTGCTATACGGACTAGTCCTTTCTCCTATTCTGCTATACGGGCTAGTCCTTTCTCCTATTCTGCTATACGGACTAGTCCTTTCTCCTATTCTGCTATACGGGCTAGTCATTTCTCCTTTCTCCTATTCTGCTATACGGACTAGTCCTTTCTCCTATTCTGCTATACGGGCTAGTCCTTTCTCCTATTCTGCTATACGGACTAGTCCTTTCTCCTATTCTGCTATACGGGCTAGTCATTTCTCCTTTCTCCTATTCTGCTATACGGACTAGTCCTTTCTCCTATTCTGCTATACGGACTAGTCCTTTCTCCTATTCTGCTATACGGGCTAGTCCTTTCTCCTATTCTGCTATACGGGCTAGTCATTTCTCCTTTCTCCTATTCTGCTATACGGACTAGTCCTTTCTCCTTTCTCCTATTCTGCTATACGGACTAGTCCTGTCTCCTTTATCCTATTCTGCTATACGGACTAGTCCTTTCTCCTATTCTGCTATACGGACTAGTCCTTTCTTCTATTCTGCTATACGGACTAGTCCTTTCTCCTTTCTCCTATTCTGCTATACGGACTAGTCCTTTCTCCTTTCTCCTATTCTGCTATACGGACTAGTCCTTTCTTCTATTCTGCTATACGGGCTAGTCCTTTCTCCTTTCTCCTATTCTGCTATACGGGCTAGTCCTTTCTCCTATCTCCTATTCTACTATACGGACTAGTCCTTTCTCCTTTCTCCTATTCTGCTATACGGGCTAGTCCTTTCTCCTATTCTGCTATACGGGCTAGTCCTTTCTCCTATTCTGCTATACAGGCTAGTCATTTCTCCTTTCTCCTATTCTGCTATACGGACTAGTCCTTTCTCCTTTCTCCTATTCTGCTATACGGACTAGTCCTTTCTCCTATTCTGCTATACGGGCTAGTCCTTTCTCCTATTCTGCTATACGGACTAGTCCTTTCTCCTATTCTGCTATACGGGCTAGTCATTTCTCCTTTCTCCTATTCTGCTATACGGACTAGTCCTTTCTCCTATTCTGCTATACGGACTAGTCCTTTCTCCTATTCTGCTATACGGGCTAGTCCTTTCTCCTATTCTGCTATACGGACTAGTCATTTCTCCTTTCTCCTATTCTGCTATACGGACTAGTCCTTTCTCCTTTCTCCTATTCTGCTATACGGACTAGTCCTGTCTCCTTTATCCTATTCTGCTATACGGACTAGTCCTTTCTCCTATTCTGCTATACGGGCTAGTCCTTTCTCCTATTCTGCTATACGGGCTAGTCATTTCTCCTATTCTGCTATACGGACTAGTCCTTTCTCCTATTCTGCTATACGTGCTTTCTCCTATTCTGCTATACGGACTAGTCCTTTCTCCTATTCTGCTATACGTCCTTTCTCCTATTCTGCTATATGGACTAGTCCTTTCTCCTATTCTGCTATACGTCCTTTCTCCTATTCTGCTATACGGACTAGTCCTTTCTCCTATTCTGCTATACGGACTAGTCCTTTCTTCTATTCTGCTATACGGACTAGTCCTTTCTCCTATTCTGCTATACGGACTAGTCCTTTCTCCTATTCTGCTATACGTCCTTTCTCCTATTCTGCTATACGGACTAGTCCTTTCTCCTATTCTGCTATACGTCCTTTCTCCTATTCTGCTATATGGACTAGTCCTTTCTCCTATTCTGCTATACGTCCTTTATCCTATTCTGCAATACGGACTAGTCCTTTCTCCTATTCTGCTATACGGACTAGTCCTTTCTCCTATTCTGCTATACGGCCTAGTCCTTTCTCCTTTCTCCTATTCTGCTATACGGACTAGTCCTTTCTCCTTTCTCCTATTCTGCTATACGGACTAGTCCTTTCTCCTTTCTCCTATTCTGCTATACGGGCTAGTCCTTTCTCCTATTCTGCTATACGGACTAGTCCTGTCATGTTTTGTCTTATATTGTCTTGTCATTATGCTTTCCCTTCTGTTCGTTTCCCCCTGCTGGTCTTTTTAGGTTCGTTCCTTTTTCTCTCTCCTTCCCTCTCTCTCCTCTCTATCGTTCCGTTCCTGCTCCCAGCTGTTCCCCATTCTCCTACTCACTCATTTAGTCTTTGCACACCTGTTCCCTATCTTGTCCTCTGATTAGAGTCCCTATTTCTCCCCTTGTTTTCCGTTTCTGTCCTGTCGGATCCTTGTATGATGTTCGCTGTGCTGTGTCTTTGTCTCGCCCTGTCGTGTCTTGTCTCCTTCAGATGCTGCGTGTGAGCAGGTGTCTGAGTCTGCTACGGTCGGTGCCTTCCCGAGGCAACCTACAGTTAATGGTCGAGTCTCCAGTCTGTCCTCGTCACTACGAGTGGATTTAAGTTTTTTATGTTTTGTTTTCTGCTCTGATTGTCCAGGAGTATTGCTTTTATCCTTTACTGGAATAAAGACTCTGTTTTCGCCAAGTCGCTTTTGGGTCCTCATTCACCTGCATAACAGAAGGATCCGACCAAGAATGGACCCAGCGACTACGGATTCTCGTAACACTGTCGTCGAGATCCAGGGAGCCATGCTCGGCAGACACGAGCAGGAATTGTCTGCTGCTCGCCATGCCGTTGAGACCCTGGCCGCTCAGGTTTCCGACCTCTCTGGACAGTTCCAGAGTCTTCGTCTCGTGCCACCTGCTACTTCCTGGTCTGCCGAGTCTCCGGAACCTAGGGTTAATAACCCACCTTGTTACTCCGGGCAGCCCACTGAGTGCCGCTCTTTTCTCACCCAGTGTGATATTGTGTTCTCTCTCCAACCCAACACATACTCAAGAGAGAGAGCTCGGGTTGCTTACGTCATATCACTCCTTACTGGCCGGGCTCGAGAGTGGGGCACAGCTATCTGGGAGGCAAGGGCTGATTGTTCTAACAATTACCTGAACTTTAAAGAGGAGATGATACGGGTTTTTGATCGTTCAGTTTTTGGTAGGGAGGCTTCTAGGGCCCTGGCTTCCCTATGTCAAGGTGATCGATCCATAACGGATTACTCTATAGAGTTTCGCACTCTTGCTGCCTCTAGTGACTGGAACGAGCCGGCGCTGCTCGCTCGTTTTCTGGAGGGACTCCACGCAGAGATTAAGGATGAGATTCTCTCCCGGGAGGTTCCTTCCAGTGTGGACTCTTTGATTGCACTCGCCATCCGCATAGAACGACGGGTAGATCTTCGTCACCGAGCTCGTGGAAGAGAGCGCGCGTTAACGGTGTTTCCCCTCTCCGCATCGCAACCATCTCCTCCCTCCGGCTCAGAGACTGAGCCCATGCAGCTGGGAGGTATTCACATCTCGACTAAGGAGAGGGAACGGAGGATCACCAACCGCCTGTGCCTCTATTGCGGACTTGCTGGACATTTTGTCAATTCATGTCCAGTAAAAGCCAGAGCTCATCAGTAAGCGGAGGGCTACTGGTGAGCGCTACTACTCAGGTCTCTCCATCAAGATCCTGTACTACTATGTCGGTCCATCTACGCTGGACCGGTTCGGGTGCTACATGCAGTGCCTTGATAGACTCTGGGGCTGAGGGTTGTTTTATGGACGAAGCATGGGCTCGGAAACATGACATTCCTCTCAGACAGTTAGGGAAGCCTACGCCCATGTTCGCCTTAGATGGTAGTCATCTCCCCAGTATCAGATATGAGACACTACCTTTAACCCTCACAGTATCTGGTAACCACAGTGAGACTATTTCCTTTTTGATTTTTCGTTCACCTTTTACACCTGTTGTTTTGGGTCATCCCTGGCTAGTATGTCATAATCCTTCTATTAATTGGTCTAGTAATTCTATCCTATCCTGGAACGTTTCTTGTCATGTGAAGTGTTTAATGTCTGCTATCCCTCCTGTTTCTTCTGTCCCCTCTTCTCAGGAGGAACCTGGTGATTTGACAGGAGTGCCGGAGGAATATCATGATCTGCGCACGGTCTTCAGTCGGTCCAGAGCCAACTCCCTTCCTCCTCACCGGTCGTATGATTGTAGTATTGATCTCCTTCCGGGGACCACTCCTCCTCGGGGTAGACTATACTCTCTGTCGGCTCCCGAACGTAAGGCTCTCGAGGATTATTTGTCTGTGTCTCTTGACGCCGGCACCGTAGTGCCTTCTTCCTCTCCTGCCGGGGCGGGGTTTTTTTTGTTAAGAAGAAGGACGGTACTCTGCGCCCCTGCGTGGATTATCGAGGGCTGAATGACATAACGGTTAAGAATCGTTATCCGCTTCCCCTTATGTCATCAGCCTTCGAGATTCTGCAGGGAGCCAGGTTCTTTACTAAGTTGGATCTTCGTAACGCTTACCATCTCGTGCGCATCAGAGAGGGGGACGAGTGGAAAACGGCATTTAACACTCCGTTAGGGCATTTTGAGTACCGGGTTCTGCCGTTTGGTCTCGCTAATGCTCCAGCTGTTTTTCAGGCATTAGTTAATGATGTACTGAGAGACATGCTGAACATCTTTGTTTTTGTCTACCTTGACGATATCCTGATTTTTTTCACCGTCACTCGAGATTCATGTTCAGCACGTTCGACGTGTACTCCAGCGCCTTTTAGAGAATTGTCTCTACGTGAAGGCTGAGAAGTGCGCCTTTCATGTCTCCTCCGTCACTTTTCTCGGTTCTGTTATTTCCGCTGAAGGCATTCAGATGGATCCCGCTAAGGTCCAGGCTGTCAGTGATTGGCCCGTTCCAAGGTCACGTGTCGAGTTGCAGCGCTTTCTAGGTTTCGCTAATTTCTATCGGCGTTTCATTCGTAATTTCGGTCAAGTTGCTGCCCCTCTCACAGCTCTTACTTCTGTCAAGACGTGCTTTAAGTGGTCCGGTTCCGCCCAGGGAGCTTTTGATCTCCTCAAGAAACGTTTTACGTCTGCTCCTATCCTCGTTACTCCTGACGTCACTAAACAATTCATTGTCGAGGTTGACGCTTCAGAGGTGGGCGTGGGAGCCATTCTATCCCAGCGCTTCCAGTCTGACGATAAGGTTCATCCTTGTGCTTATTTTTCTCATCGCCTGTCGCCATCGGAACGCAACTATGATGTGGGTAACCGCGAACTGCTCGCCATCCGCTTAGCCCTAGGCGAATGGCGACTGGTTGGAGGGGGCGACCGTTCCTTTTGTCGTTTGGACTGACCATAAGAACCTTGAGTACATCCGTTCTGCCAAACGACTTAATGCACGTCAAGCTCGTTGGGCGTTGTTTTTCGCTCGTTTCGAGTTTGTGATTTCTTATCGTCCGGGTAATAAGAACACCAAGCCTGATGCCTTATCCCGTCTCTTTAGTTCTTCTGTGGCTTCCACTGATCCCGAGGGATTCTTCCTTATGGGCGTGTTGTCGGGTTGACAGTCTGGGGAATTGAGAGACAGGTTAAGCAAGCACTCACTCACACTGCGTCGCCGCGCGCGCTTGTCCTAGTAACCTTCTTTTCGTTCCTGTTTCTACTCGTCTGGCTGTTCTTCAGTGGGCTCACTCTGCCAAGTTAGCTGGTCATCCCGGCGTTCGAGGTACTCTTGCTTCTATTCGCCAGCGCTTTTGGTGGCCTACTCAGGAGCGTGACACGCGCCGTTTCGTGGCTGCTTGTTCGGACTGCGCGCAGACTAAGTCAGGTAACTCTCCTCCTGCCGGTCGTCTCAGACCGCTTCCCATTCCTTCTCGACCATGGTCTCACATCGCCTTAGACTTCATTACCGGTCTGCCTTTGTCTGCGGGGAAGACTGTGATTCTTACGGTTGTCGATAGATTCTCTAAGGCGGCACATTTCATTCCCCTCGCTAAGCTTCCTTCCGCTAAGGAGACGGCACAAATCATCATCATCGAGAATGTGTTCAGAATTCATGGCCTCCCGTTAGACGCGTTTCAGACAGAGGTCCGCAATTCACGTCACAGTTTTGGAGGGAGTTCTGTCGTTTGATTGGTGCGTCCGTCAGTCTCTCTTCCGGGTTTCATCCCCAGTCTAACGGTCAAGCAGAAAGGGCCAATCAGACGATTGGTCGCATACTACGCAGCCTTTCTTTTAGAAACCCTGCGTCTTGGGCAGAACAGCTCCCCTGGGCAGAATACGCTCACAACTCGCTTCCTTCGTCTGCTACCGGGTTATCTCCGTTTCAGAGTAGTCTGGGTTACCAGCCTCCTCTGTTCTCGTCCCAGCTTGCCGAGTCCAGCGTTCCCTCCGCTCAGGCGTTTGTCCAACGTTGTGAGCGCACCTGGAGGAGGGTGAGGTCTGCACTTTGCCGTTACCGGGCACAGACTGTGAGAGCCGCCAATAAACGTAGGATTAAGAGTCCTAGGTATTGTTGCGGCCAGAGAGTGTGGCTTTCCACTCGTAACCTTCCCCTTACGACAGCTTCTCGTAAGTTGACTCCGCGGTTCATTGGTCCGTTCCGTGTCTCCCAGGTCGTCAATCCTGTCGCTGTGCGACTGCTTCTTCCGCGACATCTTCGTCGCGTCCATCCTGTCTTCCATGTCTCCTGTGTCAAGCCCTTTCTTCGCACCCCCGTTCGTCTTCCCTCCCCCCGTCCTTGTCGAGGGCGCACCTATTTACAAGGTACGTAGGATCATGGACATGCGTTCTCGGGGACGGGGTCACCAATACTTAGTGGATTGGGAGGGTTACGGTCCTGAGGAGAGGAGTTGGGTTCCATCTCGGGACGTGCTGGACCGTTCGCTGATTGATGATTTCCTCCGTTGCCGCCAGGATTCCTCCTCGAGTGCGCCAGGAGGCGCTCGGTGAGTGGGGGGGTACTGTCATGTTTTGTCTTATATTGTCTTGTCATTATGCTTTCCCTTCTGTTCGTTTCCCCCTGCTGGTCTTTTTAGGTTCGTTCCCTTTTTCTCTCTCCTTCCCTCTCTCTCCTCTCTATCGTTCCGTTCCTGCTCCCAGCTGTTCCCCATTCTCCTACTCACTCATTTAGTCTTTGCACACCTGTTCCCTATCTTGTCCTCTGATTAGAGTCCCTATTTCTCCCCTTGTTTTCCGTTTCTGTCCTGTCGGATCCTTGTATGATGTTCGCTGTGCTGTGTCTTTGTCTCGCCCTGTCGTGTCTTGTCTCCTTCAGATGCTGCGTGTGAGCAGGTGTCTGAGTCTGCTACGGTCGGTGCCTTCCCGAGGCAACCTACAGTTAATGGTCGAGTCTCCAGTCTGTCCTCGTCACTACGAGTGGATTTAAGTTTTTATGTTTTGTTTTCTGCTCTGATTGTCCAGGAGTATTGCTTTTATCCTTTACTGGAATAAAGACTCTGTTTTCGCCAAGTCGCTTTTGGGTCCTCATTCACCTGCATAACAAGTCCTTTCTCCTATTCTGCTATACGGACTAGTCCTTTCTCCTATTCTGCTATACGGACTAGTCCTTTCTCCTTTCTCCTATTCTGCTATACGGGCTAGTCCTTTCTCCTTTCTCCTATTCTGCTATACGGGCTAGTCATTTCTCCTCTTCTGCTATACGGACTAGTCCTTTCTCCTTTCTCCTATTCTGCTATACGGACTAGTCCTTTCTCCTATTCTGCTATACGGGCTAGTCCTTTCTCCTTTCTCCTATTCTGCTATACGGGCTAGTCCTTTCTCCTTTCTCCTATTCTGCTATACGGACTAGTCCTTTCTTCTATTCTGCTATACGGGCTAGTCCTTTCTCCTTTCTCCTATTCTGCTATACGGACTAGTCCTTTCTCCTATTCTGCTATACAGGCTAGTCCTTTCTCCTATTCTGCTATACGGGCTAGTCCTTTCTCCTTTCTCCTATTCTGCTATACGGACTAGTCCTTTCTTCTATTCTGCTATACGGGCTAGTCCTTTCTCCTTTCTCCTATTCTGCTATCCGGACTAGTCCTTTCTTCTATTCTGCTATACGGGCTAGTCCTTTCTCCTTTCTCCTATTCTGCTATACGGACTAGTCCTTTCTTCTATTCTGCTATACGGACTAGTCCTTTCTCCTATTCTGCTATACGTCCTTTCTCCTATTCTGCTATACGGACTAGTCCTTTCTCCTATTCTGCTATACGTCCTTTCTCCTATTCTGCTATGTGGACTAGTCCTTTCTCCTATTCTGCTATACGTCCTTTATCCTATTCTGCTATACGGACTAGTCCTTTCTCCTATTCTGCTATACGGACTAGTCCTTTCTTCTATTCTGCTATACGGACTAGTCCTTTCTCCTATTCTGCTATACGGACTAGTCCTTTCTCCTTTCTCCTATTCTGCTATACGGACTAGTCCTTTCTCCTTTCTCCTATTCTGCTATACGGACTAGTCCTTTCTCCTTTCTCCTATTCTGCTATACGGGCTAGTCCTTTCTCCTATTCTGCTATACGGACTAGTCCTTTCTCCTATTCTGCTATACGGACTAGTCCTTTCTCCTATTCTGCTATACGGACTAGTCCTTTCTCCTTTCTCCTATTCTGCTATACGGGCTAGTCCTTTCTCCTTTCTCCTATTCTGCTATACGGGCTAGTCCTTTCTCCTATTCTGCTATACGGGCTAGTCCTTTCTCCTTTCTCCTATTCTGCTATACGGGCTAGTCCTTTCTCCTTTCTCCTATTCTGCTATACGGACTAGTCCATTCTTCTATTCTGCTATACGGGCTAGTCCTTTCTCCTATTCTGCTATACGGACTAGTCCTTTCTCCTTTCTCCTATTCTGCTATACGGAACTAGTCCTTTCTCCTATTCTGCTATACGGGCTAGTCCTTTCTCCTTTCTCCTATTCTGCTATACGGGCTAGTCCTTTCTCCTTTCTCCTATTCTGCTATACGGACTAGTCCTTTCTTCTATTCTGCTATACGGGCTAGTCATTTCTCCTTTCTCCTATTCTGCTATACGGACTAGTCCTTTCTCCTATTCTGCTATACGGACTAGTCCTTTCTCCTATTCTGCTATACGGGCTAGTCCTTTCTCCTATTCTGCTATACGGGCTAGTCATTTCTCCTTTCTCCTATTCTGCTATACGGACTAGTCCTTTCTCCTTTCTCCTATTCTGCTATACGGACTAGTCCTGTCTCCTTTATCCTATTCTGCTATACGGACTAGTCCTTTCTCCTATTCTGCTATACGGACTAGTCCTTTCTCCTATTCTGCTATACGGACTAGTCCTTTCTCCTATTCTGCTATACGGGCTAGTCCTTTCTCCTATTCTGCTATACGGGCTAGTCCTTTCTCCTTTCTCCTATTCTGCTATACGGACTAGTCCTTTCTCCTATTCTGCTATACGTCCTTTCTCCTATTCTGCTATATGGACTAGTCCTTTCTCCTATTCTGCTATACGTCCTTTCTCCTATTCTGCTATACGGACTAGTCCTTTCTCCTATTCTGCTATACGGACTAGTCCTTTCTTCTATTCTGCTATACGGACTAGTCCTTTCTCCTATTCTGCTATACGGACTAGTCCTTTCTCCTATTCTGCTATACAGGCTAGTCCTTTCTCCTATTCTGCTATACGTCCTTTCTCCTATTCTGCTATACGGACTAGTCCTTTCTCCTATTCTGCTATACGTCCTTTCTCCTATTCTGCTATATGGACTAGTCCTTTCTCCTATTCTGCTATACGTCCTTTCTCCTATTCTGCTATACGTCCTTTCTCCTATTCTGCTATACGGACTAGTCCTTTCTCCTATTCTGCTATACGGACTAGTCCTTTCTTCTATTCTGCTATACGGACTAGTCCTTTCTCCTATTCTGCTATACGGACTAGTCCTTTCTCCTATTCTGCTGTACGTCCTTTCTCCTATTCTGCTATACGGACTAGTCCTTTCTCCTATTCTGCTATACGTCCTTTCTCCTATTCTGCTATATGGACTAGTCCTTTCTCCTATTCTGCTATACGTCCTTTATCCTATTCTGCAATACGGACTAGTCCTTTCTCCTATTCTGCTATACGGACTAGTCCTTTCTTCTATTCTGCTATACGGACTAGTCCTTTCTTCTATTCTGCTATACGGACTAGTCCTTTCTCCTATTCTGCTATACGTCCTTTCTCCTATTCTGCTATATGGACTAGTCCTTTCTCCTATTCTGCTATACGTCCTTTCTCCTATTCTGCTATACGGACTAGTCCTTTCTCCTATTCTGCTATACGGACTAGTCCTTTCTTCTATTCTGCTATACGGACTAGTCCTTTCTCCTATTCTGCTATACGGACTAGTCCTTTCTCCTATTCTGCTATACGTCCTTTCTCCTATTCTGCTATACGGACTAGTCCTTTCTCCTATTCTGCTATACGTCCTTTCTCCTATTCTGCTATATGGACTAGTCCTTTCTCCTATTCTGCTATACGTCCTTTATCCTATTCTGCAATACGGACTAGTCCTTTCTCCTATTCTGCTATACGGACTAGTCCTTTCTTCTATTCTGCTATACGGACTAGTCCTTTCTCCTATTCTGCTATACGGCCTAGTCCTTTCTCCTTTCTCCTATTCTGCTATACGGACTAGTCCTTTCTCCTTTCTCCTATTCTGCTATACGGACTAGTCCTTTCTCCTTTCTCCTATTCTGCTATACGGGCTAGTCCTTTCTCCTATTCTGCTATACGGACTAGTCCTTTCTCCTATTCTGCTATACGGACTAGTCCTTTCTCCTATTCTGCTATACGGACTAGTCCTTTCTCCTTTCTCCTATTCTGCTATACGGGCTAGTCCTTTCTCCTTTCTCCTATTCTGCTATACGGGCTAGTCCTTTCTCCTATTCTGCTATACGGACTAGTCCTTTCTCCTTTCTCCTATTCTGCTATACGGACTAGTCCTTTCTCCTTTCTCCTATTCTGCTATACGGGCTAGTCCTTTCTCCTTTCTCCTATTCTGCTATACGGACTAGTCCTTTCTTCTATTCTGCTATACGGGCTAGTCCTTTCTCCTTTCTCCTATTCTGCTATACGGACTAGTCCTTTCTCCTATTCTGCTATACAGGCTAGTCCTTTCTCCTATTCTGCTATACGGACTAGTCCTTTCTCCTTTCTCCTATTCTGCTATACGGACTAGTCCTTTCTTCTATTCTGCTATACGGGCTAGTCCTTTCTCCTTTCTCCTATTCTGCTATACAGACTAGTCCTTTCTTCTATTCTGCTATACGGGCTAGTCCTTTCTCCTTTCTCCTATTCTGCTATACGGACTAGTCCTTTCTCCTTTCTCCTATTCTGCTATACGGACTAGTCCTTTCTCCTATTCTGCTATACGGACTAGTCCTTTCTCCTATTCTGCTATACGTCCTTTCTCCTATTCTGCTATACGGACTAGTCCTTTCTCCTATTCTGCTATACGTCCTTTCTCCTATTCTGCTATGTGGACTAGTCCTTTCTCCTATTCTGCTATACGTCCTTTATCCTATTCTGCTATACGGACTAGTCCTTTCTCCTATTCTGCTATACGGACTAGTCCTTTCTTCTATTCTGCTATACGGACTAGTCATTTCTCCTATTCTGCTATACGGACTAGTCCTTTCTCCTATTCTGCTATACGTCCTTTCTCCTATTCTGCTATACGGACTAGTCCTTTCTCCTTTCTCCTATTCTGCTGTACGGACTAGTCCTTTCTCCTTTCTCCTATTCTGCTATACGGGCTAGTCCTTTCTCCTATTCTGCTATACGGACTAGTCCTTTCTCCTATTCTGCTATACGGACTAGTCCTTTCTCCTATTCTGCTATACGGACTAGTCCTTTCTCCTTTCTCCTATTCTGCTATACGGGCTAGTCCTTTCTCCTTTCTCCTATTCTGCTATACGGGCTAGTCCTTTCTCCTATTCTGCTATACGGGCTAGTCCTTTCTCCTTTCTCCTATTCTGCTATACGGGCTAGTCCTTTCTCCTTTCTCCTATTCTGCTATACGGACTAGTCCTTTCTTCTATTCTGCTATACGGGCTAGTCCTTTCTCCTTTCTCCTATTCTGCTATGCGGACTAGTCCTTTCTCCTATTCTGCTATACAGGCTAGTCCTTTCTCCTATTCTGCTATACGGACTAGTCCTTTCTCCTTTCTCCTATTCTGCTATACGGAACTAGTCCTTTCTCCTATTCTGCTATACGGACTAGTCCTTTCTTCTATTCTGCTATACGGGCTAGTCCTTTCTCCTTTCTCCTATTCTGCTATGCGGACTAGTCCTTTCTTCTATTCTGCTATACGGGCTAGTCCTTTCTCCTTTCTCCTATTCTGCTATAAGGACTAGTCCTTTCTCCTATTCTGCTATACAGGCTAGTCCTTTCTCCTATTCTGCTATACGGACTAGTCCTTTCTCCTTTCTCCTATTCTGCTATACGGACTAGTCCTTTCTTCTATTCTGCTATACGGGCTAGTCCTTTCTCCTTTCTCCTATTCTGCTATACGGACTAGTCCTTTCTTCTATTCTGCTATACGGGCTAGTCCTTTCTCCTTTCTCCTATTCTGCTATACGGACTAGTCCTTTCTCCTTTCTCCTATTCTGCTATACGGACTAGTCATTTCTCCTTTCTCCTATTCTGCTATACGGACTAGTCCTTTCTTCTATTCTGCTATACGGGCTAGTCCTTTCTCCTTTCTCCTGTTCTGCTATACGGGCTAGTCCTTTCTCCTTTCTCCTATTCTGCTATACGGACTAGTCCTTTCTCCTTTCTCCTATTCTGCTATACGGACTAGTCCTTTCTCCTTTCTCCTATTCTGCTATACGGACTAGTCCTTTCTCCTATTCTGCTATACGGGCTAGTCCTTTCTCCTTTATCCTATTCTGCTATACGGACTAGTCCTTTCTCCTATTCTGCTATACGGACTAGTCCTTTCACCTATTCTGCTATACGGGCTAGTCCTTTCTCCTATTCTGCTATACGGGCTAGTCATTTCTCCTATTCTGCTATACGGACTAGTCCTTTCTCCTATTCTGCTATACGGACTAGTCCTTTCTCCTATTCTGCTATACGGACTAGTCCTTTCTCCTATTCTGCTATACGGACTAGTCCTTTCTCCTATTCTGCTATACGGACTAGTCCTTTCTCCTATTCTGCTATACGGACTAGTCCTTTCTCCTATTCTGCTATACGGACTAGTCCTTTCTCCTATTCTGCTATACGGACTAGTCCTTTCTCCTTTCTCCTATTCTGCTATACGGACTAGTCCTTTCTTCTATTCTGCTATACGGGCTAGTCCTTTCTCCTTTCTCCTATTCTGCTTTACGGGCTAGTCCTTTCTCCTTTCTCCTATTCTGCTATACGGACTAGTCCTTTCTCCTTTCTCCTATTCTGCTATACGGACTAGTCCTTTCTCCTATTCTGCTATACGGGCTAGTCCTTTCTCCTTTCTCCTATTCTGCTATACGGACTAGTCCTTTCTCCTTTCTCCTATTCTGCTATACGGACTAGTCCTTTCTCCTGTTCTGCTATACGGGCTAGTCCTTTCTCCTTTATCCTATTCTGCTATACGGACTAGTCCTTTCTCCTATTCTGCTATACGGACTAGTCCTTTCTCCTAGTCTGCTATACGGACTAGTCCTTTCTCCTATTCTGCTATACAGGCTAGTCCTTTCTCCTATTCTGCTATATGGGCTAGTCCTTTCTCCTTTATCCTATTCTGCTATATGGGCTAGTCCTTTCTCCTTTATCCTATTCTGCTATATGGGCTAGTCATTTGTCCTTTATTTCTCCTTTCTCCTATTCTGCTATACGGGCTAGTCCTTTCCCCTTTTTCCTATTCTGCTATACGGGCTAGTCCTTTCCCCTTTTTCCTATTCTGCTATACGGGCTAGTCCTTTCTCCTTGATCCTATTCTGTTATATGGGCTAGTCCTTTCTCCTTTATCCTATTCTGCTATATGGGCTAGTCCTTTCTCCTTTATCCTATTCTGCTATATGGGCTAGTGATTTGTCCTTTATTTCTCCTTTCTCCTATTCTGCTATACAGGCTAGTCCTTTCTCCTTTATCCTATTCTGCTATACTGGCTAGTCCTTTCTTCTTGATCCTATTCTGCTATACGGGCTGGTCCTTTCTCCTTGATCCTATTCTGTTATACGGGCTCGTCCTTTCTCCTTTATCCTATTCTGTTATACGGGCTAGTCCTTTCTCCTTTATCCTATTCTGCTATACGGGCTAGTCCTTTCTCCTTTCTCCTATTCTGCTATACGGGCTAGTCCTTTCTCCTTTCTCCTATTCTGCTATACGGGCTAGTCCTTTCTCCTTTATCCTATTCTGCTATACAGGCTAGTCCTTTCTCCTTTCTCCTATTCTGCTATACGGGCTAGTCCTTTCTCCTTTATCCTATTCTGCTATACGGGCTAGTCCTTTCTCCTTTCTCCTATTCTGCTATACGGGCTAGTCCTTTCTCCTTTCTCCTATTCTGCTATACGGGCTAGTCCTTTCTCCTTTCTCCTATTCTGCTATACGGGCTAGTCCTTTCTCCTTTCTCCTATTCTGCTATACGGGCTAGTCCTTTCTCCTTTATCCTATTCTGCTATACGGGCTAGTCCTTTCCCCTTTTTCCTATTCTGCTATACAGGCTAGTCCTTTCTCCTTTATCCTATTCTGCTATACTGGCTAGTCCTTTCTTCTTGATCCTATTCTGCTATACGGGCTAGTCCTTTCTCCTTTCTCCTATTCTGCTATATGGGCTAGTCCTTTCTCCTATTCTGCTATATGGGCTGGTCCTTTCTCCTTTATCCTATTCTGCTATATGGGCTAGTCCTTTCTCCTTTCTCCTATTCTGCTATACGGGCTAGTCCTTTCTCCTTTCTCCTATTCTGCTATACGGGCTCGTCCTTTCTCCTTTCTCCTATTCTGCTCTACAGGCTAGTCCTTTCTCCTTTCTCCTATTCTGCTATACGGGCTAGTCCTTTCTCCTTTATCCTATTCTGCTATATGGTCCTTTCTCCTTTCTCCTATTCTGCTATACGGGCTAGTCCTTTCTCCTTTATCCTATTCTGCTATACAGGCTAGTCCTTTCTCCTTTCTCCTATTCTGCTATACGGGCTAGTCCTTTCCCCTTTATCCTATTCTGCTACACTGGCTGGTCCTTTCTCCTATTCTGCTATACGGGCTAGTCTTTTATCCTATTCTGCTATATTGGCCAATCCTTTCTCCTATTCTGCTATATGGGCTAGTCCTTTCTCCTTTCTCCTATTCTGCTATACTGGCTGGTCCTTTCTCCTATTATGCTATACGGGCTAGTCCTTTCTCCTTTATCCTATTCTGCTATATTGGCCAATCCTTTCTCCTATTCTGCTATATGGGCTAGTCCTTTCTCCTTTCTCCTATTCTGCTATACTGGCTGGTCCTTTCTCCTATTCTGCTATACGGGCTAGTCCTTTCCCCTTTATCCTATTCTGCTATACTGGCTGGTCCTTTCTCCTATTCTGCTATACGGGCTAGTCCTTTCTCCTTTATCCTATTCTGCTGTACGGACTAGTCCTTTCTTCTTTATCCTATTCTGCTATACTGGCTGGTCCTTTCTCCTATTCTGCTATACGGGCTAGTCCTTTCTCCTTTCTCCTATTCTGCTATATTGGCTAGTCCTTTCTCCTATTCTGCTATACGGGCTAGTCCTTTCCCCTTTTTCCTATTCTGCTATACGGCCTAGTCCTTTGTCCTTTATTTCTCCTTTCTCCTATTCTGCTATACGGGCTAGTCCTTTCCCCCTTTTCCTATTCTGCTATACAGGCTCGTCCTTTGTCCTTTATTTCTCCTTTCTCCTATTCTGCTATACTAACTGGTCCTTTCTCCTTTCTCCTATTCTGCTATACTGGCTAGTCCTTTCTCCTATTCTGCTATACTGACTGGTCCTTTCTCCTTTCTCCTATTCTGCTATACAGGCTAGTCCTTTCTCCTTTATCCTATTCTGCTATATTGGCTAGTCCTTTCTCCTTTCTCCTATTCTGCTATATTGGCTAGTCCTTTCTCCTATTCTGCTATACGGGCTAGTCCTTTCCCCTTTTTCCTATTCTGCTATACGGGCTAGTCCTTTGTCCTTTATTTCTCCTTTCTCCTATTCTGCTATACGGGCTAGTCCTTTCCCCTTTTTCCTATTCTGCTATACAGGCTCGTCCTTTGTCCTTTATTTCTCCTTTCTCCTATTCTGCTATACTGGCTGGTCCTTTCTCCTTTCTCCTATTCTGCTATACGGGCTAGTCCTTTCTCCTTTATCCTATTCTGCTATACGGGCTAGTCCTTTCTCCTTTCTCCTATTCTGCTATACAGGCTAGTCCTTTCTCCTTTCTCCTATTCTGCTATACGGGCTCGTCCTTTCTCCTTTCTCCTATTCTGCTCTACAGGCTAGTCCTTTCTCCTTTCTCCTATTCTGCTATACGGGCTAGTCCTTTCTCCTTTCTCCTATTCTGCTATACGGGCTAGTCCTTTCTCCTTTCTCCTATTCTGCTATACGGGCTAGTCCTTTCTCCTTTCTCCTATTCTGCTATACGGGCTAGTCCTTTCTCCTTTCTCCTATTCTGCTATACGGGCTAGTCCTTTCTCCTATTCTGCTATACAGGCTAGTCCTTTCTCCTTTATACTATTCTGCTATACGGGCTAGTCCTTTCTCCTATTCTGCTATACAGGCTAGTCCTTTCTCCTTTATACTATTCTGCTATACGGGCTAGTCCTTTCTCCTATTCTGCTATACAGGCTAGTCCTTTCTCCTTTCTCCTATTCTGCTATACTGGCTGGTCCTTTCTCCTTTCTCCTATTCTGCTATACGGGCTAGTCCTTTCTCCTATTCTGCTATATAGGCTAGTCCTTTGTCCCATTCTGCTATACAGGCTGGTCTTTCTCCTTTACGGGCTAGTCCTTTCTCCTTTCTCCTATTCTGCTATACGGGCTGGTCCTTTCTCCTTTCTCCTATTCTGCTATACGGGCTGGTCCTTTCTCCTTTCTCCTATTCTGCTATACGGGCTAGTCCTTTCTCCTTTCTCCTATTCTGCTATACGGGCTAGTCCTTTCTATCTCCTTCTGTATTGTTATTGTTCCACATGTTATGTCATGTTCTGACTATCGTTTTCTCAGTGCTGTGTGATTTACTCTGTTGTTTCTTCCCATGTGGTTCCCATCCAGTCCCTACTGGTTCCATGTATGTATGGTGCCGAATACAATACATGTGGAAATTAGGGTGGCAGGTAGCCTAGTGATTAGATTGTTGGGCCAGTAACCGAAAGGTTGCTGGTTTGAATACCTGAGCAGACAAGGTGAAACATCTGTTGACGTGCCCTTGAGCAAAGCACAACCCTAGTTTGCTCCAGGTGTACTGGACTACTATAACTGACCCTGTAAAATAACACATTTCGCAGCACATACTGTATCTGACAATGCATATATTTTTTGGTTTTTAAACCATTTACGTATTGTTAAGGTTTCAAAATGATCTATGGCCTGTGTAATATTATACTGTAGGAAGCTGTAGGCTCAAGTAGAACTGTAAACAGTGACTGGCAAATCACTCTAAAATTGGAGATTACTTGGAACAGCCGTTCTGTTCTGTCTTGTTTTATCCCCTTGCACTCACAATATAGTTGAAAACTTTAAAATGTCCTGATTTTGTAGCACAAATGTTCACACACACACACACACACACACACACACACACACACACAGAAAGACAGACAGATTTTGTAATGTTTTCTGTAATGTTATATGGACGCATTGATCAACTAAGTATACATGTCCACTGGCAGTTTTCTCCTCCCTCTGCTGAGTTGAACTTGAGAGTGAGGCCCTGTGAATCTTTCTGCTGAGTCAGAACCCAGTGGAGCTCTGAAGCCGCTCACTGTGTGTGTGTGTGTGTGTGTGTGTGTGTGTGTGTGTGTGTGTGTGTGTGTGTGTGTGTGTGTGTGGTGTCCCAATTGCCAGATCTGAAGGTTTCAACATGGATCTCTGCCATAACGTGCTCAGCTCTTTACACGCTCTCCTTCTGGGCAAGGAGAGATCCCTGAGTCTCTGTCAAGACTATGGGCATGGTTTCACTTAGGAGCTCTTTGATTGGGTAACACATGCACTGTGAATCATGAATCTGGTCCTTTGTTTTTTCTCTTCTTTATTTTTAAATCTGAAAGCATTGGTAGACAAGGAAGAGCATGGACATTTCACAGAAAAGAACTCTATGGTCCAATGGTTGTTTTAAGTCCCTTGTCTGTTTGATGGATGTATACTCCCAACCCTAAAATGAGTTTACTTTAGGGGGCATGATTTTCTCTCCTAAGAAAATGTATCAAATATCTGTCTGAACTCTAGTAACATTAGCCAAGATGTGACCCCAAGCTGTAACCTCAGCAGCTGAAAAACAGGTGATCATGCACTCTTTTGAGAAAAAGTTGCTATTTCTAGAACCTTAAAAGCGTTCTTTGGCTGTCTCCAAAGGAGAACCCTTTGAAGAACCCTTTTTGGTTCCAGGTAGAACCATTTTGTAGAACACATGTAGAACACTTTCCACAGAGGGTTCTACATGGAACTCAAAAGGGTTCTACCTGGAACTAAAAAGGGTTCTCCTATGGGGACAGCCGAATAGCCCTTTTGGAACGCTTTTTTCTAAGATTGTAGGGCAGTGGTTCTCAACCTTTTTTGGTTATGCTAATCACATGTTGCTCTGCTCAGAGTACCCTTGATGAAGGAGGTACCCCCTGCGGATGGACCATATCTGAGAGCAGGCTGGAGAGAGCGGCCCTGCTGTCCCCTGGTGATTGGCCCCTCACTCTCAAACCCACAGAACGATCTGGAAGCATTCATATCATCTGAAGAACCACAGACCATATCCACATGCCAATCAGGCCTTTCACTGTGTAGAAAAGAGATGCCTTATCAACATGATTGGAATTGTTCAAATCAATTGTATTACAGGGTTACAAAGTCATGTATGACAACTTTTCCAGAAATTAGTGAGTGAGTGAGTGAGTGAGTGAGTGAGTGAGTGAGTGAGTGAGTGAGGAACACTCAACTTTAAAGACAGTGAAACATAAATAATCACAAGCATACCCTATTCTTTCAACAACAAAAACTGTAATCCCAGTGATTGGATGAAAAAAATGAAGATTAAAATGAAACATTATTCTTAAAAAATCAAGTGGCACATTTCCTTAGCTGACAAGAAAAATGAGCATCAGATAATAAATCAGATTACACTAGTCCCTGCTCTGTCACTGCTCTTACACAGCTTTACCTATATCCCCATCTAGTGGAGACCAGGAAAAACGACTTCAACAATCTTATACTGTAACTGAAAGATCAGAGACAAGCAGAAATTGTGTCATAAGGAAGAAATGAGGAAAAACAGATTAAGTTCAATTCAAGAGTTGGGAAATAACTGATATATGTGACAAAATAACATAATTACAGACATTGTGACAGTGACAGACAGTGTTTCAAAACAACAGAGATTATGGGAAACTGAGCCCGTATCCACAAAGCAGCTCATAGTAGGAGTGCTGATCTAGGATCGGGTCCTCCCTGTCCATAATAATCCCTGTCCATAGTGATCTAAAAGGGAAAACAGGTCATAGGACTAGCTCCTGTTCTGAGATGTTTAATGGATACAGGCACAGACCACCAGCTTTAGTCTTACATCCTATGGGCATCAACGACCAGGACCAGGATCTTTATAGGAGGACATTTGGTCAAGATGTATTCTTTCTGCCATTCTCAGCTGCTTTTCATTTGTCCAGGAGGATAACCAGGGGAAGTTTAACCTCTGGGTCTTTGGACATTGGGACGTCAACAGTGACCTTAATGGAGTAGAGAATAGAGAGATGAACGCACACGGAGTTGATATTTGAGACATTGATTTGCAGTCTATTTCCAGAGTCTTTAAGGTTACATTTTAGTTCAATTTCAACATCTCAAAGATCTCATAATGGTGTAACTTACACAGTGAATTTCTAAATACATTTTTATGAGAATTGCATTGCATTGCATTCCCTTCACACTCAAGCACAAAACACTCTCTTTCTCTAACCATATTCAAAGCAGTGGACTAAAAAGTTATTTGAAATAAACAAAACACAAGAGGTGCAGCTGCAAAACCGATCAGTCTGCTGTCTTATCACTTTAAAATGCTTGGGTACACTCAAGCATGGTGGTGCTGGATCACATTACTACTCCCATCACTGTTATCACACGTATATGGAGAAGTTCATGTGAAAGAATGTTACCTCACTTAAGCAGAATCAAATAATGTTCTACCCTCCTTTTCTCTTGAATTCAGAGCATAAAACTCTCATCATAATATACCTTCATTGTGTAACTTCAGGATTGATCAGTCTATGAGGTTCCTAGGTGGTATGAGGCACACAGTAGACGGTTATGGTAACATCTCTTGTAATGCCACTGCCAGTTGTGGGTGTACCTGGTATAAACACACCTTTGTATAAGAGAAACAGAAACAATAACACAAGTTTAAAATAAATTGATTAAAATAAATCAAGCCTGGAAAACAGTGAATACATGAAATGTATTGACATGTTGTATTACCATCTTAACGGGACACATCCTGATCAAATCTATTGTCAAATTGATGTCATTAAATCTCAAGGAAAATCTCACCATATCTCCCATAGTAGGCACAACATACCATCATAAATCTGCTTGGTAATTTCTGATCATTTACTATTTATGAAGTAATCAAAATCAGAGGTTGACTGAAATTATACACTCCATCCATTTTTCCTTCCTGCAACAATATTTGCTCAAGACTGAAGTATTCCTTCTTGCTACTGAACTCCTTAGTACATTTATTTTGATGTTCGTTCCATTCCATCTTGGCTTTACCTATTGCCTTGACAACAAGAGACTTGACTGTGGTCTTCTTGGATTCTTCCAAGGAGTTTCCCCAATATTCATTTACTGTGTTGTCGTCAAATGAGAAACTTTTGATTATCATTGTGTTGTTGCCAACACTATGAGATAAAAACCTAATGCAAGAGTATGGCTGTTCATGTTCAGAGCAGACTCTTCAAATGATGTCCAGTGGGATTCAAAGTCACTAAGGAGACTCTCCTATATGTAAGGGATAATCACCAAGGTGTTATGCGTTCTATGGAAAATATGATTTACGTGGAAGGCAAGTGGAGACTCCTCAGAGGAGGAATGGGAGGACCGTCTGTCACAATCGTTGGAATAAATGGACCAAGGCGCAGCGTGCATAGATTTCACATGTTTTAATAAATAAAACGCACCAAAACAAAACAAACGAAACGTGACGTAATGGAGTGCTCACAGGCACTACACAAAATCAAGATCCCACAAACAACAGGTGGGAAAAGGCTGCTGCCTCTGATTGGGAACCATACCAGGCCAACATAGAAACTAAAAGACTAGAATGCCCACCCTAATCACACCCCGACCTAACCAAATAGAGAAATAAAAGGATCTCTAAGGTCAGGCCGTGACACCGTCCTCCTTAGTGAATATTCATAAAAATATATGTAACGGTTTTCGTCCTCCTCTTCTGAGGAGGAGCAGGAAGGATCAGACCAATGCGCAGCGTGGTAAGTGTCCATAATATAATTTTAATTAAATATAACTGAACACTGAAAACAAAAGAATAAGAGAATAACTGGAAACCGTCACAGTCCCGTATGGAGCAAACACAGACAGGGAAAATAATCACCCACAACCAAAATGGGGAAAACAGGATACCTAAGTATGATTCTCAATCAGAGACAACGAACGACAGCTGCCTCTGATTGAGAACCATACCAGGCCAAACACAGAAATACAACATGGAAAAAATAACATAGACTACCCACCCCAACTCACATCCTGACCAAACTAACACAAAGACATAATAAAGGAACTAAGGTCAGAACGTGACAATATAGTACTGTGCAAAAGTGTGTCAGATGTGAAAAAATGCTGTAAAGTAAGAATGCATTCAAAAATAGACATGTTAATAGTTTATATTTATCAATTAACAAAATGCAAAGTGAGAAAACAGAAGAGAAATCTTCATCAAATCAATAATTGGTGAGACCACACTTTGCCTTCAAAACAGCATAAATTCTTCTAGGTACACTTGCACGCAGTTTTTGAAGGAACTTGGCAGGTACGTTGGCCCAATCATCTTGGAGAACTAACCACAGTTATTCTGTGGCCTCAGGTGCTTCTCTCTCGTCATGTAATCCCAGACAGACTCAATGATGTTGAGATCAGGGCTCGGTGGTGGCCATACCATCACTTCCAGGACTCTTTGCGCTGAAGATAGTTCTTAAGGACTTTTGCTGTATGTTTGGGGTCGTTGTCATGCTGCAGAATACATTTGGGGCCAATCAGATGCCTCCCTGATGGTATTGCATGATGGATAAGTATCTGCCTGTACTTCTCAGCATTGAGGAGACGATTCATTCTGACCAAATCCCCAACTCAAATTGCAGAAATGCAGCCCCAAACTTGCAAGGAACCTCCACCATGCTTTACTGTTGCCTGCAGACACTCATTTGTATACTGCTCTCCAGCCCTTCGGCGAACAAACTGCCTTCTGCTACAGACAAATATTTTGACTCATCAGTCCAGAGCACCTGCTGTCATTTCTCTGCACCCCAGTTCCTGTGTTTTTTTGTGCATAGCTGAGTCGCATGGCCTTGTTTCCACGTCAGAGGTATGGCTTTTTGGCCGCAAGTCTTCCATGAAGGCCACTTCTGACCAGACCTCTCCGGACAGTAGATAGGTGTACCAGGTCCCACTGTTTTCTGCCAATTCTGAGCTGATGGCATTAACGTACATCTTCCGATTAAAGGGAAGTAAGCATGATGTGTCTTTCCTCTGCTGCAGTAAGTTTCCTTGGCCGACCACTGCGTCTACGTTCCTCAGCGTTGCCCGTTTCTTTGTGCTTCTTCAAAAGAGCTTGGACAGCACATCTGGAAACCCCTGTCTGCCTTGACATTTCTGCCTGAGAAAGACATTGCTGATGCAGTTTAACTACCTTGTGTCTTGTTGCTGTGCTCAGTCTTGCCATGGTATGACTTTTGACAGTAAACTGTCTTCAGCAACCTCACCTTGTTAGCTAAGTTTGGTTGTTCCTCACCCAGGTCTATTCCTCCTGCACAGCTGTTTCTGTTTCAGTTAATGAATGTGTTTCAACCTACATATTGAATTGATGATCATTAGCACCTGTTTGGTATAATTGTTTAATCATACACCTGACTATATGCCTACAAAATCCCTGACTTTGTACAAGTGTACCTGCAAGAATTGATGCTGTTTTGAAGGCAAAGTGTGGTCACACCAAATATGGATTTGATTTAGATTTTTCATCTGTTCACTGACATTGCATTTAGTTAATTGATAAATATAATCTATTAACATGTCTATTTTTGAATGCATTCTTACTTTACAACATTTTTTTACACCTGCCTAAAACTTTTGCACAGTACTGTATTTTTCTAAACATTTAAAAAGTTATAATTTTTAGACAAAACTATACTAAATATTATCACGTCACCAAATAATTGATTCAAACACTATTTTGCAAAGAAGTTCTACAGTAGCCTCCGCTGCCCTCTGTGGGGTAGCACTATGGTGTAGCTGGAGGACAGCTAGCTTCCATCCTCCTCTGGGTACATTGGCTTCAATACAAAACTTTGGAGGCTCATGGTCCTCACCCCCTTCCATAGACTTACACAGTAATATTTACAACTTCAGGAGGACATCCTCCAACCTATCAGCACTCTTGCAGCAGGAACATGTTGTCCACATAATCAAAGGATCAGAGACTGAATCTAGTATGAATAACATAAGCTACAGCTAGCTCGCACTGCAGTGCATAAAATGTGGTGAATAGTTGACTCAAAGAGAGATAAAGAGAATAGTTTAACAGTTTTGAACAAATTAATTTCTTCCTAAATGAAGGAGAAGCAAGAGAGAAATAGAGAGAGATTTTGTCATTTTTTTCACTTTCAGTTTCAGTTACTTAGCTAGCAATTGCAGCTTGCTAGTTTAGCCTACCGAAACACCCTCCTCAACCAGAGGGATGCTATGTTAGCTTGTTGGCTATGACTATCCAACACAACACTGGATCTCTTCCAAGTCAAGGTAAGCTTTTGGTTTTACAAATTTATTGCCACTGGGGCCCGCCGGTGTAAATGCTTACTGACTGTACAATGTAATGTTTCTGCATGATTGTAGCGGGTTTACTAATGTGTTAGTTCCATTAGTTATACTGACAATGATGTTACTTTGGCTAATATGGTGACAACGATGTAGGCTGTGTGTAGCAGTTTGGCTTGGAAAGATTTTTATGCCTGGTCACATACAGCTGATGTGTTGTGCATTGAAGTCCACAGGCGAAGGGAAGAGGTGAAAGGAAGTGAGCGCATATCGTAGATGTGAGAAGGAATACAACGTGGCTGCTATGAAACTGTAAACTATGTTCACGCGTGATCGAGTGTATTCATTCTGCCGATTCTGTTGAAAATGTTTCTTGAACGAAAGTAAATGGAACAAAACGGGGATAAACATACCTGAATTGTCCAATAGAAACTATCGTTTGCAACTGTTGGACTAATGATTACACCCACTATCAGCTAGATGCAGGAAAGAGTGTGCAAGGCGGTATTCAATTTCACTGTCTGTCCATTTGTCACTGTCAAATTTGTCTCTCGACCTGTGTGCACCTACGTTGTAAACATTCATTCATAAACTAGGTTGTAGCAACCTCCTGATGGGGATAGGGAAAATTTGAATATCATATAGTAGCCTAAACCTATCGCTGTTACATTTAACTCGGTGAATGGAATTTGAATGACAGAAATAAGGACATGCTCATGAAAAAAATGTGGTCCTCCCTCATCTGAAACGATACTGACCACCACTGATGGAAGGTACTGGCGCAGTGTTTATCCCTTTCATACCATGGCTATAATTGAACACATTTGCCACTAGAAATGTGTTAATTTGCCGGTGGAATTGTGTTCAACATCCACTGAAGTAGCTAGCAAGTTTACTAGATAGCTACAGTGGTTGCCGTGGTAACCGCACAAACAGACTTGCTAATTTAGCTAACCAAGCCATCAGTCATGGCCTATTATGAAAATCAAATTCAACAACATCATACTGTTTTTAATTTGACTTTTGCTTTAAAAAGCAGCTCAAACAAAACATGTAAAAATTAACTGTAGCCATTGAAATATATTGTGCAAATATACTGTGCGTTATAGGGAAATAATTCATGCTCTAGAATGCCCTTCAATCCAATCAGAAAGGAGGATTCAACAATGCCATGGTATAATTAAGTGATAATGCCCAAGAAGCCTGTGTTTGGAGGATATATTGGCACTGGTGTTGTTAGGCCTGAGACGAAGTCGAGAATATCGTGCCAATATATCCTCCAAACACCGGCTTCGAGGGCATAATCACTTTTATACAACGGGTTAACGCGATATTCAAATAATGATTGGAAATAATCATTTAAATCTTATTTTGATGAATTTATTCATACTATTTCATCCTTCCACAAGGTATAGTCCCGACACAAATCTAGGGTTGCTGCCCAAGCCGGCTGGTCGTTGGTTCTATCAGTTTGGTTGCCAGAGATGCGACCCAGTCGTTCAGTAATTTTGTTCTGTATCTATGGACGTGACCCAGTCATTCGTTGTAAATGTTCCATTGCCATACTGGCTGGAAACACTATTATCCCTTGTTTGCTCGCTAGCCAACTACAGCTAACTTACAGTCACGGCAAAAGTGCAGCCAGAATAACAACAGTAGCTGTATTTGCATTTTTTAAGCTGTTTTCTAGTGACATTTATTTGGATGTACCCACAACAATGAGCTAATGATGTGCAAATTCACCTTGCATAGAAAATGTGCTCTCTTGTCAGGATACTTTTGTTCAGAGGAGCTAGTCAACAACACAGCTAACACAATCACTTCAAACTGAAGCTGGAGAGACTGCAAACTAGCTGCACATTGTTTAATTTGACCTTTTTTCATATTTACATTTCTCTATATACATCCATAAAAATTATGCCAGATGATTCATGATTTTAACTGGCTGAGAAACGCTGCCTGCCTGTCTGTCTCGTCCCGACAAGTTCATTACTATGGGACAGCTGGAGATCCAATTTCAATATTGAAACAATGTTGCAAATGTCAGAGAGACAGACAGCAAGGTTTACACAAATCTCCGCCGCCGTTGAAAACTAAATGTTAGTCTAAAAGAAATGTGAGTTAATGTCTAGATGTTTTTTCATAGTGGAGATTAAGTTTCTAAATTACTTCCCTGCCTGGGCTGATGAGACCGTGGATTGCGCAGTTAGGTGGAACAGAGCAAATAGGCATTTTAACATCATAGATTTAGCCGGTGGTAACTTGTGGAATAGACACTGACTGGAGAGCAGTTTTAACCAATCAGCGTTTTGCACGGCACTATCCTATCGGCATGATGTTCCTCCTCTTTGGAAGTAGTCCATGGAAACCAACTGGTTTCATTATCACGTGCCTGTATGCCATCTGTTGTGTTATGATTGTTACTGTTAGTTTGTCAACTGGTCTGGTATGTTTTAAGAGATACATGCAGTGAGTAAAGTCACTGTTGTTCATAACCAATGAGACGTTAGTAAAGGAATGTGATGTTTTATTTATTTGAGAGATACACAGTAAACAGCACATGCTGTTACTCAAAGTGAGGTACAGTATCTTGAATATTTCCTTGTATGTTCCCAGAATCTCAACAACTTTATCACCATTCACAAATGTTTATATGATTTTGTCCTTCTGTTTCAGCTCTGGTCCTGCGAATCAATAGGGCATGCAGGCTTTTGTTCTTGGCCAGCACTAACACACCTGATTCAATTATATATCAAGGGTGTGAAGTCATGTTAATATTTTCTCACACAGTATCTTAAAGAGATTCTATGGTACTTTTATATACTTTTTAGCCAGTAGTTCTGAAAGTAGCGCTCACGAGCCAAAAGTGGTCCCAGAAAATTGTATACTATGTCTCATATGAGCAGATATGTGCATCACGTCATTGCTCTCTTTCTCTCTCTTTCTGCTGTGTGTGCATCTTGCTAGTTGTCACTAGAATGACAAGCGGCTGAAGGTCATTGGCTAGAGCTCGAATTGCTTGGGGCCTGGCCCATGTGGGAAATTATTTGGGGAAAATGGCTACTTGAGAAAAACAGTACTTCTAGAAAAACTAGGGATTTTGTGACTACTTGAGGTAAAATGTAATCTGTTACAGTTACTAGTTACTAATCCAAAATTCTAATCTGTAATGTACTTTTGGGATAACCCAAATTTAGGAACATAATCTGATTACTTTCAGTTACTTTTAGATGACTTTCCCCTTAATTAGCATTAGAAAAATATTTCCAGTCATTCCAATTCATGTAAGAGGCAGGAGGTAGGCTTGTGGTAAAGAACTTTGGACTAGTAGCCAAAAGTTCACTAGTTCAAATCCCCGAGCAGATTAGGTGAAAAATCTGTCGATGTGCCCTTGAGCAAGGCACTTAACCCTAGTTGCTCTAGACAACAGCATCTGCTAAAAATGTTTTTTTTTTTAAATACCCCTTGATCTTCAGGAATAGGACTTGGAAATATAGAATAGCCTAATTGTTTTACCTGATCATAACCCAAAAAAGAAGGATTTAGCCTCTCTGTTGTTTATGATGTTGTTGTCATGGAAGACAGATTGGGCTCATTGTTAAATGCTGCTCTCATGGAATGGCATGCTTTGAGCACTGAAAATGAATGCCATATGCTGCATCTGCTATAGGCCAATTGTTTACGTTTTTGTTGGTGACACTTTGATATCTTGATCATTTGCAGCTGTTTAATTTACTGCGGTGGGCTAAACAATGAACGCACAGAGTGTTTCTTGGTAGTCAAACAAATTGACACCTCACATACATGGTTATGGGCTTCAAAAAAGAAGACACTTGAGCAATAAAAGCCTCACTCGTGGTCTTCTTAAATTAACTTGTTTTTGACTGCATGTGGAGCACAAAACCACGAGTTTTGGAAGGGAACTCCCTCAAACTTTTATTCCATGAGCTGGGATCCGCACTATGCAGCTCCTGCAAGATAAAATGTTTCATTGTCTGGCCACTGGTCGCTAAAACAATGATTGATAGGCACCTTAAACTTCTTCAATTAAACTATTATTCGGTTAAATTACACATATACACTGAGTGTACCAAACATTAGGAACTCCTTGCTAATATTGAGCTGCACCCCTTTTTCCCTCAGAACAGCCTCATATCGTTGGGGCATGGACTCTACAAGGTGTTGAAGGCATTCCACAGGGATGATGGCCCATGTTGACTCCAATGCTTCCCACAGTTGTGTCAAGTTGGCTGGTAGTGGATCTCTACTCTGAATAGCTCATTCCATATCATCCCACAGATGCTCAACTAGATTGAGATCTGATGACTGGGCAGTAAGCTGAATTCACTGTCATGTTTGTGAAACCATTCCTGGACAATCCTAGCCTTGTGGCATGGGGCATTTTCCTGCTGAGAAAAAACATTTGCATATGGATACACTGCTGCCAAGTTCAGATATCCTGTGGCAGTCAAACACTGCTCCACTTTTATCAAGGGGCCCAATGTGTGCCATGAAAACACAACCCACACCATCACACCACCAGCCTGTAATGTTGACAGGTGACAGGATGGATACATGTACTTATCTGGATTTCTCCATACCCTAGTCCATCAGCGTGACACAGTAGTAACCGCGATTCATCAGACCAGGCAATGCTTTTTCAATTCTCCAGTGTCCAGTGTTTTCGTTTCTTAGCCCACTGCAATCGCAGTTTCTTGTTTTTTGCTGAAAGAAGTGGAACTCTAAGGTAATCAGCTGCCATACATCATTAGTGTCAAGGTACAACGAATTGTGCATTCTTTTATGTAGCCCGTTTGTTGCTCTGCACAATTTGTGTCAGGCTCCTTTGTCCTCTTCCATCAGTGACCTGTTTTCAACCACTGGCTGGATGTCCTTTGGGTGGTGGACAATTCTTCATATACACAGGAAACTGTTGAGCGTGAAAAACACAGCACCGTTTCAGTTCTTGACACACTCAAACCGGTGCGCCTGGCACCTATTACCATACCCCGTTTAAAGGAACTTAAATATTTTTTCTTGCCCATTCACCAGCTGAATGGCAGACATACACAGTCTCAATTGTCTCAAAGCTTAAAATATCCTTCTATAACCTGATCCGCACTTTCATCTACACTGATTGAAGAGGATTTAACATCAATAAGGGATCATAGCTTTCACCTGAATTACATGGTCAGTCTGTGTCATGGAAAGATCAGGTGTTCCTAATGTTTTGTACACTCAGTGTACTTTTGTAAACAGCCATCCATAACAACCACAATCCATAAGGAGCAAGTTACTAAATGAGAGAGCAGCGGTGTGATTCACATCATTGCTATGCAGATATCAATAATAAGTTCTATCTGTATCGCCCGTAGGCTACAGCACTGCTGTCATCCTTACCTCCAAGCCTTTATTCAAATTGTAGTCTTTGCATGCAGACGCGCCATTTTAGTATTTTTGTGTTTTATTAGGATCCCAATTAGCTACAGCCAAAGTTGCAGCTGCTGTTCCTGGGTGCCATTGTCAGACATAGCTTGGACTGTAGCCTATAAAAACCTACTCCTGCTCTTTTGTAGCTCTTTTGTAACTTTTCGCAAACATCTTTTCTGAATTTAAAATGAATCCTAGAAGTAATCATCTAGATTTTGTTTGTTGTTCTGTATTTTTATTCTGATTACAATGTTTTAGCTGGTAATGGTTTACAGTTATATTTCTCTGTAATCAGTTACATGTATCGTTGACACATCCAGCCCAAAATCTAAGGTTTAAAAAAGACTTAGTAAATCGCCAAAGTTCTAGAGCATGAGAACTCATTTAGACCAACTGTATTCCTGCTGACGTTCCTCAGCTGCTATTGATTTATCCAGGAGGATAACCAGGGGAAGTTTAACCTCTGGGTCTTTGGCCGTTGGGACGTCAAGAGTGACCTACAAATACAGAACATATATGAAAGTACACTTAGTTGCCCAAATGTTTAATTACAGTATATTTTTCACATACACAGCGACTGCATTCCACATATTTTATTTGTGTATTTTTTTATGGGTTGAAAACTCTTTCCTCTCCTACTCTACATCCCTGTATTCATAATTTAGCTGGTCTTGTGCGTTCATTATATGCGTGTATTTCATCATAATATACCTTCAGTCTGTACTCTAACTTCAGTATGGAGCAGTCTAGGAGGGAGACAGGGAGTTGTGGAGGGATAGTCAGCACTTTGGTCACAGTCTGTCTTGTAGAAGCCGTAACAGGATCTCCTCTCTCTTTAATGATGTCATTGGTGTAGATGTTCCTTTTATTTTTGGCGAAGAAGCTTTGCTCTTCATATAGGTAGAAGTTGGGGGTTACTGTGCGTGTAGAGTTGTTGTGTATCTCAACAAGGATTTTTATTGCTTCACCTTACAGGGGACACAAGGAAAGGAACTTGATTCAGTTATTGGGTTTACAGAATGTACATTGAGACATTCTTCTCCTCAGGAGAAGTGTATGAAGGGTATCACATCGTAGCCTAATTCATTAGCAAATAAGATAGTTCACTCTCATACATTTTCCCCATTAATTTATTGCATTTCATATTTCATGTGAATATCTTGAATTTGTATATTAATTTACTGATCTCTGTTTTATTTAATACAACCCCCCTGTTCCTTATTGAATGGATTTAGATGTAATATTAAAATGACCATCATCCCTCATCACTGTTAGGCAAGCTGAAGTGGCTTTGGTTGCAGACTGACCTGATAGATACCCCATTGTCTCAATATGAATGTCCAAACAGATATTTCCAGAGGCAAAGAATAGAATCTTGGAACCATGCTGGGGCTCCTACAAAACAAGAGATAAAAAGTAACCTGCTGATATGCATTCTGTTGCCATGGTAATTTTGGCTGTAAATAGTAAAAAAGCAGATGTAGTTCAAAAAGCAGGATGGATAATAAGAACACTTTACCCTCAGTCCAGGAATGATCATATTAGTCTTTGACAGATACGTGAACTCTGTCTTGGCTCTGTCTATCAACCAAAGCGTCCTGATCAACCTGGCCTTCAAATAGTAGGTGATTTTGCCCCATTTCCCCATGTAAGATGAAGGCATTTCTCTGAGAGGAAATGTGAAAAAAATAAAACCCATTATCATCTATCTGTGGAAACCACTAGAAGGCCTTTTTACATAACAAAATCTGTGATTATTGTTTCCTCCAATGAAAAATATAAACCCACAAATATGTGATGGATGGAACACTTACTTGGCTGGAATCTGGAAGGTGAAAGGATACACATGTCTCCCAGGAGAAATAATTTCAGAGCCTGAAAAGGGGGAGGCGAGACCCAACACAAACCCAGCCCATTTTAAAATGGGCAATGTAAATTCAGATTCTGCTTAATACAAAGTCATATTAGGCATATGTAGTAACAGTCAAAAGTTTGGACACACCTACTCATTCAAGGGGTTTTCTCCTTTAAAAAAAACTATTTTCTACATTGTAGAATAATAGTGAAGACAACAACACTATAAAATAACACATATGGAATCATGTAGTAACCAAAAAAGTGTTAAACAAATCACCCTTTGACTTGATGACAGCTTCTTGAAGGAGTTTCCACATATGCTGAGCACTTGTTGGCTGCTTTTCCTTCACTCTTCACTCGTCCAAATCATCCCAAACCATCTCAATTGGGTTGAGGTTGGGTGATTGTCGAGGCCAGGTCATCTGATAGAGTACTCCATCACTCTCCTTCTTGATCAAATATCCCTTACACAGCCTGAAGGTGTGTTGGCTCATTGTCCAGTTTAAAAACAAATGACAGTCCCAGTCAGCGCAAATCAGATGGGATGGCGTATCACTGCAGATTGCTGAGGAACCATACTGGTTAAGTGTGCCTTGACTTCTAAATCACAGACAGTGTCACCAGCATAGCACCCCCACACCATCACACCTCCTCCTCCATGCTTCACACATGTGTGGAAACCACACATGCAGAGATAATCCATTCACCTACTCTGCATCTCACAAAGTCGGTTGGAACCAAAAATCTCAAATTTGGACTCATCAGACCAACGGACAGATTTCCACCAGTTTAATGTCAATTGCTCAATTGCTCATGTTTCTTGGCAAGTCTCTTCTTCTTATTGGTGTCCTTTAGTAGTGGTTTCTTTGCAGAAATTCGGCCATGAAGGCCTGATTCTCCTCTGAAGAGTTGATGTTAAGATATGTCTGTTACTCTAACTCTGTGAAGCATTTATTTAGGCTGCAATTTATGAGGCTGGTAACTCAAATGAGCGTATCCTCTGCAGCAGAGGTATCTCTGGGTCTTCCTTTCCAGTGGCGGTCCTGATGAGAGCCAGTTCCAGCATTGCGCTTGATGGTTTTTGTGACTGCACTTGAAGAAACTTTAAAAGTTCTTGAAATGTTCCGGATTGACTGACCTTCATGTCTTAAAGTAATGATGGGCTGTTGTTTCTCTTTGCTTATTTGAGCTGTTCTTGCCATAATATGATCTTACATTTACATTTACATTTAAGTCATTTAGCAGACGCTCTTATCCAGAGCGACTTACAAATTTGTGCATTCACCTTATGACATCCAGTGGAACAGCCACTTTACAATAGTGCATCTAAATCTTTTAAGGGGGGGGGGTGAGAAGGATTACTTTATCCTATCCTAGGTATTCCTTAAAGAGGAATTTACGCACAACTGATTGGCAAGGAAAAAAATCCACAAATGAGCTTTTAACAAGGCAAACCTGTTAATTGAAATGCATTCCAGGTGACTACCTGATGAAGCTGGTTGAGAGAATGCAAAGAGTGCAAAGCTGTCATCAAGGCAAAGGGTGGCTACTTTGAAGAGTCTCAAATATAAAATATATTTTGATTTGTTTAACACTTTTTTGGTTACTATATGATTCCATACGTGTTATTTCATAGTTTTGATGTCTTCAGTGTTATTCTACAATGTAGAAAATATTAAAAATAAAGAAAAACCCTTGAATGAAAATTGGTGTCTAAACTTTTGACTGATACTGTTTGTAACCTAACCTTACAGTATTCTCAACAATGGTTCTGGTATACCATTGCATCATCAATAATTATTATTGTGAGATTATTGTGGCTATTAAAAGTATGAAGCCTTAATCCTAACCATTCTTAAATGTTGCAGAACATAAACACAGAAATCTGAAGTGTTACATACCACCCCCCTTCCCTTCCTGCAACAATATTTGAAGACTGAAGTATTTCTTCTTGCCACTGTAGTCCACAGGGTTTTGACCCTCATTTTCAGTCCATTTCACCTCAGCTTTCCCCTTTGCCTTGATAAAAAGAGACTGGAGAGAGGTCTCCTTGGATGCTTCCAAAGTGACCCGCCCAGTGATAGTATCCCCAGCTGAAAAAGTGCCATGTTCATTAATCGTCTTGTAGTCGACTGAGAAGTGTTTTACTGCCATTGTGACAGAGTTGGTGAACTAAGCAGTCACAAGGGGCATGCACGACTCTAATGTATGATTCATGAAGCTAGACAGTGTCAGTATTCCACACAGTGTAACAGGAGATGTTACCTAGAAGCATGGAGGATGAGGACCAGAGCAGACCCTTTGAGTTCACTATGTTATTACCCTCTGGCTAAAAGTCAAGTGTGCTCTTTACTATGAACAAGGATACCAACCAGTTTGGCACCTCATTATCTAGCGGTCATGTCCCTCCATTATGGAAGTAGGCTACTTTATCTGTTTCGCGGGCCACGGCTCTTCAGCCTACAAGTGGCTATGTCACAGTCACACGGGTAACTGCCATCACCTATGTTACAAAACAATACATAATATATCTTGAGCCATATAATATAAATGTGTATAGGCTACATGCTTTTTGTTCTCCCTTAATCAGGAGAATCCTTTATTACCATGTAAAACAGTATGTTAGGTATTTGGCTTGGGGTTGTATTTAAATGGCTAGACACTAATAACATAATCACTCTATAAACACTGGACCTTTTTTAGGGTGCAGGAACAATATGATTTCCTTCTTCACTTAGGTTTTATTGAATATTAGTTCATGGTAAATATTAACTGCGTTTGCCAAATATTTTACATATAGTGGTAATAATGAAAATATAAAGAAATAATGATTTTTATATGAGAAATTGTGAACATTACATTACGGTTAAATCATCCACATAAATACACTGTATTTTTTATTTTTTATTTTATTTCACCTTTATTTAACCAGGTAGGCTAGTTGAGAACAAGTTCTCATTTGCAACTGCGACCTGGCCAAGATAAAGCATAGCAGTGTGAACAGACAACACAGAGTTACACATGGAGTAAACAATTAGCAAGTCAATAACACAGTAGAAAAAAATGGGCAGTCTATATACAATGTGTGCAAAAGGCATGAGGAGGTAGGCGAATAATACAATTTTGCAGATTAACACTGGAGTGATAAATGATCAGATGGGCATGTACAGGTAGAGATATTGGTGTGCAAAAGAGCAGAAAAGTAAATAAATAAAAACAGTATAAAAACAGTATGGGAATGAGGTAGGTGAAAAAGGGTGAGCTATTTACCTATAGACTAAGTACAGCTGCAGCGATCGGTTAGCTGCTCGGATAGCTGATGTTTGAAGTTGGTGAGGGAGATAAAAGTCTCCAACTTCAGCGATTTTTGCAATTCGTTCCAGTCACAGTGTATACCGAACATTGATAGATTAATAAGCATCAGAAGAGCGTAGTATTTCACTTGATCCTGCTTGCCTATAGCTGCTTGGAGGCTGACCCATCAATGTTAGGGAGTAAGGTGTAAGGTGGGGGTTCCAGCCCAAGACCTTGAGATGCAGGGAGAACAATGATGGGTAGCTTTTTGTTTAAGACAACCAAGAATCACTCTGTGTGACTCTGATTTAGCCCAGTGCAGTAAAAGGTTAAAGGCCCAGTGCAGTCAAAAGCATGATCTTATTGTGTTTTCTACATTTCCACACTATGAGGTTGGAATAATACTGTGAAATTGTGAAAATTATGATGATGCCCTTTTAGTGTAAGAAGTGCTTGAAAAGACCACCTGACATTTAAGGCTGTTTTGGTGGGATGGAGTTTTGGCCTGCCTGGTGACATCAACAGGCTGTAAATTAGTTAATAAACCAATAACAAAGATAGCTCCAAACCTCTGCCAATAGCAGCTAGTTTTCAGCTTTTCCCTCCCCACGCAGACCACTCTCAGACGGTCCAAGCAACAGTTTTGCTTGAAAAAAGGCTCTTTGCTAAGAAGCCATTTTTGTTTCTTTTTGACGATTATTATTGTAAGGTACTTAATTGTTACCCTGAAATAATTTAATATTGAGATAAAAAATTACTTCATTGGACCTTTAGGAAACCCTGTCTGCTACAGTATATGAAGATAAGTGCAGTTTGATCATATGACAGTATTCCACAGGTTCATACCATTAATGCAGGAAGAGATATGTCTGCTTTGGAGATGAAGGTGAACTTAGTCTTGGCTGTCTTGTCCACCTTCATTGATCTGCTCAACTTTGCCTCCAATGAGTAGAACATTTTGCCTTGCCTGGCTATGAAGGTGCTCGGTATAATTCTGAGAAATATGGGACTATAATTACTATAAGGTAATAACAGACAACATATTTGACAAATATGCATTTGTTTTTACTCGTGAAAGGGAACACGTCAGATGGTCTGACTCAATCATTTTCTTTTAGCCAATGACAAGATTCCAGTAGTGTATACTGTGGTCAAATGGGGAACACTTGAACCCACAGTCAGAAAGCTACTCTATGGGGTCATGCAGTCTTTAAGCTGGAAGCAGTCTCTGTGTGAAGTTGATTTGTAATGTCATGGTTCACAAATATTTACACTGAACAAAAAGAAACATCCAAAAATGTAAAAGATTTTGCTGAGTTCCAGTTCATATAAGGAAATCAGTCCATTTAAATAAAATCATTATGGATTGTACGGTTCTGGGAATACAGATATGCATCTGTTGGTCACAGATACCTTTAAAAAAGGTGACGTGGATCAGAAAACCAGTCAGTATCTGGTGTGACCACCACTTACCACATGCAGCGCAACACATCTCCTTCACATAGAGTTGATCAGGCTGTTGATTGTGGCCTGCTATTTTGTGCATTTTGGGGGGGATCCCCATTAGCCTACGTCAGGTATTCCCAAACTGGGGTACGCACAATGCCGTATTTGGTACGCCAAATAAAAATGTGATTCACATTTAAATATCTATTATTATTTTTTATTTTTTTAAATTCACATTTCCAAACAGTCCATTTATATTTTCCAATAGGGCTTTTTACATTTGGGTGAGTTTTATTTCTTGCCTGAGTAGCCTCGTTTCACCTCCAAAAATACAATTAAACCATCTAGTGTACAGTGAAATACGAACACAATGTCAATACAGATAGTCTTGTCAAATAATGAACATCCAATCACATTAACCATTCCTCTCTCGCGGGAATTCCACTAACGGTCCATATGTAGCCAAACGTAGCTGCTGCTCATGTTGGTATCTGTACTGAAGACAGGGAGACATAGTCGAGTGGTAACGCGTGTGCAAGCAGTTGCTCCCGACGCCACTTGGGTACACTGCAGCATCCACAGAGGCTCTTGCTGCCAAAGGAATGGCTGACAGCTTGAAAGACGTTTTGGACACTACAGTGAAAATGGTTAACTTTGTTAAAGCAAGTCCCCTGAACTCTCGTGTATTTTCTGCACTATGCAATGATATGGGCAGCGACCGTGTAGCGCTTTTACAACATACAGAAGTGCGCTGGTTATCAAGGGGCAAAGTATTGACACGTTTTTGGAATTGAGAGACAAGCTTAAAGTTTTCTTTACTGACCATCATTTCAACTTGTCTGACTGCTTGCGTTATGGTGAGTTTCTCACACGACTGGTCTATCTGGGTGATGTTTTTTCTCACCTGAATGATCTGAATCTAGGATTACAGGGACTCTCTGCAACTATATTCAATGTGCATGACAAAATTGAGGCTAAGATTAAGAAGTTGGAGCTCTTCTCTGTCTGCATTAACAATACATTTTATGATTTTTTTTGTGTGCAAATGAACTCAAACTTAAAGACAATGTCAAATGTGATATATCGAAGCACCTTGAGTGAGTTGGGCGCGCAATTACGCAGGTAGTTTCCCGAAACGGATGACACAAACAACTGGATTCATTATCTCTTTCATGCCCTGCCTCCAGTCCACTTACCGATATCTGAACAAGAGAGCCTCATCGAAGTTCTGTGAAAATGGAATTTAAATCAGATGCCACTGCCAGATTTCTGGATTGGGCTGCGCTCAGAGTATCCTGCCTTGGCAAATCACGCTGTTAAAAGAATGATGCACTTTGCAACCATGTACCTACACTACCGTTCAAAAGTTGGGGGTCACTTAGAAATGTCCTTGTTTTTGAAAGAAAAGCAATTTCTTTTCTATTTTTTTCCCACTCCGGGATGCTGGCCTTCTAGGCAGAGTTCCTCTGTCCAGTGTCTGTGTTCTTTTGCCCATCTTAATCTTTTCTTTTTATTGGCCAGTCTGAGATGTCTTTTTCTTAACAACTCTGCCTAGAAGGCCAGCATCCCCGAGTCGCCTCTTTCACTGTTGATGTTGAGACTGGTGTTTAACAGGTACTATTTAATGAAGCTGTCAGTTGAGGACTTGTGAGGTGTCTGTTTCTCATACTAGACAATCCTATGTACTTGTCCTCTTGCTCAGTTGTGCACCAGGGCCTCTCACTACTCTTTCTATTCTGGTTAGAGCCAGTTTGCGCTGTTCTGTGAAAGGAGTCGTACACAGAGTTGTACGAGATCTTCAGTTTCTTGTCAATTTCTCGCATGGAATAGCCTTCGTTTCTCAGAACAAAAGTAGACTGATGAGTTTCAGAAGAAAGTTTTTGTTTCTGCCCATTTTGAGCCTGTAATCGAATCCACAAATGTTTATACTCCAGATTCTCAACTAGTCTAAAGAAGGCCAGTTCTATTGTTTCTTTAATCAGAACAACAGTTTTCAGCTGTGCTAACATAATTGCAAAAGGGTTTTCTAATGATCAATTATCCTTTTAAAATGATAAACTTGGATTAGCTAACACAACGTGCCATTGAACACAGGAGTGATGGTTGCTGATAATGGGCCTCTGTACGCCTATGTAGATATTCCATTAAAATATCAGCCTTTTCCAGCTACAATAGTCATTTACAACATTAACAAAGTCTACACTGTATTTCTGGTCAATTTGATGTTATTTTAATGGACAAAATTGTTTATTTTCTTTAAAAAACAAGGACATTTCTAAGTGACCCCAAACTTTTGAACGGTAGTGTATGTGAGAGTGGATTCTCAGCCCTCACTAGCAGGACAAATAAATACAGGCACAGACTGTATGTGGAAAATTATTTAAGACTGAGACTCTCTCCAATACAAATCAAAATTGCAGAGTTATGTGCATCCTTTTCAGCGCACCCATCTCATTAACCTGTGGTGAGTTAGTCACAATTTTTCGATTAACAAATAAGGTGTTATATGTAAGATGGTTAAATAAAGAGCTAAATTCCTGATTATTATAATATTTTTATTTGTGCCCTGGTCCTATAAGAGTTCTTTGTCACTTCCCACGAGCCGGGTTGTGGCAAAACTCACACTCATTCTTATGTTTAACTTGTCTAGGACTGGGGATCCGCTAGCCCCGCAACAGCCAGTGAAAGTGCAGGGCGCCAAATTCAAAACAACAAAAATCTCATAATTAAAATTCCTCAAGCATACAAGTATTTTACACAATTTTAAAGATTAATCCAGCCACAGTGTCTGATTTCAAAAAGGATTTACAGCGAAAGCACCACAAACGATTATGTTAGGTCACCACCAAGCCACAGAAAAACACAGCCATTTTTCCAGCCAAAGAGAGGAGTCACAAAAAGCAGAAATAGAGATCAAATTAATCACTAACCTTTGATGATCTTCATCAGATGACACTCATAGGACTTCATGTTACACAATGCATGTATTTTTTTTTTATTAAAGTTCATATTTATATTTTAAAAATCTAAGTTTACATTGGCGCGTTACGTTCAGTAGTTCTAAAACATGCTGTGATATTGCAGAGAGCCACATCAATTTACAGAAATACCCATAATAAACATTGATAAAGGTATGACTATTATACATGGAACTTTAGATAAACTTTAGATAATGCAACCAATGTGTTGGCACCTTACGGAGAAAGCAAACCATGCAATAATCTGAGTACAGCCTTTAAACAACAAAGCAGCCAAAAAGATACCTGCCATATTGGATATTCAACATTACTCAGAAATAGCATTTGAAATATTAACTTACCATTGATGATCTTCATCAGAATGCACTCCCAGAAATCCCAGTTCCACCATAAATGTTTGATTTCTTCGATAATGTCCATCAGTTATGTCCAAATATCTTCTTTTGTTAGGGTGTTTGGTAAACAAATCCAAAAGCGCGTTCAGGTCGCGCTGAACGTTGGACGAAAAGTTTAAAAAGTTCCGTTACAGCCCGTAGAATCATGCCAACCTAAGTATGGAATCAATCTTTAGGATGTTTTTAACATAAAACTTCATTAATGTTCCAACCTGATAATTCCTTTGTCTGTACAAATGAAGTGGAACGTAGCTACCTTTCACGTGAGCGCGCCAGACCGAGGCTGTGGCACTCTGCCAGACCACTCACTCAAAGATCTCTTATGAGCCCCTCCTTTAGAGTAGAATCCTCAAAACAGGTTCTAAATACTGTTGACATCTAGTGGAAGCCGTGGGAAGTGAAACATAACTAATATCACCCTGTATCTTCAATGGGGGCTGAGTTGAAGAACTACAAACCTCAGATTTCCCACTTCCTGGTTGGATTTTTTCTCAGGTTTTTGCCTGCCATATGAGTTCTGTTATACTCCCAGACATCATTCAAATAGTTTTAGAAACTGCAGAGTGTTTGCTATCCAAATGTACTAATTTTATGCATATTTTAGCTTTTCCGGCTGAGTATCAGGCAGCTTAATTTGGCCACGTTTTTCCTCCAATCTACCCAATACTGCCCCCTACCCCAAAGAAGTTAATACATGTATAGTGTGTGTGTGTGTGGCAGGCTTACAATGATGGAGAAAAAAAATACATTTGAGGGTGCACTGACCCTGGTGGTAGAGGGTGTAAGCAGCTGGAGGTTGAATGTTTGAAGGGGTACGGGACAATAACATTTTGGGAACTGGCCTACGCCAATGACGACAGTTAGTCTTACTGGAGTCCAACATATAACGAAAAAGAGTGCAACATATAACGAAAAAGACATTACAGACAAAATACTTTACAATTTACTTACAGTGCATTTAAAAAAACATTAACATGTAGTGTGTGCATCGATCAGTTACACGCACATGTCAGTCCACACACACAACAAGTAGGTCACATGGTGGAGAGGCGTTGTGACGTGAGGTGTTGCTTTATTTGTTTTTTGAAACCAGGTTTGCTGTTCACTTTTGCTATAGAAGATGGAAGGGTGTTCCATGCACTCATGGCTCTGCATAATACTGTACGTTTCCTTGAATTTGTTCTGGACCCGGGGACTGTGAAAATACCCCTGGTTGCATGTCTGGTGGGGTAAGTGTGTGTGTCAGTGCTGTGTGTAAATTGACAGTGCAAACTATTTGGAATTTCCAAAACATGAATGTTTCTTAGAAAAAATAAGAAATAACGGATTCAACTCTTAGCCTAGAGAGACCAGCATTAATATTATCCCTCTGATTACAATGAAGAGCACGACGTGCCACTCTGTTCTCGGTCAGCTGCAGCTTAACATTCTTTGCAGCACTTGACCATATGACTGGACAATAATCAAGATAAGATAAAACTAGAGCCAGCAGGACTTGCTTCGTGGAGTGTGTCAAGAAAATCAGAGCATCTCTTTATTACAGAAATACCCTCCCAATCTTTTCAACCATTTAATCTATATGTTTGGACCATGAGAGATTACAATCTAAGGTAACACCAAGTAATTTAGTCTCCTCAACATGTTCAACGGCCACAGCATTCATTACCAGATTCAGCTGAGGTCGGGAACTTTGGGAATAACTTGTACCAAATACAACGCTCTTAGTTTTAGAGATGTTCAGGACCAGCTTATTACTCGCCACCCATTCCAAAACAGACTGCAACTCTTTGTTAAGGGTTTAAGTGACTTCATTAGAGAGGTTACAGCTGTAATCGCAGCAAAAGGTGGTGCTACAAACTATTAACTTAAGGGGGCTGAATAATTTAGCACGCCCAATTTTTCAGTTTTTGATTTGTTAAAAAAGTTTCAAATATCCAATAAATGTCGTTCCACTTCATGATTGTGTCCCACTTGTTGTTGATTCTTCACAAAAAAATACAGTTTTACATCTTTATGTTTGAAGCCTGAAATGTGGCAAAAGATCTCAAAGTTCAAGGGGGCCGAATACTTTTGCAAGGCACTGTACATGAGTTTGATGGCTCACTGTTTATTGTTGGCCTTTCCTGCGTAAGTTTGCCCACTTTGTTAAGTAAGTAATCATTAAAACAATTTCTAACATCAATTGCTTTTATGATGAATATGCCATCTGATTCAATGCAAGATGGAGTTAAATCTTTCTGCCCATAGTTTCATTTAAAGTACTGTTTTTTCCCACCATTCATCTTGGTTTCATAATACATTTTTTTATTACTATTATTAATTTCTCAATTTTCAGTAAGTCAGCCAGTCAGATGTGCAGCCACATTTTTTAGCCACTCCTTTTTCCCCCATCTCTTTCAAGCATACAGTTTTTGAATTCATCATCAATCCATGGAGCCTTAACAGTAAGTTTCTTAATAGGTGCATGTTTATCAGTAATTAGTAACTATCCGGTTCCGGTTGGAGCGAGCGGTCGCATTCGCACTTCGCTCTGCAGGTTGTATAACTTTTTCATTACATTTCATTATAGTACAACGGTTGATTTGTCTAATCTTAGCAATTCTTCTTAGCTAGCTACATAGCCGTCCTTGTATCAGAGATAATTGCATAATTATCGTATTTCGTCGCCCTAACGTAGCCTTCACTGCTATTCGCCCAGGAGCTAGCAACGCTAGCTAACGCACACAGATTAGCATCACTGTAGTGCTATTCACTCAACTGTACGACTTGATTAGTTTACTGTTAGCTAGCTACATAATCTTAGCCATTCTTCTTAGCTAGCTACATAGCCGTCCTTGTATCAGAGATAATTGCATAATTATCGTATTTCGTATTTCGTCGCCTAACGTAGCCTTCACTGCTATTCGCCCAGGAGCTAGCAACGCTAGCTAACGCACACAGATTAGCATCACTGTAGTGCTATTCACTCAACTGTACGACTTGATTAGTTCAGTGTTAGCTAGCTACATAGCTGTCTTTGTTTCAAGATAATTGTGTAGTTTAGTGTGTGTAGCCTTGGAGTGATTATCTTAATTCACTGAGGTTCGCTAGCCAGCTATTTGTCGTCCTTAACGTAGGAGACTCTGCTAGCTAGCCAACGTCTACTGAATAGAACTCAACCGGTCGCATTCACAGGTAGTATCACATTTTCATTTCATTACAGTACAACGGTTTGATTTGTTTGATCGTAGCTAGCTACATAGCTAGCTACATAGCCGTCTTTGTTTCAAAGATAATTGTGTAGTCTAGAGCGATTTCCTAGGTTAGCTAGCCAGCTATTGTCGTTCTTTTAACTCAAAGTAACGTAAACAACACTGCTAGCTAGCCAGCTAGCCCCGAATAGCAGCACTGTAGAAATTATTACACTCAACGGAACGACTTGATTAGTGTAGTGTCAACAACGCAGCTACTGCCAGCTAGCCTACTTTAGCAGTACTGTATCATTTTAATCATTTTAGTCAATAAGATTCTTGCTACGTAAGCCTAACTTTCTGAACATTCGAGACGTGTAGTCCGCTTGTCATTCAATTTCCTTGCATTAGCGTAGCCTTTTCTGTAGCCTGTCAACTATGTGTCTGTCTATCCCTGTTCTCTCCTCTCTGCACAGACTATACAAACGCTCCACACCGCGTGGCCGCGACCACCCTAACCTGGTGGTCCCAGCGCGTACGACCCACGTGGAGTTCCAGGTCTCTGGTAGCCTCTGGAACTGCCAATCTGCGGCCAACAAGGCAGAGTTCATCTCAGCCTATGCCTCCCTCCAGTCCCTTGACTTCTTGGCACTGACGGAAACATGGATCACCACAGATAACACTGCTACTCCTACTGCTCTCTCCTCGTCCGCCCACGTGTTCTCGCACACCCCGAGAGCTTCTGGTCAGCGGGGTGGTGGCACCGGGATCCTCATCTCTCCCAAGTGGTCTTTCTCTCTTTCTCCCCTTACCCATCTGTCTATTGCCTCCTTTGAATTCCATGCTGTCACAGTTACCAGCCCTTTCAAGCTTAACATCCTTATCATTTATCGCCCTCCAGGTTCCCTCGGAGAGTTCATCAATGAGCTTGATGCCTTGATAAGCTCCTTTCCTGAGGACGGCTCACCTCTCACAGTTCTGGGCGACTTTAACCTCCCCACGTCTACCTTTGACTCATTCCTCTCTGCCTCCTTCTTTCCACTCCTCTCCTCTTTTGACCTCACCCTCTCACCTTCCCCCTACTCACAAGGCAGGCAATACGCTTGACCTCATCTTTACTAGATGCTGTTCTTCCACTAACCTCATTGCAACTCCCCTCCAAGTCTCCGACCACTACCTTGTATCCTTTTCCCTCTCGCTCTCATCCAACACTTCCCACACTGCCCCTACTCGGATGGTATCGCGCCGTCCCAACCTTCGCTCTCTCTCCCCCGCTACTCTCTCCTCTTCCATCCTATCTTCTCTTCCCTCTGCTCAAACTTTCTCCAACCTATCTCCTGATTCTGCCTCCTCAACCCTCCTCTCCTCCCTTACTGCATCCTTTGACTCCCTATGTCCCCTATCCTCCAGGCCGGCTCGGTCCTCCCCTCCCCGCTCCGTGGCTCGACGACTCATTGCGAGCTCACAGAACAGGGCTCCGGGCAGCCGGCGGAAATGGAGGAAAACTTCGCCTCCCTGCGGACCTGGCATCCTTTCACTCCCTCCTCTCTACATTTTCCTCCTCTGTCTCTGCTGCTAAAGCCACTTTCTACCATTCTAAGTTCCAAGCATCTGCCTCTAACCCTAGGAAGCTCTTTGCCACCTTCTCCTCCCTCCTGAATCCTCCCCCCTCCCTCCTCCCTCTCTGCAGATGACTTCGTCAACCATTTTGAAAAGAAGGTCGATGACATCCGATCCTCGTTTGCTAAGTCAAACGACACCGCTGGTTCTGCTCACACTGCCCTACCCTATGCTCTGACCTCTTTCTCCCCTCTCTCTCCGGATGAAATCTCGCGTCTTGTGACGGCCGGCCGCCCAACAACCTGCCCGCTTGACCCTATCCCCTCCTCTCTTCTCCAGACCATTTCCGGAGACCTTCTCCCTTACCTCACCTCGCTCATCAACTCATCCCTGACCGCTGGCTACGTCCCTCCCGTCTTCAAGAGAGCGAGAGTTGCACCCCTTCTGAAAAAACCTACACTCGATCCCTCCGATGTCAACAACTACAGACCAGTATCCCTTCTCTCTTTTCTCTCCAAAACTCTTGAGCGTGCCGTCCTTGGCCAGCTCTACCGCTATCTCTCTCAGAATGACCTTCTTGATCCAAATCAGTCAGGTTTCAAGACTAGTCATTCAACTGAGACTGCTCTTCTCTGTATCACGGAGGCGCTCCGCACTGCTAAAGCTAACTCTCTCTCCTCTGCTCTCATCCTTCTAGACCTATCGGCTGCCTTCGATACTGTGAACCATCAGATCCTCCTCTCCACCCTCTCCGAGTTGGGCATCTCCGGCGCGGCCCACGCTTGGATTGCGTCCTACCTGACAGGTCGCTCCTACCAGGTGGCGTGGCGAGAATCTGTCTCCTCACCACGCGCTCTCACCACTGGTGTCCCCCAGGGCTCTGTTCTAGGCCCTCTCTTATTCTCGCTATACACCAAGTCACTTGGCTCTGTCATAACCTCACATGGTCTCTCCTATCATTGCTATGCAGACGACACACAATTAATCTTCTCCTTTCCCCCTTCTGATGACCAGGTGGCGAATCGCATCTCTGCATGTCTGGCAGACATATCAGTGTGGATGACGGATCACCACCTCAAGCTGAACCTCAGCAAGACGGAGCTCCTCTTCCTCCCGGGGAAGGACTGCCCGTTCCATGATCTCGCCATCACGGTTGACAACTCCATTGTGTCCTCCTCCCAGAGCGCTAAGAACCTTGGCGTGATCCTGGACAACACCCTGACGTTCTCAACTAACATCAAGGCGGTGTCCCGTTCCTGTAGGTTCATGCTCTACAACATCCGCAGAGTACGACCCTGCCTCACACAGGAAGCGGCGCAGGTCCTAATCCAGGCACTTGTCATCTCCCGTCTTGATTACTGCAACTCGCTGTTGGCTGGGCTCCCTGCCTGTGCCATTAAACCCCTACAACTCATCCAGAACGCCGCAGCCCGTCTGGTGTTCAACCTTCCCAAGTTCTCTCACGTCACCCCGCTCCTCCGCTCTCTCCACTGGCTTCCAGTTGAAGCTCGCATCCGCTACAAGACCATGGTGCTCGCCTACGGAGCTGTGAGGGGAACGGCACCTCAGTACCTCCAGGCTCTGATCAGGCCCTACACCCAAACAAGGGCACTGCGTTCATCCACCTCTGGCCTGCTCGCCTCCCTACCACTGAGGAAGTACAGTTCCCGCTCAGCCCAGTCAAAACTGTTCGCTGCTCTGGCCCCCAATGGTGGAACAAACTCCCTCACGACGCCAGGACAGCGGAGTCAATCACCACCTTCCGGAGACACCTGAAACCCCACCTCTTCAAGGAATACCTAGGATAGGGTAAGTAAGGGTAGGTAATCCTTCTCCCCCAACAAGATTTAGATGCAAGTGGCTGTTCCACTGGTTGTCATAAGGTGTATGCACCAATTTGTAAGTCGCTCTGGATAAGAGCGTCTGCTAAATGACTTAAATGTAAATGTAAATGTAATTGGAAGAACTAATTTAATAAATGTGTCAAGTGCAGCGTCTGGATGCTCCTTTTTAATCACATCAGACCAAAAAATATTTGTAACATCATCCACATAACAATCATAGCAAAACGTTTTGTATGATATCTATTACACTATTTTAGGTCAAGCTTTTGGAACTTTGGCTTTCCTGTATATAGCCACAATATTGTTATCACTGCATCCAATGGGTACAGATACAGCTTTAGAACAAAGTTATACAGTATTAGTACAAATGTAATCCATACATATGGATGATCTTGTTCCTGTTGTGTTTGTAAACACCCTGGTAGGGTGATTAATAACCTGTACCAGGTTGCAGGCACTGATTAGAGAGACAACTTTGTCTTGAATAGACAGCTTGATGATAACAAGTCAATATTCAGGTCCCCAAGAAAGTTGACCTCTCTGTTTACATCACATACACTATCAAGCATTTCACACATATTATTTAGACACTGTCTGTTAGCACATGGTGGCCTATAGCAACACCCCAAAAGAAAAGGCTTAGATGTGCCAAGTGAACCTGCAACCACAGCAATTCAATAACACTTGACAGAAGATATGCTCTAAGCATTACAGGGATATGGCATCTGAATATATACAGCAATACCTCCCCCATAAGCATTCCTGTCTACAGATGTTATATCATTGTATTTCTACTGTTGTATCATCAAATTCATTATCTAAGTGAGTCTCAGAAATGGCTACTCTATTAATGTTATCTGATGTTAGAAAGTTATTGATTTAATTAACAAGAATACATATATTAATATGGGCTATTTTCAGTCCTTTCCTGGGTAGTTCATATATTATGTTTATAGACATAATATGGAAAAGAGCAAACAAAGCAAAATAATAAATAAAAAATTTGACATTCAGCAGTCCATTAATCAGTTGGTGTGTGTAAGTATGTGTGTGTGTGCTGCAGGGTTGAATCTACACTACATGGCCTGGCTCGCAGTCACCGTTCCAATTCATCCCAAAGGTGTTCGATGGGGTTGAGGTCAGGGCTCTGTGCAGACCAACCAACTTCTTCCACACCGATCTCAACAAACCATTTCTGTATAAACCTCCCTTTGTACATGCTGATACAGGAAATGGCCTTCAGTAAACTTTTGCCACAAAGTTGGAAGTACAGAATTGTCTAGAATGTCACTATATGCTGCAATATTAAGATGTCCATTCACTGGTACTAAGGGGCCTAGCATGAACCATGAAAAACAGCCTCAGACTATTATTCCTCCTTGCATGTAGAGTTCTCCTGGCATCTGACAAACCCACAATGGTCCGTTGGACTGCCAGATGGTAAAGCATGATTTATCACTCCAGAGAACGTGTTTCCACTACTTCAGAGTCCAATGGCGATGAGCTTTACACCACTTCAGCCGACGCATGGCATTGAGCATGGGGATCTTAGGCTTGTGTGCGGCTGCTCGACAAGGAAACCCATTTATTGAAGCTTCTGGCGAACAGTTCTTGTGCTGACGTTGCTTCCAGAGGCAGTTTGAAATGTGGTAGCAACCAAGGACCAGTGGTGTAAAGTACTTGAGTAAAAATACTTTGAAGTACTACTTACCCCAAAAAAACAAGTTCTGTACTTTACTATTTATATTTTTGACAACTTTTACTTCACCACATTCCTAAAAAGGATCATGTATTTTTTACTCCATACATTTTCCCTGACACCCAAAAGTACACCCAAGTTACATTTTGAATGCTTAGCAGGACAAGAAATTGTCAAATTCACACTCTTAAAGAGCAAATCCTTGGACATCCCTACTGCATCTGATCTGGCAGACTCACTACACAAATGCTTCATTTGTAAATTATGTCTGAGTTTGAGTGTGCCCATTGCTATTGAGTAAGATAGGCCTGACATAAGTCTATCTACAGATGCATGTGGACCAAGAGTCACAAGAACTGTTGACCATAGTGACTCACAAAGGACTGTACAGGTACCGGAGGCTTCCTTTTGGAATCACCTCAGCGCCGGCCATGTTTCAGTGAACTATGGACCAGATACTGAGTGGGCTCACTGGGGTCCAATGTTACCTCGATGATCTACTCATCACCGGGAAAGACGAGCAGGAACACCTGAGAAACCTGAACGCTACACTACAGAGATTGGAGGAGTACGGTCTGATGGTCCGGAAGAACAAATGCAAGTTTTTCCGGCCCTCTTGAGTACCTGGGCCACGTCATCGACAGTTCGGGGCTCCACAAGGCAAGAGAGACTGGGTTTTTAAACCAAGGGAAAGGGGATGTGATTGGGTAAGGGAAAAGGAGCAGGTGTGTGTGTCTTCAGTGGCGACTGATTACTGGCACCTGTGACTAGGCAGAAGGAGAGAAAACAAATACACACAGGATACCTGTATCCGTAACACCCTGCAAGAGAAAGACAACCCCCTGACAGGTTGACTATTTAGTTGACATTGGGGCAGAATACACCCCAGGGTTAAGTCTGGGAACTGAGGCAGTCTACCCTCTTTCCCTAGTTTAAAAAAGGTTATTCTGAAAAGGTAATTTATTTACATTAAGAGAATTTATGTTAAAAATAAAACAATGGGCAAAACAGCAAATATTTACTTTTTCCTTATGTCATCAAAGGTAAAGGGGAGGAATATGTTGTGTGTTGATATTCTAGTTTTGTCCCTTTAGGGCACCTGTAACCTACCCTTGCTTACCTATTCAACAATGCCCATGTTAATTTCTCCTTATAGTTGTATAAGTAATAGTATGCTATACAACAGGATTTCTTTGAGACCTCCAGAGTCATTTGCCCATTCAGATGATCTCCAGTGGTGATTATATGTTGTTGCATTGATCACATTGTAATAAATGGAGATGCTGTTGGGTTACATGATCTGATCGATAGGATCGATTTACTATCTGTTCAAGGTTTGTCGTGTAGACACACATATTCAAATGTATCTCATCTGTCCATTGTGTCCAGATTTCCTGGTACCTCCATGTATGCAGATTATTTGACAGATAATCTTTCAAAATAATATTGATTTATTCATATTAAGACAATTGTTGCCATAAGTAAATTGTGCTACTTAATGATTTAAAAAAACAGTATAATGATGATTTGAATGGCTTGACCATCCAGATCTGTTTACACTTGATTGATATCCAGATACAATGCTTCCCACTGGAGGTGTTCACAATCTGAACACAACGTCTTTTAATAATCTGCACCGGTCTAAAAAATGTGGGCACAGTCAGAATGTGGACAGGATCAGGACAAAGGGCGCATGTTACACAGTTATGATCTTAATTTGACCTATATTGTCACAGCAAAATAATCCAGCATCAACAGGATTTGAAAGTTCAAAAAGTAGTCAAGTAGGCTACAGGAAAAGTGCAATGCTGTTATTATGACCGGGTTTTAAGTGAATTTATGTAAATCACAAAGCTCATCTGCATTTCCTGTGGAAACTTTTTCTGCAGCAAAAGAGATCAAATTAAGATCCTGGACAATTCCACAGTGATGCTGAGAAGAGAAAAAAATAATGATTGCAAAGTTAAACAAACCATACAACTCTATGCACAAGGACTACTTTGAACAATTTCCACTGAACAGGTTACAAAAACACATTTGCAGTGCAGATGGGAAGTTTGTTAACAGAATGACGACACGAAAACAGCACAAACCGTCATTCAGTTAAAAAAATTTGCATCTGCATTGTTCAAGTAAATGTGTTTTAGGTTTAAAACAGGGCTTAGGTGTGTATATGTGAATTTACTATGTCAAACTGTTAAGTGCCATCAGACAATCCTAAACTCTACCTATGGTATGATTGGGTCCAATCATTCCTCATGGTCTAATATTATGAACTTGAGTGTCACGTCCGTTGAAAGATGGATTGGACCAAGGTGCAGCGTTGTAGGCGAACATTTTACTTTTATTTAAATAACACCGAAAAAACAACAAAATATAAAAAACGAACGTAAAGCAACATGCAGTGCAGAAAACAACAAACAAGATCACACAACTAAAGGTGGAAAAAAGGCTGCCTAAGTATGATCCCCAATCAGATACAACGATAGATTGGGAACCATACCCAGCCAACAAAGAAATAGAAAAACTAGAATGCCCACCCAAATCACCCCCTGACCTAACCAAATAGAGAAATAAAAAGACTAAAGGTCAGAGCGTGACAGTGAGAATGTCATACCTTACCATTGCCTCTTCCCTTCTTCAATATATTGTTCTCAACTTTGAAGTATTTCTCGCTGGCATAGTATACAACTGTTGTATATTGTCCATAATGTTCAGTCCAGTAGCCTTTCATTTAGCCAAAAAAGTGAGACTGGATCTTAGTTTATTTTAAGACATCCACAGTGATTCGCCCAGTCAGACGATCCCCACTGGTAAAGATGTTCTGTGCATTGATTGCATCATAATCAATAGAGAAGCTGTTGATAGTCATTCTCTCTTGAGAAAACTAGTTTGGTCCTGATCAACACAATGAAAACTCCCACTCAGGTAACACTTGACAAAGAGACTGTCACGATCGTTGGACGCATACTCGGACCAACGTGATCGGAGATCCACATCTTTTATTTGAAATAAGTGAACCACAAAGACTAAACAAACCGTGCCGACAATCGAGTGCTAACATGCAACTACACATAAACAATATCCCACAAAACACAGCTAGAAAAAGGCTACCTAAATGTGATACCCAATTAGAGACAACGATTACCAGCTGCCTCTAATTGGAATCATACAAATCACCAACATAGAAATAATAACCTAGAACCCCACATATCAAAATTAAACTAGAATAACCCCCAGTCACGCCCTGACCTACTACACCATAGAGAAACAATAGCTCTCTATGGTCAGGGGGTGACCGAGATTCCATCAACTTGAATGGTTGACACAAGGTACAGCAAGGTATTTAACTCTATGTGTGCAGAAAACTGGTTTTGCAACATGCCAAAACTGTATACAGGATAATGCTCAACTTGAATTATAGCATGTGGCATGAATCTTAAGCCTTGTTCAAACTGCAAGCCTTAATGCTCAAATCAGTTTATTTAAAAAAAAATGCGTTTTGGAATACGGACTATCTACGACTATGGTTTGAAATGTGACTTAATCTCCAATTCTATATGCTTTTTGGCTGTTCAGAGAGCAGGAAAAATAACAGATTCCAATTGGATATGCAAAAAAAAAAAGGCTTTGGATCACTTCAAACTGCCAACGTGAACAAGCTTGTACACGTGAGGGACTTGGTAACGGGCACGTTCCTCTGCCCAGGCGTTGCTGACACATAACAAATCGTACAACGACTGGATAGATATTTTACATAACAGCTAACCACATCATATGTTATAGCAATCTTTCAGTCGATGACACAGTCGACCGTTGGTTGATACATGCATGTTTGAGGTCCAGCTACCCAGAGGAAGGTGTGTTTGTTTGAGAGGCAGCTGCCCTGGGTGAAGGTGCAGGTGTTTATGTTGAAGCTGTCCTGGGTGCAGGTGAGAGGGATGCTGTGTTTATGTTAAAGCTGTCCTGGGTGAAGGTGTGTTTGTTTGAGAGACTGCTGCCCTGGGTTAAGGTGCAGGTGTTATGTTAAAGCTGTCCTGGGTGCAGGTGAGAGGGATGCTGTGTTTATGTTAAAGCTGTCCTGGGTGAAGGTGTGTTTGTTTGAGAGGCAGCTGCCCTGGGTTAAGGTGCAGGTGTTTATGTTAAAGCTGTCCTGGGTGCAGGTGAGAGGGATGCTGTGTTTGTGTTAAAGCTGCCATGGGTGAAGGTGTGTTTGTTTGAGAGACGGCTGCCCTGGGTTAAGGTGCAGGTGTTATGTTAAAGCTGTCCTGGGTGCAGGTGAGAGGTATGCTGTGTTTGTGTTATAGATGTGGGAGAGCTACTCTGGAAGACTTGGTTTTGCTAAGATAAGTATTACCTTGATGAGTGTAAGATTTAAGTTCCAAGTTGCAGTGCTTTTCCTCCACCTGCACTATTTGTGATGGATCCTCCCTCCATTTTGTATTGAGCGAATGTGGTTCATTGAAACAGATTGGGAGAAAAACAAATGAAGTGAACTGTGACCTGTCTCTGACCCTCCTTCCATGTTCTTCCTCTCAAACCCAAAGTAATATAACCTGTGTTGCCTATGGTAGAAGTGTTATGCAGAGCTCCCTATGCTCTTGATTTAAACCTAGGGCTGTGTAGTCGGAGCTATGGTACTGAATTGGGTTTAGTCACAATTCCTCTTGACCAGGACAAACACGCTCTCTTGAATGAACGATTGATAAAGGTAGCCTACTTTTTGTTGTGTAGCGGGAATCGGTTAAACCTGCTGGGTCAGAAAAAGAGAGACATGTCTTGCAATATGATTCTGATTTAGGCCTGTATAACAAAAGTTCAAGTTAAAGAAGCATTTGAGGCTACATGCTGCTGTGCGATCTCCTTACCAACGGAAAATTCATCTTATCGTTAGGCCTACGTTTTCATTTATAATTCCCGTGCATCCCGTGAGTCTTTGACAATTTTTAGGGCCTTCCTCTGACACCGCCTTGTATAGAGGTCCTGGATGCCAGGAAGCTTGGCCCCAGTGATGTACTTGGCCGTACGCACTACCCTCTGTAGTGCCTTGCGGTCGGAGGCCGAGCAGTTGCCGTACCAGACAGTGATTCAATAAGTCAGGATGCTCTTGATGGTGCAGCTGTAGAACCTTTTGAGGATCTGAGGACCCATGCCAAATCTTTTCAGTCTCCTGAGGGGGAATAGGTTTTGTTGTGCCTTCTTCACGACTGACCTGGTGTGCTTGGACCATGTTAGTTTGTTGGTGATGTAGACACCGAGGAACTTAAAGCTCTCAACCTGCTCTTACTACAGCCCTGTCGATGAGAATCGGGGCGTGCTCAGTCCTCCGTTTCCTGTAGTCCACAATCATCTCATTTGTCTTGATCACATTGAGGGAGAGGTTCCTGGCACCACACAGCCAGGTCTCTGACTCCCTCCCTATAGGCTGCCTCGTCGTTGTTGGTGATCAGGCCTACCACTGTTGTGTCATCGGCAAACTCAATGATGGTGTTAGAGTCGTGCCTGGCCGTGCAGTCATGAGTGAACAGGGATACAGGAGGGGACTGAGCACACATCCATGAGGGGACCCAGCGTTGAGGATCAATGTGGCGGATGTGTTGTTACCTACCCTTACCACCTAGGGGCGGTCCGTCAGAAAGTCCAGGATCCAGGAGTAGAGGGAGGTGTTTAGTCCCAGGGTCCTTAGCTTAGTGATGAGTTTTGAGGGCACTATGGTGTTGAACGCTGAGCTGTAGTCAATGAATAGCATTCTTACATAGGTGCTCCTTTTGTACAGGTGGAAAAGGGCAGTGTGGAGTACAATAGAGATTGCATCATCTGTGGATCTGTTTGGCCGGTATGCAAATTGTAGTGGGTCTAGGGTTTCTGAAATAATGGTGTTGATGTGAGCCATGACCAGCCTTTCACAGCACTTCATGGCTACAGATATGAGTGCTACAGGTCATTTTGGCAGGTTACCTTAATGTTCTTGGACACAGGGACTATGGTAGTCTGGTTGAAACATGTTGGTATTACAGACTCTTGCCAGTTTGTCAGCACATGCTCCCAGTAATCCTACTGGCCCTGCGGCCTTGTGAATGTTGACCTGTTTAAAGGTCTTACTCACATCGGCTGTGGAGAGCGATGCATTTATTGATGAAGCCAATGACTGATGTAGTGTACTCCTCAATTGCAATCGAAAAAATCCCGGAACATATTCCAGTCTGTGCTAGCAAAATAGTCCTGTAGCTTAGCATCTGCTTCATCTGACCACTTTTTTTATTGACCGAGTCATTGGTGCTTTCGGCTTTAATGTTTGCTTGTAAGCAGGAATCAGGAAGATAGAATTATGGTCAGATTTGCCAAATGGAGGGAGAGGGAGAGCTTTGCACGCATCTCTGTGTGTGGAGTAAAGGTGGTCTAGAGTTTTTTTTCCCCTCTGGTTGCATATTTAAATTTGGTCAAATGGATTTAAGTTTCCCTGCATTAAAGTCCCCGGCCACTAGGAGTGCTACCTCTGGATGAGCATTTTCCTGTTTGCTTATGGCGGAAGACAGCTCATTGAGTGCGGTCTTCGTGCCAGCATCAGTCTGTTGTGGAATGTAAACAGCTACGGAAAATACAGATAAACTCTCTCAGTAGATAGTGTGGTCTACAGTTTATCATGATATACTCTACCTCAGGCGAGCAAAACCTCAAGACTTCCTTAGATATTGTGCACCAGCTGTTGTTTACAAATATACATAGTCTGCCCACCTTGTCTTACCAGACGGTGCTGTTCTATCCAGCCGATACAGCGTATAACCAGCCAGTTGTATGTTGATAATGTCGTCGTTAAGCCACAATAAGATATTACAGTTTTTTATGTCCCGTTGGTAGTTTAATATACCTCGTAAGTTGTCAATTTTATTTTCCAATGATTGCATGTTAGCTAGTAGAACGGAAGGCTGTGGGAATTTATTAGATCGCCTACGAATTCTTCACGCAAATGGTGGGGATTTGGTCCTGTTGCTGGGAAAGCAGTATGCCCTTCATGTGAATTCTACGGGGAGATATTCATTTATTAATGAAGCCGGTGACTGATGTGGTAAACTCCTCAATGCCTTCAGATGAATCCTGAAACATATTCCAATCTGTGCCAACAACAGTCCCGTAGCTTAGCGTCCACTTCATAGGAATCAAGCCACTTCTGTATTGAGCGCATCACTGGTAAATCCTGTTTTTGCTTGTAAACTGGAATTAAGAGTATGGAGTTATGGTCAGATTTGCCAAATGGAGGGCGAGAGAGTTTTGTAAGCGCCTCTGTGTGTAGAGTAGAGGTGATCTAGAGTTTTTTTCGCCTTAGTTGCAAGAGACATGCTGGTACAAATGCCTTGTACGCCTTCCAAAATCAGAGTAAACCTGTTTAAATCTTACATCAGCAGTTGCTTCTTTGGTAAAACTCACAAATTAAATTCATATTGCATCCAAGTAAAGCTCATGTAACAATGTTGCTTCTATCTCTCTGCTTGCCCCAGTCTGGGCTCGAGGGGGATTGTTTTGTAACTATTCAGCAGCACTTCCTATTACGCCCCATATTAGACCTGAACCAGCATGCATACACTTCCAACCTCATTCAGGTTTTAATTTCCACCACTTTTGGGCTACTTTCTGCAATTGACGTCACCAGGCTTTCCGAAGCCTGGTTCTCGATGAGGCTACAATGATATACAGAAATTTCCCTCAAATATCCCTGATTTGTATGCAATGTAGCCTTTTCCCCCTGATTTTTGAATAGGTGATTACATCTCTGTGTAGCCTATACTTTATCCTGCACATTTGTTTTCCATAAATTAAATCATGGTTTTTGCACATGTAACGGTTTTCTAGGTGTGGTGAAGGAGAGTCGGACCAAAATGCAGCGTGTAGATTTGCGATCCATGTTTAATGGAAAAAACACATGTAAACACGAATCAATACAAAACACTACAAAAACAATAAACGTAACGAAAACCGAAAACAGCCTATACTTGTGTCAACTAACACAGAACAAGGACATCAGGACACTAAGGACAATCACCCACAACACAACCAAATAATATGGCTGCCTGAATATGGTTCCCAATCAGAGACAACGATAAACACCTGACTCTGATTGAGAACCACTCCAGACAGCCATAGACTCTGCTAGATCACCCCACTAGCTACAATCCCACTATATACCAAAACCCCAAGACAAAACACACCACAATACAAAAACCCCATGCCACACCCTGGCCTGACCCGATACATAAAGATAAACACAAAATACTTCGACCAGGGCGTGACAGCACATGAGTCTTCAGTGGTTAATCCTAGCTTTTCTGTACTGTTTGGGGATACTGCTGATCATTGGACATGGTAATAAATAATATTTTATTTGTATAGTGCTTTTTATTATTTTCTAAGGCAACATGCACACATTTCACATCAAGGCAGGTAAATTAGCAATAAGTATAGATGCTAAATAATATTGATAATATAATATGCCATTTAGCAGAAGCTGTCATCCAAAGCAACGTACAGTCATGCATGCATATACAAAAAAAGACCAATAAAAGTCAAGGAGGAAATGGTTAGACAATCAATTCTAATTCTTCTGAAATTCTTCACCCTTCATCTTACTTTATCCAGGAGAATATCAATAGAATTTGCTTAATTCCTCACGTCATCTCCTCTGTCCTCTCTTCCCCTCTTTTTGAAAAAGGTCAAAGGTAATCGAGGCAAGGAGAGGAAACTTGAAAACAAATACGCTGGTATGAAATTAGACTTTTAATATATACGCTCACTGGCCAGTTTATTAAGTACACCAGACAGGCATCGAGGCTTTCAGTTTCTGTTCGATCATTAGAATGGGCAAAACGAGTGACGTATGCGACTTTGAGCGTGGTATCAACATCGGTGCGCCGGATCCAATATCGAAGAAATGGCCACCCTCCTGGGCTTTTTCCACACGACAGTGTCTTGGGTTTACCAACAATGGTGCGACAAAAAAAAACATTCAGTCAGCTGCAGTCCTGTGGGTGAAACCAGCTCGTTGATGAGAGAGATCGAAGGAGAATGGCAAGAATCGTGCAAGCTAACAGATGGGCCACAAACAGACAAACAAATTAGCACCGGTTCAACGCCACAGCGTATTTAAACATTGTTGCTGATACGGTGCATCCATTCAGGCTGTTCTGAAGGCAAAGTGGGGGTCCGACCCGGTACTAGAGGGGTGTTTTATAGATAAAATGATAGGTAGCATATTGTATTTAAAGGTACATGCTTTTCTCTGACAAAACAACAACGGTTTCAAAGGGGGTGTGGCGCATTTCAAACCTCTTCCATGTAGTACACTGGTAGGATACATCTCAATATCCTTGGCCAGAGAGGAGGCTATCAAGGAGAGGATGAAACTCCTCCGTTCCCTTATTAACTAATTGACCCTCTCCTATATATGGTGACCCCTTATCGGCCTCTGGGGCATGGAAGAGGAGGATGGAGGAGTTGAGTAGAGGACAGACTTTTGCGCCCAATTGAGAATCTCCATGCCTCTACAATTTTCTATAGAAATTTGATGAGGAAGCAAACATTTCGTAGGGGGGGGGGTGGTAGCTCAGATGCATTTGGGACTTATGACTCAAAACCAAAACTGGAGTAAGGTGGGGGTTCCTGTCCAAGAGTTTGAGTTGCAGTAAGAACAACGATAGGTAGCTTGATCTCAGGGTCTATGGCCAGTTTAACATCAAGAACGACCTGAAAGAATAGAAACGCAACAAGTGTTACAAAAGGTTTGTTTGAATAATTGGAAACATAAAATATAGTTGTTAATTTAGTGTCTGGAGCTTTGCAGTTCAGATTCATCCTATCACATATGTAGGTAGCTACCTTCAATCGGTACTCTAATTTGAGTATAGGACAGTTGAAGATGGTGGCAGGGAGTTGTGGAGGGTGGTCAAAACTTGGGTCACCGTCTGCCGAGTGCCAGCAGGGACCTGATCGCCCTTCTCTTTCAAGATGTTGTGGGTGTGGACTTTCCTCTTCTTCTGGGCTCACAACGGTCTTTAATATAACATAGTAAGGGAGGAGGTCTGTATTTACAAAAGGCGGGGACAATAAGTAGTCCTACGCCCACAATATTTGCAATGTCATCATTAAAGTCACATCTGATTAATTTTCCAATACTTGTGACAGCATAACTCTGATTCTTCTCCATCAAATAAAAAGTTATAAAGGCCTATATAAGGTTTATGTATGCATAGGGTGTGGTATTTAGTTGGTGTTCCTGGTTTTATGTATCTCATCATAAAAAAAAATGGACCAGTAGCCTATTATCATCGTGGACGTTCCTGCTTTTTATTTCACTGTACTTATTTGGAAATTGCAATTTTTACTATTATAATATATAAATATATATATATATATATATATATATATATATATATATATATATATATATATGAGAGATTTTTTATTAGAATATCAGCACCACCATGAAATTAGAACATTCATCGTTACATTCGTAACAGCAATATTCAAAGCAGAACTTTGTTCCATTTCATTATTCATAGTTGGCATTTCCACAAAGATATTGAAGTTACACACGTTGTCATGTCAATGACAAGAAACATCAACAACAGAAGTATAAATGGAAGTCTAAAGAGATAGAGAACTGCGCATTTATCATATACAATGCATTCATTTGTTATATTTTTACCCTCTTATCTTTTCTCCCACTAGGATTTACCACCAAAATCAGACAGGGATGGGTACGTTCCGTAGGCTGGGGGAGGCGCTAAAGCTCCTGGGGCCATTGGTGGATAGGCTCCTGGGGCCGTTGGTGGATAGGCTCCTGGGGCCGTTGGTGGATAGGCTCCTGGGGCCGTTGGTGGATAGGCTCCTGGGGCCGTTGGTGGATAGGCTCCTGGGGCCGTTGGTGGATAGGCTCCTGGAAATTGTGGTGTGCTGTTCCATCCGGGTTGGTTTGCATTCCCGAACGAGTCAAAGCCAAAGTCAGAGTAAGGTGGCGGCTGCAGTCCAGGCGTTTGAGTTGCAGGGAGGATGACCAGTGGCAATTTGATTTCTGGGTCTCTGGCATAGGGAACATCCAGGACAATCTATGACAAACAAGGATATTGGAATCAAAGGGAATGCAATAGTTAGGCTATAGGCCTATGGCAAAGCACAGTATGCAAGCTAGAATTAAAAGGTAAATGATTACATTTACATTTGAGTCATTTACGCCCAACGTTCTTAACCAGTAGGCTACCTACTACCCTTGATTATTGGATTTAAAGTATATTCAAACTCATATTTCAAGTGCAAACTGTTTAAAAAAAAAAAAACTTTTCCATTTGAGTTATAAAAAATTACTTGTATAAATCGATCAGTGACACTTTGTCAAACAGTATAACGATTTACCACTTGCAAAACGTGGACTCAATATGAACATGGTTTGCCCAACAGCAAGTTATACTTAGATAACATTTGTGGTTAAAAAGTAACCAGCCTCTAGTCTTTGCTCTACATTTTTATCAATGATAACAACCCACATGACTTCAGAAGTTGTAAAAATAGGTCTCTAATCATTTCAAAAGTCTGATGACTCCCTTGGTAAACAATGACAAAATAAAAGAGGTGTTTCACCAGAGCATTCCTGTTGTAGCAACAAAGCCCACTACAGCATGTTGTAAGCCCAGAACATGTTTTTCTGTATCTTAGTAAATAAATGGTCAAAGCACATTGTAGTAGTGGCTTTGGATAGACACTGAATATATGTTTTAACAGTTCACTCTCTCTCACACACACACACACACACACACACACACACACAGAGAGAGACACACACCTTCAGCCTGTACTCGCATTTAATATTACTACAGGTGAAGATGGATGGAACAATGTGTTGTGGGATTTTAAGGACTTTAGTGACTTTCAGTTTCCCAGATGGCGGGATGGGCTCTCCCAGCTCTTTCAGGATTTCTTTGGTGGACACCCTCCTCTTTCCCCCCGCAAAGAAGCTGTCCTTCTGGTACAGGGTGTACTTGGGCTTGATCTCACGAGAGGAGCTATTCTCAATGGATGCCACAACCTTTAGGTCTTCACCTGCAAAGGGAGGGGGTGTATATTTATGGTAGCAATGTTGTTCTGGATTCATGAAGGTCAAACCTAACATGAGAGAAATGATAATTCAAACACTTGAGTAAATCTACCATGTCTGTGCATGATTTGCGTGAAACCTCAACTTGTGCTTTTTTCTCATTCCGACATGTATGAATAACACTTGTATTTATGAATTGCTCAGAGTGGAACTGACGGCGTTTTTTAAATGTTATTTAACTAGGCAAGTCAGTTAAGAACAAATTCTTATTTTACAAACAACCACAGAGTTACACATGGAATAAACAAGCGTACACTAAATAACACAAATGGGGGAAAACAATAGTCTATATACTGTGTGTGCAAATGGTGTGAGGAGGTAAGGCAATAAATAGGCCGTAGTAGCGACGTAATTACAATTTAGAAAATTAACACTGTTAATTTGGTGATGTGCAAGTTGAAATACTGGTGTGCAAAAGAGCAGAAAAGTATATAAAAACAGTATGGGGATGAGGTAGGTCGATTGGGTGGGCTATTTACAGATGGGCTATATAACAGCTGCAGCGATCGGTTAGCTGCTCAGATAGCTGATGTTGTATAGTTAGTGAGGGAAATAAAAGACTCCAGCTTCAGCGATTTTTGCAATTCGTTCCAGTCATTGGCAGCAGAGAACTGGAAGGAAAGGCGGCCAAAGACTTTGGGGATGACCAGTGAGATATACCTGCTGGAGCATGCTACGGGTGGGTGTTGTTATCATGACCAGTGAGCTGAGATAAGGTGGAGCTTAACCTAGCATGGACTTATAGATGACCTGGAACCAGTGGGTCTGGCGACGAATAGGTAGCGAGGGCCAGCCGACGAGAGCATACAGGTCGCAGTGGTGGGTGGTATAAGGGGCTTTGGTGACAAATGGATGGTGCTGTGATAGACTGCATCCAGGTTGCTGAGTAGAGTATTGGAAGCGATTTTGTAAATTACATCGTTGAGGATCGGTAGGATAGTCAGTTTTACGAGGGTAGGTTTGGCGGCATGAGTGAAGGAGGCTTTGTTGCAAAATAGAAAGTCTATTCTAGATTTAATTTTGGATTGGAGATGTTTAATATGAGTCTGGTAGGAGAGTTTACAGTCTAGTCAGGCACCTAGGTATTTGTAGTTGTCTACATATTCTAAGTCAGAGCCGTCCAGAGTAGTGATGCCAGGCGGGTGCGGGCAGCGAACGGTTGAAAAGCATGCATTTAGTTTTTATTAGCGTTTTAAGAGCAGTTGGAGGCCACAGAAGGAGTACTGTATGGCATTGAAGCTCATTTGGAGGTTAGTTAACACAGTGTCCAAAGAAGGGCCAGATGTATACAGAATGGTGTCGTCTGCGTAGAGGTGGATCAGAGAATCACGCGCAGCAAGAGCGACATCGTTGATATATACAAAGAAAAGAGTAGGCCCGAGAATTAAACCCTGTGGTACCCCATAGAGAATAACACCATATTAAGCATGCATTGAACTGCATCCCTCTATTCTGCCAACAATGCCTTACTATGCGTCATGACATTTTTTGTCAAATATAACTAATATAACTTTTTTTTACTGTGAATTTGATATTTTTGACTGATATAACGGTCTGTTTCATATCTGCAATGTAATTAAAATGCTGTCAATTCCACTTTAACCACTAAAGTCAACAATGCAACTGACAATATTCAGCTGTATTGTTTGTGTATGCATGACAAAGAACAAAATGCAATCATCTGAAAAGCATATGCTTGAAGATTGGAATACTAACAACGCCCTCCCTTCACGTTTACATGTTTCCATGCCTTATATTTTCTAAGGACAGTAAAATGTTCTTAAGAAACAGTAATAAACATTGGTATGGTATGAAAGGCTATATACCAGATGTGCATTACTATGTCCCTTGCTCTCATTAGTCCTGTTGGTTTTCTTACCTAAGTAGTAGCCCATTCTCTCTATGTGAATGTCCATTCCCACTTTTCCTGAGGTGAATAACTTCATCTTTTTATCCTTGGTTCCATGCTGAGGCATCTGAAAAGGAACAAAGACAATTGTGCTACAAACAACACTACTACCATACAACCACAATCAGGAGGATAAAACATTTAAGAGCAGCATTGGCATTTTTTTTATTTTTTTTATTTCACCTTTATTTAACCAGGTAGGCTAGTTGAGAACAAGTTCTCATTTGCAACTGCGACCTGGCCAAGATGAAGCATAGCAGTGTGAACAGACAACACAGAGTTACACATGGAGTAAACAATTAACAAGTCAATAACACAGTAGAAAAAAACACAGTAAAAAAAAGGGGGAGTCTATATACAATGCGTGCAAAAGGCATGAGGTAGGCGAATAATTACAATTTTGCAGATTAGCACTGGAGTGATAAATGATCAGATGGTCATGTACAGGTAGAGATATTGGTGTGCAAAAGAGCAGAAAAGTAAATAAATAAAAACAGTATAAAAACAGTATGGGAATGAGGTAGGTGAAAATGGGTGGGCTATTTACCAATAGACTATGTACAGCAGCAGCGATCGGTTAGCTGCTCAGATAGCTGATGTTTGAAGTTGGTGAGGGAGATAAAAGTCTCCAACTTCAGCGATTTTTGCAATTCGTTCCAGTCACAGGCAGCAGAATACTGGAACGAAAGGCGGCCAAATGAGGTGTTGGCTTTAGGGATGATCAGTGAGATACACCTGCTGGAGCGCGTGCTACGGATGGGTGTTGCCATCGTGACCAGTGAACTGAGATAAGGCGGAGCTTTACCTAGCATGGACTTGTAGATGACCTGGAGCCAGTGGGTCTGGCGACGAATATGTAGCGAGGGCCAGCCGACTAGAGCAAGGCAATACTACATTAGTATCCTGCATACCACTGCTGGCTTGCTTCTGAAGCTAAGCAGGGTTGGTCCTGGTCAGTTCCTGGATGGGAGACCAGGTGTTGCTGGAAGTGGTGTTGCAGGGCCAGTAGGAGGCACCCTTTGCTCTGGTCTAAAAAATATCCCAATGCCCCAGGGCAGTGCTAGGGGACTCTGCCCTGTGTAGGGTGTCATATTTCAGATGGAACATTAAACAAGTGTCCTGACTCTCTGAGGTCATTAAAGATCCCATGGCACTTATTGTAAGAGTAGGGCTGTTAACCCCGGTGTCCTGGCTAAATTCCCAATCTGGCCTCAAACCATCATGGTCATCTAATAATCCCCAGTTTACAATTGGCTCATTAATCCCCCTCCTCTCCCCTCCCCTATAACTATTCCCCAGGTCGTTGCTGCAAATGAGAACGTGTTCTCAGTCAACTTACCTGGTAAAATAACTAATAAATATCAGGATAGGCTCACACAGTAGTACTCATTGTGTCAACAGGGAGTGTGTGTGTGTGTGTGTGTGTGTGTGTGTGTGTGTGTACCATCAGCTCAGGGATGCTGCCCAGGTCTGCCTTGGAGACAAAGGGGAACTCAGCCCTGGCTTTGCTGCATATCCTCATTGATCTGCTCAACTTGGCCTCTAACGTATACAGGATTTTCCCCCAGGCGCCTTTAAAGGATGATGGCATTGCTCTATGAACAAGGAATATCAGTATTATTATTATTTTTTTAATTACAAAACAAAGACCAAGAATGGTGATAGATTATAGTCAACATTCTACATAAAGTTGATATTTTATGGTGTAGTATCTACAAGCAATTTGGAACCTACAGACTAGGGCCATAAATAAACAAGTGAACTGTCATAATCGGAAAATGGTAACTAATGTCTCCGATTGGTATATGGTGCTAGACCTGTAACTAGGCTACAGTAGCTCTTTAGTTACATATACATCAAGACAAAGCCATTATGGGTCGGTTTCAAGGACACACAATATGATTATTAATAGGAGAATCTCCATTGAGCGTTCATTTCAGCCCAAGACTAGGATGACCCTATATGTAATTAGGCTATTTACAGGTAACTGCCAAAATAAAGGAAACACACGAGTAAATGAGGGATACAAAAAAATATTGAATGTGGTTCTTGAATGCGGTGCCTAAGTTAATTAAGCAATTAACATCCCATCATGCTTAGGGTCATGCATAAAAATGCCCAGTTGCCCAATATTTTGGTCTCAGTAACTTTGAAAGAGGGGTCTCAAAGGAGCATAGGGGGTTTAAAGTATGTGTCAGTCACCAGATCTAAACCCAATTGAACTATTATGAGAGATGGAGCAGTGCCTGAGACAGTGTTTTCCACCACCATTAACAAAGCACCAAGTTATGGAATTTCTTGTGGAAGATTGGTTTCACATCCCACATCCCAGTTCCAGAAACATAATCTATGCCAATGGCGCATTGAAGCTGTTCTGGTGGCTCATGGTGACCCAACGTCATTAAGACACGTTACGTTGGCAATTCCTTTATGTTGGCAGCTACCTGCATATACATGTACTATCTGCAATCTACTGATTATATTATTGACTTAATATGGCTGTTTGCACAGGCAGCTCATTTCTGATCTTTCTTCACCAATTGGTCTTTTAACCAATCTGATTAGATATTTTGCAAATAATTGGGCTGCCTGTGTAAACGTAGACTAAATGGTGCGCACGAGCAGTGTGGGTGCAATGATTTGAATCGCACGCGATGTGAGCGTTGTGGTCAGCATGTAAGACGCAATCATAAAACACAAGTACTTAAAGTTAACCATTGTAAACATTCTGAAAACAACTCAGGATTACCTTGTTGATGTTAACAAGATAGCTTACTACTCTATTTATATGATTGTGCTCATGATCAAGTGTCTAAGCGATGTAACACACCAGGTGTGTTTGCAGGGCACTTACTGTTGAGGGATCTGAAATGTGAATGGGTAAACGTGAGTTCCAGGAGCTACGACATTACAATCTGAAAAACAACAAGTCACTTTTATGTTAAAAGATCAAAAAGAATCTGTCCTAAAATATGGACCAAATATTTTCCAAGAACATGCACAAAGATATCTCATTACCGTAACACTTGTAAAGTTAGAAAATAAACATAGAAAGGTGAAAATAAAAATAAAAACATTTAAACTATTTCAATTTTAACCATTTATCTAATTACCGTAATGTGTGGCATGTTCATAACCTGGATGTTTAAAAAATATATATATATTTGTTTTAAATTATTCCTATTTTAAAAAGAACACAAATATAAAGAGTAGATATTTTGTAATATTATTCTAGGAGTATTTTATCACTGATGCATTTCGGTAATGAGATCCATGTTACAGTAGATGAGACCACATTATATAATAATAATAATAATAATATATGCCATTTAGCAGACGCTTTTATCCAAAGCCAACGGTACTTTAATAAGAGCAAAAAATATAATTTAGAACCATAGTAACCATTAAGAACAACACATTGATCATAAACTCCCTACCATTGCCCAGCTCTACCACATCCCACATCCCACTCACCCTAAACCACCCTTTTTTTATGCAAAGTTCTGCCCTATTCCTTGTGTAATTACATAAACAATTCTACAATAACATGATTACAGTGTTACTACTGTAAGATAACAACAGTGTTCCAACCAGTGCCTAAAATAATGTTTTTTTTTTTGTGTGCATGTATGTATGTATGTATGTACAGTTGAAATCATAAGTTTACATACACCTTAGCCAAATACATTTAAACTGTTTTTCACAATTCTTGACATTTAATCCTAGTAAAAATGCCCTCTCTTAGGTCAGTTAGGATCACCACTTTATTTTAGAAATGTCAGAATAATAGTAGAGAGAATGAATTATTTATTTCAGCTTTTATTTATTTCAAATTACTATTTGGTAGCATTGCCTTTAAATTGTTTAACTTGGGTCAAACGTGTCGAGTAGCCTTCCAAAAGCTTCCCACAATAAGTTGGGTGAATTTTGGCCCATTCCTCCTGACAGAGCTGGTGTAACTGAGTCAGGTTTGTAGGCCTCCTTGCTCACACACGCTTTTTCAGTTCTGCCCACACATTTTCTATGGGATTGAGGTCAGGACTTTGTGATGGCCACTCCAATACCTTGACTTTGTTGTCCTTAAGCCATTTTGCCACAACTATGGAAGTATGCTTTGGGTCATTGTCCATTTGGAAGTCCCATTTGCGACAAAGATTTAACTTCCTGATGTCTTGATGTTGCTTCAATATATCCACATCATTTCCTTTCCTCATGATGCCATCTATTTTGTGAAGTGCACCCGTCCCTCCTGCAGCAAAGCACCCCCACAACATAATGCTGCCACCCCCGTGCTTCACGGTTGGGATGGTGTTCTCTGGATTTCAAGCCTCCCCTTTTTCCTCCAAACATAACAATGGTCATTATGGCCAAACCGTTCTATTTGTTTCCTCAGACCAGAGGGCATTTCTCCAAAAAAGTATGATATTGTTGACCATGTGCAGTTGCAAACCGTAGTCTGGCTTTTTTATGGCGGTTTTGGAGCAGTTGCTTCTTCCATGCTGAGCGGCCTTTCATGTTATGTCGATGTAGGACTCGTTTTACTGTGGATATAGATACTTTTGTACTTGTTTCCTCCAGCATCTTCGCAAGGTTGTTTGCCGTTGTTCTGGGATTGATTTGCACATTTCGCACCAAAGTACGTTCATCTCTAGGAGACAGAACGCGTCTCCTTCCTGAGCATGATGATGGCTGCGTGGTCCCATGGTGTTTATACTTGCGTACTATTTTTTTGTACAGAAGAACATGGTGCCTTCAGGCCTTTGGAAATTGCTCCCAAGGATGAACAAGACTTGTGGAGGTCTACAGTTATTTTTCTGAGGTCTAAACCATGGTCTTACAATGGAAGAGGCTGGCTGGAGAGTACAGCCTATTGTAAACAGGTCCACAGTGTCATCAATTGTGCAAATATTCAGTAGGGAAAACAGCTAAATATGTACTCGTTCTTTAATTTTGTTACAGCATTTCATTCACAACAATACAGCAACTATTGTAAAGGTAAATGCAAGTCTTAAAATCACAACGTACCGTAAGATATGTATGAAGAATATAAAGTAATACAGCACAATAGTATAATTCTATCTGTGACGTGATCTATTTGTGAATTCTACATGTCATATAGAGGACTGCACAACGACCTCATATTATGTAATTGTGTGGGATAATGTCAGCTTCCACCAAACCAACATTGGAACTATTTTCTCTCCATACCCCCTGATTCCTACCGCAAGCTCTGGACAATTTCACCTGGATCTTGCAGCTAGCTAGCTGCTATCCGAGTGACTATTGGCTAACGTCAGTCCGGAGAAAACACCAATTATCCCGGAGCTAACCAGCTGAAGAGTTCCATCAGCCACTCCTGGGCTACAATCACCAAGCCGGACCCATTTTACTGCCGATGCGGAGCCCCACCGAGCCTTCACAACTGGACTACCAACGTTATCTACCCGAGGGAGTTATTCAACAGGCCCCTCCGTCGCGACGTAACCTGAACGCCCATCTGCTAACTGCGGCCCATTATTCGTTAGCTGTCTTGAGCATATCGGCTGCTAGCTGAATAGATCTATCGGACAATTTTCCTGGGCCACTATAACTATGTTGCCAATTGGATTGTTCCCCTCTACCACACGGAACTCCACTAACCTACCGACAGAAACGCACAAGGTGGCTAACAACCTCCGTCTTATGCTAGCTTGCTACCCATGGCCCGGCTAGCTGTCTGAATCGCAGTGACCCCAACCAACCTCACTACTCACTGGACCCTTATGATCACTCGGCTCAGCATGCCTCTCCTTAATGTCAATATGCCTTGTCCATTGCTGTTGTGGTTAGTGTTTATTGGCTTATTTAACTGTAGAGCATCTAGCACTGCTCAATATACCTTATCCAACCCTTCAGTTCCAACACCAACATATGCGATGACATCACCTGGTTTCAATTATGTTTCTAGAGACAATATCTCTCTCATCATCACTCAATGTCTAGGTTTACCTCCACTGTATTCACATCCTACCATACCTCTGTCTGTACATTATACCTTGAATCTATTTTATCGCCCCCAGAAACCTGCTCATTTTACTCTCTGTTCCGGATGTCCTAGACGACCAATTCTAATAGCTTTTAGCCGTACCCTTATCCTACTCCTCTTCTGTTCCTCTGGTGATGTAGAGGTGAATCCAGGCCCTGCAGTGCCTAGCTCCACTCCTATTCCCCAGGCGCTTTCTTTTCTTGACTTCTGTAACCATAAAAGCCTTGGTTTCATGCATGTTAACATTTAGAAGTCTCCTCCCTAAGTTTGTTTTATTCACTGCTTTAGCACACTCTGCCAACCCGGATGTCCTAGCCGTGTCTGAATCCTGGTTTAGGAAGACCACCAAAAACATTTTCAGACAAGATAGAACGGCCAAAGGGGGAGGTGTTGCAATCTACTGCAGAGATAACCTGCAGAGTTCTGTCCTACTATCCAGGTCTGTACCCAAACAATTTGAACTTCTACTTTTAAAAATCCACCTCTCTAAAAACAAGTCTCTCACCGTTGCCGCTTGCTATAGACCATCCTCTGCCCCCAGCTGTGCTCTGGACACCATTGGTGAACTGATTGCCCCCCATCTATCTTCAGAGATCGTGCTGCTAGGTGACCTAAACTGGGACATGCTTAACACCACAGCCATCCTACAATCTAAGCTTGTTGCCCTTGTTGCATTTCTTTCTAAAATGATCTGCGGAAATTGTTGCAACCCCTATTACTAGCCTGTTCAACCTCTCTTTCGTGTCGTCTGAGATTCCCAAAGATTGGAAAGCAGCTGCAGTCATCCCCCTCTTGACCCAAACTGCTACAGACCTATATCTTTCCTACCCTGCCTTTCTAAGGTCTAAAGCCAAGTTAACAAAGAGATTACAGACCATTTCGTATCCCACCGTACCTTCTCCACTATGCAATCTGGTTTCAGAGCTGGTCATGGGTGCACCTCTGTCACACAAGGTCCTAAACGATATCTTAACCGCTATCGATAAGAAACAATACTGTGCAGCCGTATTCATTGACCTGGCCAAGGCTTTCGACTCTCAATCACCACATCCTCATCAGTAGACTCAACAGCCTCAGTTTCTCAAATGATTGCCTCGCCTGGTTCACCAACTACTTTTCCGATAGAGTTCAGTGTGTCAAATCGGAGAGCCTATTGTCTGGGCCTCTGGCTGGGGTGCCACAGGGTTCAATTCTTGGGCCAACTCTTTTCTCTGTATACATCAATGATGTCGCTCTTGCTGCTGGTGAGTCTCTGATCCACCTCTACGCAGAAGAGACCATTCTGTATATTTATGGCCCTTCTTTGGACACTGTGTTAACTACCCTCCAAATGAGCTTCAATGCCATACAACTCTCCTTCCGTAGCCTCCAACTGCTCTTAAATACAAGTAAAACTAAATGCATGCTCTTCAACTGATCGCTGCCTACACCTGCCCGCCCGCCCTGCATCACTACTCTGGACGGTTCTGACTTAAAATATGTGGACCACCACAAATACCTAGGTGTCTGGTTAGACTGTAAACTCTCCTTCCAGACTCACATCAAACATCTCCAATCCAAAGTTAAATCTAGTATTGTCTTCCTATTTCGCAATGAAGCATCCTTCACTCATGCTGCCAAACATATTGTCATAAAACTGACCATCTTACCGATCCTCGACTTTGGTGATGTCATTTACAAAATAGCCTCCAACATCCTACTCAACAAATTGGATGCAGTCTATCACAGCGCCATCCCTTTTGTCACCAAAGCCCCATATACTACCCACCACTTTAACCTGTACGCTCTCGTTGGTTGGCCCTCGCTTCATACACGTCACCAAACCCACTGGTTCCAGGTCATCTACAAGACCCTGCTAGGTAAAGTCCCGCCTTATCTCAGCTCGCTAGTCACCATAGCAGCACCCACACGTAGCACTCGCTCCAGCAGGTGTATTTCACTGGTCACCCCCAGGGCCAATTCCTCCTTTGGCCACCTCTCCTTCCAGTTCTCTATTGCCAATGACGAACAAGCTAAAAAAATCTCTGAAAGTGGAATCACTTATCTCCCTCACTAGCTTTAAGCACCAGCTGTCAGAGCAGCTCACAGATCACTGCACCTGTACATAGCCCATCTATAAATAGCTCAAAAAATTACCTCATCCCCTACTGTATTCATTTATTTTGCTCCCTTGCACCCCAGTATTTCTACCTTGCACATTCACCTACTGCAAATCTACAATTCCAGTGTTTTTATTGCTATATTGTATTTACTACCTTTACCTCCCTTATCTCACCTCATTTGCTCACATTGTATATAGACTTGTTTTTGTACTGTATTATTGACTGTTAGAGTAAAACAAACTATGTGTAACTCTGTTGTTGTATGTGTCGAACTGCTTTGCTTTTTCTTGGCCAAGTCGCAGTTGTAAATGAGAACTTGTTCAACTTGCCTACCTGGTTAAACATAGGTAAAATAAATACAATTGAAATAAATTGTCAGGGAATGATTTGCTGGGCATGAAATGATAAGAATGGAGTTCCTTCCACCTTCCACCATCCGGTCCTTCTGTAGCTCAGTTGGTAGAGCATGGCGCTTGTAACGCCAGGGTAGTTGGTTCGATTCCCGGGACCACCCATACGTAGAATGTATGCACACATGACTGTAAGTCGCTTTGGATAAAAGCGTCTGCTAAATGGCATATATTATTATTATATTAATATATCCTCCTCATTCCTAAATCCGATAGAAGAGGTTTTGTTCAGCATGGAGGTGGAAAGCATACGACTATCGGGCACAAGATCAGATGTCTCTATTAGATGCCATGAATCCTGCTTAAGAGGACATCACAGATTGCAGGGGATGGTTGAGCCACGCAATGAGATTTTCCCCCGGTGTATCACAAGGGAAAACATCAGATGTGATGTTGACAAATCTCTGGCCAGACCAACAAGAGCGACAGGATGTCCACCAAGAAGATGGGAACTTCCAATGTTACATGTAACATATTGCTTAAAATGAGAATAATCTGGATACATACACATGTGCATATCCTTTTTCTGTGTACAACAGTATTGACCTTTCCAAGTAAACTTTTATCTAGTGTTGAAATCGGTATCTATAAAGCTCAGTGATACACAATAGCATTCAGCTAGACAAAACTGACATTCTTGTACAGTAGGCGGTCAGTGTCAACAAAAAAGTAGAACAAACTGAAATTTGTATAAAAACAAACATTTCCAGGGTTGACTGCCATGGTGAAAAAACATCTAAACATTTTGACCTGTACAGCTCACACGATGACAATAACTAGGTTTTGAAGCATGAATTACATTTTTTGGGTGTGTAGTAAAACGCCAAATGGATCTACCTCCTGGTCCTCTTCCCCTGTCTTACCCACCAAGGGTAGAGACAGAGATGACCTCGCCTACTGAAATACCGGATTGGGCAAAGCCACCAGAAGACGACTCAAGCCAACCAACTACTGAACCTGACTGGTGTCAGGAAGAATCACCCTCTGCCTCAAGTGACACCTCTGAATGGGAAAAGTGTTTCCTCATTGTTGCTAGAGTAATGGGCACTGTCATGACCAGAGGCCCATATATGCACTGTAAGAAAAGTGTTTCCTCATTGTTGCTAGAGTAATGGGCACTGTCATGACCAGAGGCCCATATATGCACTGTAAGAAAAGTGTTTCCTCATTGTTGCAAGAGCAATGGGCTCTGTCATAACCAGAGGCCCATATATGCACTGTAAGAAAAGTATTTCCTGTTGTATAAGATATGTCATCACCCTCTCTGCTCTGAGGGAATGGGAGGAGCAGCAGATCGGGTGCAGAGAATCAAAAGGTATATAAAGAGACATTTGCCATTACTTTGGCGCTGACTTCTTGAATTCTGAATTCATTTAGACAACCATTTGACTTCGGGTAATTTGCCACCTGACTCAAATCACTTGTAGATTCTAATTTGCTGGAACTTGGGCTCTTGCCGTTTTAGCTACTGGACAGTAGTTTTGTCGTCAGAGTGCCTTTCGCCTGGCAGAATCAGGATGCAAAATATCTTAATTGATTGAGCTCCTCATCCCGGCTGGGTATTTCTCGCCACAGACACTGCGGTAGCTCAGCGGAGAACCTCTGATCTCTCCAGTCTAACTTGGATCTCTAAATTTAGTTAAACTACTAAAATTATCCATAGATTCTAATTTGCTGGAACTTGGGCTCTTGCCGTTTAGCTATTGGACAGTAGTTTTGTCGTCAGAGTGCCTTTCGCCTGGCAGAATCAGGATGCAAAATATCTTAATTGATTGAGCTCCTCATCCCGGCTAGGTATTTCTCGCCACAGACACTGCGGTAGCTCAGCGGAGAACCTCTGATCTCTCCAGTCTAACTTGAATCTCTAAATTTAGTAAACCACCGACTTCAAGACAACCTCTCAGCCAGTAGAGGGGAGTCGCTACCAACTAAATTCAAAAAGAACTCTGACCGATTGAAACTCTGCTCCTGATCTCGTGGGTCTCCTCGTCATCTCTCAAAGGTAATTAAATAACTATTACAAGTATTTTAATATAGAGATAAGTGTTATCATTGTACCAGGCATTTTATAGAGCATTAAGGCATTTGCATGTTTTTGATTAACGCTGTGTGTGACCGAGTAACAATTGTGTATTTTGAAGTGTGTTTGATTGTAAAAGACAAAAACAGAGTGTTTTCAAAAATAAACGGTAGTCTTATTTTGTCTCGAGTAAACGGTTCTCTCAAAGACAGTTAACGGCACGGGAGATAACAACTCTGACACTTCCCGCTACCGGGACACTGGAAACGGAGATCAGTGCTCTATGACAGAATGAGTTACTATTAAAAGACAAAGAGGAAGGTGTGTCCAGTAGTGATTCATTTAATTGTCTTATCGATCTATCTAAGTTTTATTTTCCAAGCGATACATAGACGACGGGCAGAGTAGTGAGACTAAGTTGACTAAAGGTCTTCACACTTTAAACTAGATACATCACAGAGGGGAAACACTCAACCACAGGGAAATCATATAGAGACTGGTAGGACTAGTGCTTAATAATAACTCAAGGACCAATTAGTGGTGAAACAAAGAGTCTAGAGGATAAAGGTGGGGTTCACACATCCCAGCTAGAGCTAGACCGTTGAGAGTGACAAGGCAAAAGACCTCTCTACGCGGACAACGCTTCGATATAGAAAGAGAGGCAGGGCTACGCGAGCGGTCCTGGTTATACCGAGATAACCTGAAGTACCTATAGTGCCCTGTCCAATCCAGGGAACGGGACGCTAACCACCTCTAGCAACCCCGCTGCCGGCCAAGGGGCGGGGCTGAAGGTTTCGTATCGCGACACTTGGCGCCCAACGTGGGGCCCCACACCTCTATATAAGACTCTACTACTACCTGAGTTAACGGCCCCTACCAGCGCTCTATTTCCAAACAACTTACTAAAGTAGGTATCTTTAAATAGTTAGAGATATGGCTACGGCAGTACATTTCGTCTTACCGGATCTACCATGGGGTAAACTGAGAGCGGTAGACCAGACAGCCATAAAACATCTTCTGGGAATAGAAGGAAGGGAAACTTTCTGGGATGATAAAAAATTCCAGAAAAGATCCCTAAATGGCAACTACCATAGATACTACGGCAGCTCATGAGGAGCAAAGTAGGGTAGAAAATAATGGTACAGTACAGGAAATGATACGCAGGCAAAAGGCAGGTCTACCCAACAGTAGGCTCGCAATGTGCGTACCAGGAATACCCTGGGGCCGCTGACCAAGAGGGAACAGACGGCCCCTTCCAATTACAGGATTAGGCAAATAGCCCTGAATCCTAAGAATTTCCAGTGAAGACTGATCAACTTCACTGGAAATTGTTGGAACAGGTGGAAATTAATTATAAAATGACACCAGTCTCTATTCAAAGTGTATAACAAATAATTGTATTATTTCCTTGGGAAAGTAAAGCTAACATAGTGCGTAAGTGTCACTATGGGCGTTGTATGAGGGAAAATCCCTGAGAAATAAGAAAGTACTATAGAGTTTATAACTAAATAGGAAATCTAAATACAATCTCAAGGTAAAGAGCAATGGCGGGTTAGAGTCTACTCTTTGAGGAAAAATCCCTGAGAAATAAGAAAGTACGATAGAGTTTAACTAAATAGGAAATCTAAATTAAATCTCAAGGTAAAGAGCAATGGCGGGTTAGAGTCTACTCTTTGAGAAAAAAAATCCCTGAGGAAACTAGAAAATATTATAGAGTTTACAACTAAATAGGAAATTTATACAAACCCCAAGGTGAAGATATGTTAACAATAGTGAATTATTTTCAGCGCCGTTAAGGCAGGCAAGACCTCGTAGTAATACGAAATTGGGTTCTAATTAAAGGTCATTCCAGAAAAAGAAGGGGGCCAGAGGGGTAAGTGTGTATTGTGGCAAAGTGGCCTTCTATGCACAGCCCTGGTACCCCATGGCAATGGCCCTGCTACAAGACGGGACTCCAACGAATCTAGGAGACACTAGTGTAATGTTGAGAGCCATGCAGGAAGATTTATGTTTAGGGTATATTTTAAGCCAACAGGGCAGAAAAAAGATGAAGTTAGAAAAGGAGTGATTTTATAAGCATTAAATTTAGTTATGAAAATAAATATGTTGCAGTTCTTAGGGATAATAAAGTACTGTAGGTAATGGATCACATACTACGCAACATATATAAAATTATTGATGAGACTGAGTTAAGATTAACCCAGGTTATTGTTAGATAAAATACAGTGGACTCCCGAAAGAGAGATTTCATTAGTACAGAAAACATATGCTATGTTTAGCAGCGTTTTGGCCTTATCTAATCATTTGAAGGTTTGTCTTCAAATAGTAGAAAGATTACAAGAATATATGGCATCTGTTGTGACCCAGGGTCATTGAGAGTATCGGGTTAATTAAGTTGAACTATATAATTATCTACATAAAAATGTTGAGTTCTATAAAATGCATTAGTGTAAACAGGGAGACAGTGAGACAGTCAGTCAATATTTGGAGACAGAGACCATATCTGGTACTGTCAGTATTAGCTGCGGCAACAGGAAGCAGATGCAGAAGCGAAAAAGGCCTGTTTTTAAACCACAGCCATTAAAAGCAGCAGTTAAGAGGAAGTTAAACATAGACATAACTACATTGAAAGAACTGAGACAGATAGTGGCCCATGTGCAAATGTATTAGGTCAGTTAGACACTGACACAGGAGTAGGGAAATGGGACTTTAATAAATAATGCAAAGAGTGGACACCTACAATTTCAGGATGGACTTTAAAAAAAGGATATGAAAATAATAAACCACATAGGGATAAATATGCTACAAGGAGAAGAAAATCTCCTCAGCTTATCGGACGCAAAATAATTATAAGTAAGGGGAGTCATAAAAAATGTTTTTTTTGGGGGTTCTAGACCAAATAGAGAGAGTCAGAACACACAGATGCAGTAATAGCAGCCCTAGACAGACTCAACAGAGCAGGTAGGTAATGGTAGGTATTAAAACCACCACTTGGGATAAGTGGAGGAACGTACATGCCACCAAAGGAGTTATGTTCATCAGTGACCAAGGATGGGACACTGACGAGCCAGGACCAGGACCTACAACAGTCAAGGTGAAACCAAAGGAGGATAAACCTAGGGACATAGTAGTGCTCACAGATGGAAGTGAGAAAACAGGAAGTAACCAAGTGGGGTTTTATTGTAAAAAAACAAAGCCACTGGCGAAACACTCATAAAAAGGAAACAAGAAATAACAGGCACTGCCCAGAAAGCAGAAGTCATGGCCATAATGGAAGCACTGCTACACTGTTCTACACCCAATCTAAAATAGAACTGGTTACTACAGTGCCCAGGCCATGACTTCTGACAAAAAGATATGGCAGAACAATGGTTACAGAAGTGCTAAAAACAAAACAATTCAGCACGAAGGAGAGTGGAGAAAGATCCATGAGTTAATGGATTGAATGGATATTGTTGTCAGTCACCAAAAAGCCCACACAGTAGATGGGGGAGGAAAAGAAGCTGACTTCAATCAACAAGGCAACAGGGAAGTAGATGAACTAGTCCAGATGGGCAGAATAGTTCTCTACAGAACTGAAGCAGACAAACTTAAGGCGTTGCACATAGATTGGGGACACCCAGGTCCTAAAATATTTATAAAGCGCCTTAGACAGGACCAGATAGAATTTGACCCAGTAGAGGCCAAACTGGTGTGCCAGCAGTGCATTACCTGTCAAGAGCAAAAACCTAGTAATCTAGGAAGAGTGTCTGATCAACACATCAAAACATGCACGCCCTGGAGTCAAATAGCATTAGACACTATGGGTCCCATGAAAAGTGCTACGGTACTGGGACATAGGTATGCTATAGTAGCGGTGTGCATGGCAACGGGCTACACAATGGTACACACAGCGAAAACATGCAATGCTCTGCCTGTGTTGACAATGCTTAACCTTTTGACTTTGACCCTAGGACGGTTTCAATCGATCAGGACTGACGAAGGACGTCAGTATAAAAACAAAAAGGTAGAGGAATGGTGCACCCAGAGGGGAGTAAAGCACACTTTCTCACCTCCCTACACACCTCAAGCAAATGGGTGTGCAGAGAGGACCATTGGCAAACTCAAAACAACTTTGGGGTTGTGGAGAGCGGACAAAGATTGGGGACCAAAGCTAGTGCAAGCATGCATAGAGTTAAGTAGCACCCCAACCAGTTCAGGGCCTAGTCCAAGAGAGTTAATGGGATTACCAGGACAAAATAGTATGGTGGATATTCCTAATCCCCAGTATACCCCTCTACCTTGTGTTTTAAAGGTAGGAGACTGGATCAGGATTAGAAAAAATCCAGCGGCAGACAACAGTGACCTGGTAATACCCAAGAAATACGGTAAAAAACATATTATTGAGGAAATAATAAGCGCTAATACTGTAAGGACAGCTTGTGGAAGAACAGTTGACATAGCACAACTTAGGAAAGTATTTCCTCTGCAATAGTACCAGACTGGAAATACCTCCTAGAGTGCAGAGCAGGCCTCCAAGTCAGGAGGAGTCCAAACACCATTTTAGGGCCTCAAAGGAGGGAGCACGGGAAGAGTAGTCCGGGAACGAAGCGTTCCGACAGGTCTACCTGGCTCAAGCAGACTGAAGTGTGTCCCTTGTGACGTATGCAAAGAGCCCACTGGCGATATGCAATACGAAGGGCCCGCTGAGCTGAGAATCAGGCAACTAGAGATGTGCTCTGATGGAGCCTCAGGGGAGTATAGGTGCAGGTATGGAAGAGTTCAGACATGTGGCAGGTGCAACTGCAACACCATGACCAACTGTGCACTGGACATAAGGACCATTAATGGTTCCTGGGACCTCAGAGGGTGCCAGTGTGCCTGGGATAGATATGGAAACATCTCAGACAAAGATTGCCTGGAATGTCGCAGACAGAGGGTCACAGAGGTCAAACTAACCAGAAGTGCCCTCTTAACCCCAGTTAGAATAGAAGTACCACTCTGGCCAATTCCCACTGGAACTGCAGGCCCAGACCCAGCTCTAACAGGTCAAAGGTTCCAATTTAACTCCAGCTATGAGTATCTGAGAGATAGGGACCTTGGAGAGGGACCTAGTGATGGATATGGGATAGACAGAGTCAACAGACAGGCCTGGATGGAAACAGGACAAGGTGAATGGATCCTAGTAGACCCTAGTGTAGCCTGGGATGGAGTGCTTCTGGAGTCCACGGGTTGGGACCAGGTGGACAGATATCCCCTAGACAACAACCAACAAACATCCTGGATGGATGAGAAGGTGTTGGTGGGAAGGTCAGTGCAGGCCAGTTAGAGAGCTACACTGGGGCAGAGCAATGGAAAAGGAACAAATGTTCACTTTCGTCACCCCCATGACTGGAGGAAATTATGTCCCTCCCCATGATGGAGATGGCAGGAGAAGGTACAGGTTAGGCCTAGGATGGCAGCTGTACTTAGCCCAGGACCCCGTGTATAAAACTGAAGGAGTCTACTCTTGTCACAAGTACATATGTAGAGATAGTGCTGCTGGAGAGGGAAAAGGTAAACAAAAGGCAGCACTCAAAAGAGAATATAGCCCACCTAAGAAATCATTCCTGGCTAGGGTGAAACTGGCATTTTGATCAGACCCTGGAGAGGGCCTATCCAAACCCAGAAACCCAATAGTTAAAAAATAAACTAAAAGATGCTCTCCCTCTTATATTTCACTGGAAATATGAAGTTGGGGGAGTACAGAACAAAGCATAGGGAATGTAAGATGGGATGATGCTGGTGGGTAAGTATGTTTTAATTATAGTTGGCGTCCCCAGCGCCACCATATTAGGATTGTATTTGGGCCTAAAATACGATCAAGAAAATGTAGAAATGGGAAAAGTAATATACCTAAAGAAACAGGAAGAGTAATATACCTAGAGTAAGTAAAGTAATATACCTAGAGTAAGTAAAGTAATATACCTAGAGTAAGTAAAGTAATATACCTAGAGTAAGTAAAGTAATATACCTAGAGCAACAAAAAATGTGAAAGTGACTTAATCACATTTAGAACATACACAAAGAAATGGGGCATCCAGGTACAATGTGACACAGCCAATGAAACTGAGTGTCCAGGTTTCCCCACTGTAAAGCTAAAAAGCAGAACTAATTACACTAAGTGGAACAACAGCCTAGGTGAAAATGTCACAATAATGGCAGCGTTAGGGTATGCAAAAAAATGAGGCATGCCGATAGACAAAGTGTTCAAGAGAATTTGGAAAGGGCTGTTTAAACTACTGGTCAAAATAAGTAAACTGGCCCTAACAATTACCTGGTCAATCTTCAAGGGGATCAGATGGTTGTTAAAAGGACTGATCATCTGGAGCATGGTATATGAGAGAGTGCATCCTCCTAGAAGACAGGGACCAGCAGTTCCTGTTGAACAGGATGTACTGCTCATGACCCCGAGAGGAACGGATGTGACCCAAGTTTAAGGGACAAAAAGTGACTACATAAGTGAACCCTGAACAACTCAGGTCACGACACCTTCCTGATCAGAGATAAAGAGGCATCCTGCTCTTCACACATCGCAACTCGACAACCAGACTAATTTCAGGCCACGATACTTAGAAGATATCTACTACCATGACTTCCAACGAAACTGACCATGCCAACTCAACTGAGGCATATAGTCCCTTCTCGGACCAGGTATGGGAAAACATCTGCTGTCAAATATTAGTTCTCGTAATTTTTTGGAAAATAGCATGGGAAAATAGGCATAATAATGGCTTAGTAACTTGGGTTACTCTGTTTGTTAATTCATTAGTGGCCACTGCTAGACTAGGGTTAACGATGGGACAAAAATAATGCTGTCCGTTGTACCGATAATACTAATCCAGAGAATGTACACAATATTAGGAAAATATTATTTGGTCTGTCTGTGTTTAGAAGCTTTGGCCGCAGCTATGACTGTAGTAAGTAAAATAGGTGCAATAGAGAAGAACGGAACAGACGGTAAAATGGAACCTATGTGTGCTACCATAATTGGAATACACTATGTGGCGCGGATCATTGAAGCAGGCCTAGTTGGCATGCTATGTGTCCAAATAATCAAATTAATGAGAAAACTAAAACCAAAAGATCAGCGGAACACAGCCTTAAAGGCCGTCCCACTGGTCCTCTGGGTAACCGTCCTATTGATCCTAAGTTGCGGAGAAGAAATGGGGTGGCCCACAAACATTTTGAAAGTAGTTTGGGGATTGTGTTTACCCATATTCGTTCCCCCCACTCCCAGCAGGACCAGGAGGAACACGTCAAGCCATGGGACGGGGTAAGGATGGCTAAAGTAATAGTGCCCCCCCAGTGACAGAACCAGTAGGGGAAGCAGGGGTATTAATAGAGGTAGAGGAGAGTAGAATATGGTTCATAGACATGTGGGAAAGACATTTAGATCCCCTTAAGGCATATACAAATTGTGGGGGTTGTGGCCAATTGGAACCATTGCCACTAGGGATAGACTCTACCAACGGGGTAGTGTTAGGCGGAACCACCTTCATATATGTGCTCATTGTTACCAAGGGGGTGTAGCATACCGCATTAGGCGTAGCCATGACCCCATTGGTACTTATGCGGGCCCAGTGACCTCGTGGGGAGCCACGGGGCCAGTAACAGAGGAAGGGGACAGATGGATCAGGAAGTTGAGTCCCAACGGACCCAACCTGAATCTCTGGAAAAGCGAATCATGGCCCAGAAAGGCATGGAGAAAGCCGGGATACCGAACCTTGACCCTTAACCACCGGAGGGTGGCTGGGGACATAGGAAATGGTACGCTGACCGGGCAGTGGGACGAGGCTCTGATAGTCAAAGACCTGGAAGCCCATTGGTCTCAGGAAGACCTCACCATGCTAAAATAATAAAACAGAGCCCTTGGTTCATGTACGGGAGTGCTAGACCACTACGGAGTTGCCAAATCTTCCCACCAAAATGGGAAAGACTCAGCTGTGGCCAGTGGAACCTAAGCAATTATGTGGCCGCAATTATGTAGCGCAGACGATGAAATAGCCATTAGAAAGGCTAGGAGAGAGCCAATGTCCAAAGTGATTGGGTGTACTGAGACAGGGGGAAGTGAAACTCTGACTGACTTCAGTAGGAAGCACAGAAGAGGAACCCAAAGAGGCCTTAGGAGGCAAAATGGGTACAGGTTTAGGGAGCCAGGGAATCATAGACATTCTTACTGGCACACTTGTATTACCTCAGTGCCCCCCAGACCTGAGCAAAGAGGGCCTGAAAGGAATGGTCCAGACACAAAGTTAGAGCTAAGATATAGGGGAGAACCTCTCAGGCTTAGGCCATAGACTGGCCGACTTGACCCTGGCCGCAGAAAGAGCTGTAGGAGCTCTGACCCAGAAAGACCCCCAGGGGAACGATGGACCTCAAAGTCGCAGGGACAAAAAGAGAACCAGGAAGGGGCAAGGTAGACAATAGGAGAATAACCTTTCTTTCTCCAGGGCCCCATGGAAGACACCCAGTCCGGGGAAGAAGATTGGGAAGAAGAAGAAGTTAATAGGCCAATAGGGCACAGAGTAATAACCAGATGGCAAGAATTAGAACGTAAGGGTATGACTGAGTCCCAGACACTAGGGATTATCCTGTAGGGTGGATAGCACCAGTAGTAATAATTCCTCACCCTGCCGCTCTTAAAACATGTGGCTCATGTGATAGAAGTACTGAAGGGGTACTCAGCGGGAGATCAGTGTTAAGAGGACGGATGTTAGACAACGTATGTATGTTATGTCTAGCCCGCAGAGATAAGTGGCCAACCCTAAAACCCATAGTAAACAAGGGAGACAGATGGGGACACGTAGAAGAGCCAGAAGAGTTAAATTTAACAATGGTTTACAAGGGACAAGAAGTAGACTGGGATAAGAGAACTGGCACTGTTGAATTACATGGGATGGCTTACGAGACCTATTCAACAGGTTGGAGAAGAAGGACAACAGAGACGGGTTCAAAGATGCACAGGCTGTGAATCAGGAACCAGAGGAAAGTACACATGCCAGTGGGGCAATAAGGATGGTGTTAGAGTGGCGCTTTGCAAGAGATGCTTATGTTTTAAGAGTTGTGATAGAAAAAGGCAGGAGTGGTATAGCGAGGACAAACATGAGGTTTGGCCTATGGAGAGAGAATATGCTGATATATTTGAAAATGGTAGAATAGCTTCTAGATGTAGACATACAGATGGTGTATATTTGAGAATGATGGTCAGAGCTGATGATAAGGGCACCATGCAGGGACAGCGTAAATGGGCAACAGTATGGGGAATAACGGCTAGGTCAGACGGACTAGTGCTAGGGATAACCAGAGTTGGAAATCAGAGTCCGGTTAAAGGCACTAAGAGAAAAGAGACAGGGGTAGATCCTGGAGAGGGTGTAGTAAAACGCCAAATGGATCTACCTCCTGGTCCTCTTCCCCTGTCTTACCCACCAAGGGTAGAGACAGAGATGACCTCGCCTACTGAAATACCGGATTGGGCAAAGCCACCAGAAGACGACTCAAGCCAACCAACTACTGAACCTGACTGGTGTCAGGAAGAATCACCCTCTGCCTCAAGTGACACCTCTGAATGGGAAAAGTGTTTCCTCATTGTTGCTAGAGTAATGGGCACTGTCATGACCAGAGGCCCATATATGCACTGTAAGAAAAGTGTTTCCTCATTTTTGCTAGAGTAATGGGCACTGTCATGACCAGAGGCCCATATATGCACTGTAAGAAAAGTGTTTCCTCATTGTTGCTAGAGTAATGGGCTCTGTCATAACCAGAGGCCCATATATGCACTGTAAGAAAAGTGTTTCCTCATTGTTGCAAGAGCAATGGGCTCTGTCATAACCAGAGGCCCATATATGCACTGTAAGAAAAGTATTTCCTGTTGTATAAGATATGTCATCACCCTCTCTGCTCTGAGGGAATGGGAGGAGCAGCAGATCGGGTGCAGAGAATCAAAAGGTATATAAAGAGACATTTGCCATTACTTTGGCGCTGACTTCTTGAATTCTGAATTCATTTAGACAACCATTTGACTTCGGGTAATTTGCCACCTGACTCAAATCACTTGTAGATTCTAATTTGCTGGAACTTGGGCTCTTGCCGTTTAGCTACTGGACAGTAGTTTTGTCGTCAGAGTGCCTTTCGCCTGGCAGAATCAGGATGCAAAATATCTTAATTGATTGAGCTCCTCATCCCGGCTGGGTATTTCTCGCCACAGACACTGCGGTAGCTCAGCGGAGAACCTCTGATCTCTCCAGTCTAACTTGGATCTCTAAATTTAGTTAAACTACTAAAATTATCCATAGATTCTAATTTGCTGGAACTTGGGCTCTTGCCGTTTAGCTATTGGACAGTAGTTTTGTCGTCAGAGTGCCTTTCGCCTGGCAGAATCAGGATGCAAAATATCTTAATTGATTGAGCTCCTCATCCCGGCTAGGTATTTCTCGCCACAGACACTGCGGTAGCTCAGCGGAGAACCTCTGATCTCTCCAGTCTAACTTGAATCTCTAAATTTAGTAAACCACCGACTTCAAGACAACCTCTCAGCCAGTAGAGGGGAGTCGCTACCAACTAAATTCAAAAAGAACTCTGACCGATTGAAACTCTGCTCCTGATCTCGTGGGTCTCCTCGTCATCTCTCAAAGGTAATTAAATAACTATTACAAGTATTTTAATATAGAGATAAGTGTTATCATTGTACCAGGCATTTTATAGAGCATTAAGGCATTTGCATGTTTTTGATTAACGCTGTGTGTGACCGAGTAACAATTGTGTATTTTGAAGTGTGTTTGATTGTAAAAGACAAAAAACAGAGTGTTTTCAAAAATAAACGGTAGTCTTATTTTGTCTCGAGTAAACGGTTCTCTCAAAGACAGTTAACGGCACGGGAGATAACAACTCTGACACTCCCCGCTACCGGGACACTGGAAACGGAGATCAGTGCTCTATGACAGAATGAGTTACTATTAAAAGACAAAGAGGAAGGTGTGTCCAGTAGTGATTCATTTAATTGTCTTATCGATCTATCTAAGTTTTATTTTCCAAGCGATACATAGACGACGGGCAGAGTAGTGAGACTAAGTTGACTAAAGGTCTTCACACTTTAAACTAGATACATCACAGAGGGGAAACACTCAACCACAGGGAAATCATATAGAGACTGGTAGGACTAGTGCTTAATAATAACTCAAGGACCAATTAGTGGTGAAACAAAGAGTCTAGAGGATAAAGGTGGGGTTCACACATCCCAGCTAGAGCTAGACCGTTGAGAGTGACAAGGCAAAAGACCTCTCTACGCAGACAACGCTTCGATATAGAAAGAGAGGCAGGGCTACGCGAGCGGTCCTGGTTATACCGAGATAACCTGAAGTACCTATAGTGCCCTGTCCAATCCAGGGAACGGGACGCTAACCACCTCTAGCAACCCCGCTGCCGGCCAAGGGGCGGGGCTGAAGGTTTCGTATCGCGACAGGTGAGTTACTACATCTTGCAGACATGCAATAGAGTTGTGATGTCCCATAAAACAGTTGTGACAATTTAACTTACAGTTTAGAGAATGTTAAGATTTTCAAAAAAATTAGCCAAAGCGATTGAGAAACTGTAATATTGAAAAATATTTACCTAATGTTCTAATAATTGTTTAGGGACCCACCCCTAAGTCATTTTGCCTTTTGGTAGGCCGTCATTGTAAATAGAAATTTGTTCTTAACTTACTAGCCTAGTTAAATAAAGGTTAAATAAATCAAATAAAAAAACACCCCATACCTTGTCACAACACAACTGATTGGCTCAAACACATTAAGGAAATAAATTCCACAAATTAACTTAATTAACAAGGCACACATGTTAATTGAAATGCATTCCAGGTGACTACCTCATGAAGCTGGTTGAGAGAATGCCAAGAGTGTGCAAATCTGTCATCAAGGCAAAGGGTGGCTATTTTGAAGAATCTCAAATATAAAATAATTTGTTTAACACGTTTTTCGTTACTACATAATTCCATGTGTTATTTCATAGTTTTGATGTCTTCACTATTATTCTACAATGTAGCAAGCAGTAAGAATAAAGAAAAACCCTGGAATGAATGTGTCCAAACTTGACTGGTACTAATATTTATATACACACACACACACACACGAAGCAACGGTATGCCCCTTGTAGTGCAGTAGTAGCGTCGTTCGAGCATTGTCTATCTAATGATCTAACGACGCTACTACTGCACTACAAGAGGCATAACCTTACTTCGTAAATAAATGTCCCATATAAAACTCTGGAACCTGTGCTTGATGTCTTACCTTGGCCTTTTTGTTCTCGAATGATAAATTGTTCAATGCTGAACATCTTGTCCTTGGAATGGTAAGTTACAGTTGTCTGCTTACGATGTTCTGTCCAACGGACTTCTGACTTTCCCTTTGCTTTTATGGAAAGATTATCTATTTTGCAATCTTTTCCTAATTCCAACGTTATTCGCCCCGAAATGAAGTCGCCGCTGCTAAAGGTTTGGCCCATACCGTCGTAGGTTACGGAAATGTTCTTTATGGTAGCCAACATCTCAAGAGCGCACGGAGAAATAGTAAAGAAACTAAAACGTTCAACAGTTATGAAAGAAGGGAGCGAGTCTCTTTCACTATGTAGTCTAAACGATGGGCGTGGTATGAACCAGAATATTACAGTGAGACGTTGAATATGGCGATTCTCATTCAAACAGGGAAGAAGCCATTCACCAGCTTGTCAAGCATAATACTATCAAAATACGTTCGTTACTTATCAAAGAATGGAGTTTCGCTGATCAACTATCGTCATTCCTACCGTTACGGTCAGTATGTACTTCCAAAAAGCCTCATGTCTTCTCTAGTTTTGGTGGCCTTAACTTCATGTTGGTTTGCAATTAGAATATCGACAAAATTCCAGTGAAACCTGCCGATGAAAAGCAGTTTTCTTGTCATGGACCTTCATTTATAAGCATACTTTTTGTATATGGAATAATCGGGATATTTTGTATAAAAATACTTATTTGTTTTTAGAATATTGGTTCCGAAATAATATCCTATTGGTGAGTCAACTTGTGAATGCAGAGGGTCTTTTACTTGGTTATAAGGAATTCGTATCACTTTACAAGATCTCTCCCTGTAACATCTAAATATTTTGCAATTGTTTTAGATGGCATTCCCTTAGGTGTTGCTTTATTTTTCGACGAACCTTGTCATGCCTTATTTGAACGTTTTTATTGATAATACCTGTTGGGAAAATGTTTGGATGTTGCCACACACATACCTATTTGTTAAGAAAATTAAGGAAGTTTCCTTCAAAATTATTCATAAATATTATCCTGCCAACCACTATATGAAGAAGTGTTAGAAAAACTCAAACTGTACCTTTTGTAATGACCACCCATAAACTGTGTTGTATCTTTTTTTGGCATTGTACTAATGTAAGGAAAATGTGGCAAGACAGTAGATTTATCATTTTATACATTTATGAAGATCTTACACTATTGTGTAGAGACCTACTGCTTGGATTCTACCTACAATAGAAATAACTTTAAACTAGTTTATGTAATTCATTTCATTATTCTTTTGGCCAAATTTCATATTCACAAATGTAAATTTACAAACCAACACATTTTCTTACCTTTCAAAAAGAAATTGAACTATATTTTTTAGACATTTAAATACTCTAACAAAAACGCTGTTAGAATTATAAGTGTATGTATGCCCCTTAAGGTCCCTGTGTAATGTGATATTGTACCCCAAGCCCAATTGTCCTGTGTGTGTGTGTGTGTGTGTGTGTGTGTGTGTGTGTGTGTGTGTGTGTGTGTGTGTGTGTGTGTGTGTGTGTGTGTGTGTGTGTGTGCGCGTGTGTATATGTGTGCGTCTGTATTATACACTGCTCAAAAAAATAAAGGGAAAACTAAAATAACACATCCTAGATCTGAATGAATGAAATATTCTTATTAAATACTTTTTTCTTTATGTAGTTGAATGTGCTGACAACAAAATCACACAAATTATCAATGGAAATCAAATTTATCAACCCATGGAGGTCTGGATTTGGAGTCACACTCAAAATTAAAGTGGAAAACCACACTACAGGCTGATCCAACTTTGATGTAATGACCTGAGGCCCAGTAGTGTGTGTGGCCTCCACGTGCCTTTGACCTCCCTACAATGCCTGGGCATGCTCCTGATGAGGTGGCGGATGGTCTCCTGAGGGATCTCCTCCCAGACCTGGACTAAAGCATCCGCCAACTCCTGGACGGTCTGTGGTGCAACGTGGCGTTGGTGGATGGAGCGAGACATGATGTCCCAGATGTGCTCAATTGGATTCAGGTCTGGGGAACGGGCGGGCCAGTCCATAGCCTCAATGCCTTCCTCTTGCAGGAACTGCTGACACACTCCAGCCACATGAGGTCTAGCATTGTCTTGCATTAGGAGGAACCCAGGGCCAACCACACCAGCATATGGTCTCACAAGGGGTCTGAGGATCTCATCTCGGTACCTAATGGCAGTCAGGCTACCTCTGGCGAGCACATGGAGTGCTGTGCGGCCCCCCAAAGAAATGCCACCCCACACCATGACTGACCCACCGCCAAACCGGTCATGCTGGAGGATGTTGCAGGCAGCAGAACGTTCTCCACGGCGTCTCCAGACTGTCACGTCTGTCACATGTGTGCCACTGTCACATGTGCTCAGTGGCACAGGGCGCCAGTGGTGAATTTCCCAATCTTGGTGTTCTCTGGCAAATGCCAAACATCCTGCACGGTGTTGGGTTGTAAGCACAACCCCCACCTGAGGACGTCGGGCCCTCATACCACCCTCATGGAGTCTGTTTCTGACCGTTTGAGCAGACACATGCACATTTGTGGCCTGCTGGAGGTCATTTTGCAGGGCTCTGGCAGTGCTCCTCCTGCTCCTTCTTGCACAAAGGCGGAAGTAGCGGTCCTGCTGCTGGGTTGTTGCCCTCCTACAGCCTCCTCCACGTCTCCTGATGTACTGGCCTGTCTCCTGGTAGCGCCTCCATACTCTGGACACTACTCTGACAGACACAGCAAACCTTCTTGCCACATCTTGCATTGATGTGCCATCCTGGAAGAGCTGCACTACCTGAGCCACTTGTGTGGGTTGTAGACTCTGTCTCATGCTACCACTAGAGTGAATGCACCGCCAGAATTCAAAAGTGACCAAAACATCAGCCAGGAAGCATAGTAACTGAGAAGTGGTCTGTGGTCACCACCTGCAGAACCACTCCTTTATTGGGGGTGTCTTGCTAAATGCCTATAATTTCCACCTGTTGTCTATTCCATTTGCACAACAGCATGTGAAATTTATTGTCAATCCGTGTCGCTTCCTAAGTGGACAGTTTGATTTCACAGAAGTGTGATTGACTTGGAGTTATATTGTGTTGTTTAAGTGTTCCCTTTATTTTTTTGAGCACACACACACACACGTGTACATTATTGATTTGTTCTTAATAAAAAAAATACCCTACCGTCTAACACTACACCCACATACATACATACAAAAACACCACCCTTCTCCACTATTTAAACCTATTTAGTCCTACTTCATGCCAACAACCTGAAAGGATGGGACATCACCACTTAACACACCCTGTAACTCTTTTGATGTCAAGTCTCGCACACACAAATACTTCTCTGCAGCTGCCACCACAACCTCAATTTTCTGTGACTTTACATTCCATTCTTGCAGTACAGTTGATAACCATTGCTAAAAATGCAAAAAATCCAATCTTACTGAAACATATCACTTGTTGGCCTATCCCTCTGTACTGGTACATATCTACTACTTACACCACTCCTCTCAGGATCCCTCCCCCTTGACCCATCTTCCTCTACTTTCTTCACTGCCTCAGCATATGACAACGTCTGCACTACTCTAACCCTGGAAACCTCAAACCTCTCTCGCACGAGACATTTCTGATCCCCAGCCCCATGGGCACTCCATTTAACACTACTTTCCCCAAAGCTACACGTTCCTTTGTCTCATGCCCTTCTGCACACTTCTCCCACCTAGGAACCACCCTCCTACACACTGCTGCCACTTGCCCATAAGCTTGACACCTGTAACATCTTAATGTATTTGGCACAAAAACTCATACAGGATAACTTCTATATCCTAACATCACTTTGTCGGGAAAATACTTAAAATTAAAACAACAGACAATGACTCTTTCTCCACTCACACCACCCTGTCTGTGTTGCACCAAACGACGAGCATCACAAACACGGGATCTTCCCCTTCAGTTGGTCAGCTTTCACATTTACCGCTACCCGAGTAATCACTGCTTTCATTGGCACCCTTTTCTTGAGAGCAAAACAATTCACATCTCGACCCCATTTGTTTAACGCAGAGCGCCTGCTCCCTCTGACCATTAGAAACACAAACAATTATCACAAGACCACTTCTGGTTACCCTCACCGATTCCACAGCACCCAACTCTGTTTTTACCCACCCTGAAACCACAAATGGATCAGCCAAAAGGCAAGGGTCCACTTTTTCCAAACACTTCACTACTACTGTCACACTCATCTTTATCCTGACACTCGGTGCAAGCCTCAGGCTCCGAGAACTTCACCACACCTACCACCTCTGATACTTCGCCCTCATTCACTTAGATTTATCCTACTGTCTTCAGCTCACTCTGCTTACACTTCCTACCATTCTTCTTTAACAAATCTCCCCTTTTCCTGCCATTTTTAACCAACTGAAGCTCACCTTCTTCCTCCCGCTCTCTCTTAGACCGCCACTGCCAATCTTTTTCTCCCTCCATTCCTCCTCCATATTCCAAGTATAAGTCTCCTTATGATTATGATAATACTGCACTTCTTCCACCATACAGTACCAGTCAAAAGGTTGGTCACACCTACCCATTCAAGGTTTTTTTTTTTTTTTTTTTTTTTTTTTTTTACTATTTTCTACATTGTATAATAGTGACATTAAAAGTATGAAAAAACATATGGAATCATGTAGTAACCAAAAAAAGTGTTAAATCAAAATATATTTATTTTGATTTGGGCTGCAATTTCTGAGGCTGATAACTCTAATGAACTTACCCTCTGCAGCAGATATAACTCTAGGTCTACCTTTCCTGTGAAGGTCCTCATGAGAGCCAGTTTCATCATAGCGCTTGATGGTTTTTGTGACTGCTCTTGAAGAAACTTTAAATGTTCTTGACCTTTTCTGGATTGACTGAGCTTCAAGTGTTAACGTATGATGGACTGTAGTTTCTCTTTGCTTATTTGAGCTGTTCTTGCCATTCTATGGACGTATAAGGGCTATCTTTTGTAAATGGGTGGTACACAACTGATTGGCTCAAACGCATTAATAAGGAAAGAAATTCCACAAATGAACTTTTAGCAAGGCACACCTGTTAATTGAAATGCATTCCAGGTGACTACCTCATGAAGCTGGTTGAGAGAATGTCAAAAGTGTGGCTACTTTAAAGAATCTCAAATGTATTTTGATTTGTTAAGCACTTCTTTGGTTACTACATGATTCCATAGGTGTTATTTCATAGTTTTGATGTATTCTCTATTATTCTACATAGTAAATAAAGAAAACCCATGGAATGAGTAGGTGTGTCCAAATGTTTCACTGGTACTGTACATCTTGTTCTTGACTTGTCAAGGGACGCCATTTGACTGTCAATCTCTGTACGATCAGCACAAACTCCTTGGGACATAGCGCTCGACAGTGCATCCCACTTGTAAATCCTTCTTGAAGTGCAAGCGCTCACCAAGAGTTTATAGGTGCATGCTGCCGCCTACTGTATTGGCTGTGTATCAGCCTACTATTCTCTAGTATGAATTCATTACGCTTTGTGAAAAATTTCCAGACCAACAAACCCTGCACCCATTATGTAAAACCTCACCAATATTCCACTACTTGGGCCCCATCTGATGCTGCTCCAGGCCAGCAGCCTGGGAGAACGGGACACAATAGTCTACAATAAATACTTGAACATCCAAGTACTCTGCAGCTGCCAACACAACAGCTATCCTCTGTGATACATTTTTTTTTGCCCGCACTACAGAGGGATACATATGTCCTCTAATACAGGACTAGTAAAGGTCCAGTGCACAACTTTTGGGTGAATAAAATACCATTTCAGGGGGTGCTGCAGCACCTTGAGCACCCGTATTTCCCACAGCTATGTTTACACACACACACACACACACACACACGTAACTTTTTCCACCGATACAACACACTATTTTGTCTCATGTCCTCCTGCACACTTCTCACATCTTTGAATCTCCCTTTTGCGCACTTCAGCCACATGACCATAAGCTTGACATCTAAAACACTGTAATGGATTTGGGACAAAAGCTCTCAGGATCCATTCTCCAAAGATCTCACTCCCACCTCACCAGAATCATCTTTGTAATCATCTGGACAAGGCTCAAAAACTTGGCGGTCTACACTGCACCTGCCACTGCAGTTAATTCCTCCTCACTCAACACACTTGTACTGTACCTCTTCCAAAATTTCTGTGTGATCTACTCCTCCATATTCACTCAAAACATGTTCCACTTTTCTCCTTTTTTATCCCGGTCCACCATCTTCTCCTTCAGTACTATCCAGGACCCTTGGGATGTCACTACCCTAAACTTAACCCATACCGTTACCTTAACCATTTTACATTTCAACTGCAATGGGTTAGGGTTGTCCCAAGGGTCCCAGATAGCATGGACCAATACAAAAATCAGAGGGAATTAATAACTAAATGTAGAAAAGTGTTAACTGATTAGCCATGATGTTTTTGTTTCTTCTCCACCCTGACCCCTAAGGGGCTCTGTGCAATCATGTTTTATTCTGTCAAGATGTAAAACTCTATCTGCTACCCTTTGAAAAGAGAAAAACACCTGATACTATACTGAATAAAATATAAATGCAGAATGTAAAGTGTCGGTCCCATGTTTCATGCGCTGAAATAAAAGATCCCAGAAATGTTCCATACGCACAAAAAGCTTATTTCTCTGATTTTGTTCACATCCCTGTTCGTGAGCATTTCTCCTTTTCCAAGATAATCTATCCACTTGACAGGTGTGGCATAAGACACTGATTAAATAGCATGATCATTACACAGGTGCAACTTGTGCTTGGGACAATAAAAGGCCACACTAAAATGTGCAGTTTTGTCACAACACAATGCCACAGATGTCTCAAGTTTTGAGGGAGTGTGCAATTGGCATGCTGGCTGCAGGAATATCTACCAGGCTGTGGCCAGAAAATGTAATGTTCATTTCTCTACCATAAGCCGCCTTCAACGTAATTTTTGATAATTTAGCAGTATGTCCAACCAGCCTCACAACCGCAGACCTGTGTAACCAAGCCAGCCCAGGACCTACACATTTGGCTTCTTCACCTCAGCTGATGAAACTGAGAACAATTTATGTAATAAAGCCTTTTTGTGGGGGGTGGGGGGGGATTATTCTGATTGGCTGGGCCTGGCTCCCCAGTGGGTGAGCTTATGCCCTCCCAGTCCTACCATGGCTGTGTCCCTGCCCAGTCATATGAAATAGATTAGGGCCAAATGTTTTGGTTCAAATTGACTGATTTCCATTTATGAACTGTAACTCAGTAAAATCGTTTAAATTGTTGCATTTATATTTTATACGATTACACAACTCTAGTCTCTGAATTACCATAATTTAATCTGTATCACAATAAAATAGGAAGGAATGCGTCAGTTAATGTGGTAAAGGTAGTGAATTGTCAGGAGTTTCATTTAAGCCTGTTAGGTTACTCTCAGTCCGAGCCAAATACTTGTTTGAGAAATATTTAGTTAAAAAGCTATTTTTGCCCATTTTATTGGAAATATATTACAGTAGGGTACGTCATTGTTACGCAGAAGTTATTTGATATAAAAACGGCTTCATTGGGCATATAAATAGTTTCACAAATGAAAGTGCACATTGTTGTACTTCCGAGTCAAATTTACCCGGAAAAAGAAAAAGGTAAATGTTTCCCCCCTTTTAAGTATAAAGGCTTTATTTAATCGAGACAATCATGGCATTCGATTTAAAAGTTTAAAATATATATATTTTTTAAATCAATGCCCGAAATTGAAGAATTCACTTCCGGGACAAACACCCTTTAGTAAAGACCTGTGATTGCGCGTTGCTGAATTAGCTATAACATACATTTTAATCACTGAATACAAACATCTAGATAAGATACAGGTAAAGTTAACGCTTATGTTTTGTTACAGGTCATCTTTACGTGTTGTGAGCCAAGCAAGCTAAGGCGACCTAAATACTAGTGTAAACAACCGTTTAACAGTACTGTTAGCTAACGTTACCAAAGCTATTTTGATTTAGTTAATAACTACAGTAACTAGATGTGGTAAGGCTATTGGTAGCTCTACTTAGTAACGTTAGTTAGGTTGATGACAAGCTATCTTGCTAGCCAAGTCAGTTTGCTAGCTGGTAACCCAAACAACGAGATCTAAGCCAAAGAATCTATAACTTAGGTTTCTCCTTTTATCTGTGTCTAAGCTAACTAAGACTGGGCGGAATTCATTTTCAGTGATTACCTTCGCCCACGACTGGTTAGTGTGAACTATAATACCGACGCTGTATTCTAACGTTTAGAAACTTCAATAAAGAGCTTTCGTAACATATGGCTGTATCTTTCTGCGAGAAATAATCCTTCAAATAAAACACTGTTGCAGTTTGGTACAGAACCATATCTATGGGTGCCTCCATCTGAGCTAACGAAACTACACTTCCCGAGTTATGCTTACACAGGTGTTTGGGGCACCCTAGATAGCTAATTTGCACAGGTAGTCTTTTAACAAGCGACGTAACACTAACCCTGCAAAAAGTGTAGTTCTTAACTTTTATTTCTCGCAGATATGAAAGGTATGTTCCAAAAACGTATTGCAAACGATGCGTGTTAATGTTCTGCCCCTGAACAAGGTAGTTAACCCACTGTTCCTTTGCCGTCATTGTAAATAGAAATTTGTTCTTAACTGACTTGCCTAGTTAAATAATGTTTTGACTGTGGTCTGGGCTTTTAAGTACCCCAATCAGAAGGTAGTCAATATGCATTAAAGCAGTTTGTGTCTATGAATGGGGTATGTACAGTCCCTTCGAAAACTATTCAGTCCCCTTTACTTTTTCCACATTGTTACAGCCTTATTATAAAATTGATTAAATTGTTTTTACCGCCATCTACACATCCCATGCATGACAAAGCAAAAACAGGTTTATACATTTCTGCAAACTGAAATATCACATTTACATAAGTGTTCAAACCCTTTACTCAGTACTTTGAAGCACCTTTGGCAGCAATTACAGCATCAAGTCTTCTTGGGTATGACGCTACAAGCTTGGCACACCTGTATTTGGGGAGTTTCTTCCATTCTTCTCTGCAGATCCTCTCGAGCATTGGCAGGTTGGATGGGAGCGTTGCTGCACAGCTATTTTTCAGGTCTCTCCAGAGATGTTCGTTCAAGTGCGGCAGGGTAGCCTAGTGGTTAGAGCGTAACCGAAAGGTTGCAAGTTCGAATCCCCGAGCTGACAAGGTACAAATCTGTCTTTCTGCCCCTGAACAGGCAGTTAACCCACTGTTCCTAGGCCGTCATTGAAAATAAGAATTTGTTCTTAACTGACTTGCCTAGTAAAATAAAGGTAAAATAAAAAGTTTGGGCTCTTGCTGGGCCACAAGGACATTCAGAGACTTGTCCCAAAGACACTCCTGCATTGTGTTTGGCTTTGTGCTTAGGGTTGTTGTCCTGTTGGAAGGTGAACCTTCACCCTAGTCTTAAAGTCCAGAGCAGGTTTTCAGGAAGGATCGCTGTACTTTTGCTCTGTTCACCTTTTCCTCAATCCTGACTAGTCTCCCAGTCCCTACTGCTGAAAAACATCCCCACAGCATGATGCTGCCACCACGCTTCACCTTAGGGATGGTGCTAGGTTTCCTCCAGACATGACGCTTGCCATTCAGGCCAAAGTGTTAGATCTTGGTTATCAGACCAGATAATCTTGTTTCTCATGGTCAGTCTTTAGGTGCCTTTTGGCAAACTCCAAGCGGGCTGTCATGTGCCTTTTTACTGAGTGGTTTAAATCTGGCCATTCTACCATAAAAGCCTGATTGGTGGATTGCTGCAGAGATTGTTCTATCGCCAGAGGAACTCTAGAGCTCGGTCACTGACAATCGGTGCTTGACCAAGGCCCTTCTCCCCGATTGCTCAGTTTGGCTGGGCAGCCAGCTCTAGGAAGAGTCTTGGTGGTTCCAAACTTCTTCCATTTAAGAATGATGGAGGCTACTTTGTTCTTTGGGATATTCAATGCTGCAGAACTGTTTAGATACCCTTCCCGAGATCTGTGCCTCAACGCAAACAACGGCCAATTCCTTCAACCTCATGGCTTGGTTTTTGCTCTGACATGCACTGTCAACTGTGAGACCTTAAATTAATATGTGTGTTCCTTTCCAAATCAAGTCCAATCAATTGAATTTACTACAGGTGGACTCCAATCAAGATGTAGAAACATCTCAAGAATGATCAATGGAAACAGGATGCACCTGAACTCAATTTCAAATCTCGTAGCAAAAGTTCTGACTATTTATGTAAATAAGTTATTTCAGGTCTTTATCTTTTTTTAACAGAAAACTGTTTTCAGCTTTGTCTTTATGCGGTATTATGTGTAGATTGCAGAGGATTTATATTTATTTAATCAATTTTAGAATAAGGCTGTAATGTAACAACATTTGGAAAAAGTGTGAATACTTTCTGAAAGCACTGTATGTCTGGGCTAACTGGCTAATTTTACTCCACTCCTGTTGCTATTAATTTTAACCCAATTGCTTTATTTTGGTGACAACTTTGACTGGTATCTTAATTGACTTCTCACTGACTTGGATTTATAGATACAATGTCAAACAAAGAAGTTAAATCAGCTCTAAAAAATGCCAGAGATGCCATAAAGAACAAGGAATTTAAAGAGGCTCTAAAACACTGCAAGGTAAGTCCTTGCCCTTTTCTCTATGTTCTTTCTACACACACCAATAGTGTGAGGGGAAACTGGGTGTGTTGTAGGATTTTCTGTTTTGAAAAAGGTATTCTGTCTCAAATCAAACCAAATTCCCCCACCAGGCTGCCCTGAAACTAGAGAAGAACAATTACAATGCCTGGGTGTTCATTGGTGTGGCCGCGAGCGAGCTGGAGCAACCAGACCAGGCCCAGACAGCCTACAGGAAGGCTCTGGAGCTGGAGCCAGAGCAGCTGCTGGCCTGGCAGGTACTGGAGATACATCACACCTAGATCAACTGAACTAATACAGGCCCTCGCTAGACATAGGCTTCTGTATTGGATAAACCATAAATTATCGACATTGACCATACACAATCACTTATAGCTGGCGTTTCACTGGTATCGTTCATTATGATAAGTAACCTATACCAGAGAAATGTGACGTTTGAAGTGAAATACATTTACTAATATGGGTGATTGTTAATGAAATTAATGGTAGTAGTTTAAAACCTGATAAATGTCATCTACGTAATCCCAAAAAGTAATTATTTTTCATGAGAGGGTCACTAACTAGTGAGAGGGTCAATAACATAAACAGTAACTAGTAATGCTGCATACTCAGGTTGAATCTCATCTTTCTGGTAAAAATAGTTGCTGAGGTGTAGTCACTTTTGAGAAAACAAGCTCAACAACACGGTACAAATATTACATATTTTATGATGCATTTCTTATCCAACAAAACTATATGAATAAGGCTTGAAATTACTTATGCTTTCTAAATATACTATACTCAAATTATAAAACTACTAACTATAAGAATTCACCTTCCTTATAACTGTAAAATACATATATGTTTAGTGTTAGAATATGTGCATATTTTCTGAAGGTCTCTCTTGATCAAAACGCCTGCCCCCATCTCTGTGAACTTCTCACAGGGCTCTAGGAAGTGCTTCCTGAACTCTTTAGGAGCTCGCCTTTCATCACATATTACTTTTGTCAGTCTGCCAGTGTTTTTTTTGTTTAAAATCTATCAATTATTTTAGATTACTGGATATAAATTGATTTCTGAATGTGCTACAGCCACAAAAAAAACAATAGCTCCTGCTGTGCTACGATGTAAGGATTCCAGGCATATGTTAGTGGCTGTGCTGTAGGGTTCATCTAGGAGTTGATGGAAAGTCGGAAGAGAAAATGAAATGGTAAGAGGGACATCCCAGCTTCATGTGGTGTCTGATTTCACATCCTGCTTGACACAGGCAAAAGAGACATACTCCTGTGTCTGTGAGAATCAGGGCTACCACTCAATACAAGCCATTTCGATCTATGGTGTCCTACAAGCAAAAATGTCGGTCGGAACTGGTACCAGAACCACGCAGGTCCCCTAAACAAGGGACTTTACATCTAAGAGGATTTAAAGGATAATAAAAAAGAGACTATGGTGCACATTAATGTTATAAATGTATCGTTCTTTTTATCATTATCGCATCAATTCAGGCAATCTCTCGTCACAGATTTTTATTCCATATCGCCCAGCTCTACCCAAAAGTCACATTATCTACACATTATACAGTGAGAGAGAGAACGTATTTGATCCCCTGATGATTTTGTACATTTTCCCACTGACAAAGAAATTATCCGTATATAATTTTAATGGTAGGTTTATTTGAACAGTGAGAAACAGAATAACAACAAAAGAATCCAGAAAAATGCATGTCAAAATTTTATAAATTGATTTGCATTTTAATGAGGGAAATAAGTATTTGAGCCCTCTGCAAAACATGACTTAGTACTTGGTGGCAAAACCCTTTTTGGCAGTCACAGAGGTCAGATGTTTCTTGTAGTTGGCCACCAGGTTTGCACACATCTCAGGAGGGTTTTTGTCCCACTCCTCTTTGCAGAGCCTGGCTAGGCCACTCCAGGAGGTTCTCACCCAAGATTTGATGGTACATGGCCCCGTCCATTGTCCCTTTGATGCGGTGAAGTTGCCCTGTCCCCTTAGCAGAATGTTTCCACCTCCATGTTTGATGGTGGGGATGGTGTTCTTGTGGTCATATGCAGTATTCCTCCTCCTCCAAACACAGTGAGTTGAGTTGATGCCAAAGAGCTCCATTTTGGTCTCATCTGACCCCAACACTTTCACCCAGTTGTCCTCTGAACCATTCAGCTATTCCTTGGCAAACTTCAGACGGGGATGTATATGTGCTTTCTTGAGCAGGGGGGTCCTTGCGGGCGCTGCAGGATTTCAAACCTTCATTGATGTGTTACCAATTGTTATCTTGGTGACTATGGTCCCAGGTGCCTTGAGATCATTGACAAGATCCTCCCATGTAGTTCTGGGCTGATTCCTCACCGTTCTCATGATCATTACAATTCCACGAGGTGAGATCTTGCATGGAGCCCCAGGCCGAGGGAGATTGACAGTTCTTTTGTGTTTCTTCCATTTGCGAATAATCGCACCGACTCTTGTCACCTTCTCACCAAGCTGCTTGGCGATGGTCTTGTGTAGGTCTACAATCTTGTCCCTAACATCCTTAAAGAGCTCTTTGTTCCTGGCCATGGTGGAGAGTTTGGAATCTGATTGATTGCTTCTGTGGACAGGTGTCTTTTTATACAGGCAATAAACTGAGATTAGGAGCACTCCCTTTAAGTGTGCTCCTAATCTCAGCTAGTTACCTGTATAAAAGACACCTGGGAGCCAGAAATGTTTCTGCTTGAGAGGGAGTCAAATACTTATTTCCCTCATTAAAATGCAAATCAATTTATAACATTTTTGACATGTGTTTTTTTGTTTTGTTATTCTGTCTCTCACTGTTCAAATAAACCTACCATTAAAATGATAGACTGATAATTTCTTTGTCAGTGGGCAAACGTACAAAATCTTACACAGATTATTCCAGAGCAGTGTTATGGGGCATATCACTATGTCAACATAGTGCTGACTAGAATGTGATCCGTTATTGTTGCTGTTTTAGGGATTAGCAAACCTGTATGAGAAAAGTGACCAGACGGATTTCAAAGCGGAACTACCCAAAGTCTACCAGAAACTCATTGAGCTTTATGAAAGGTAAGCCATGAAAATGTTCATACCTCTTCTACATCAATAATTCCCCCCCCTGTGATTAGCTCTTGGAATATTGTGTTTAACTGTGTTTTGTTCTGCATACACAGTTCAGACAAAACAAAATGTTATGAGGCGATCAGAAAACTGGCAGACATCTTCCATATGGAGAAGGACTATTTTCAGGTCTGTAACAATAGTAGTTGCCCTTTAAATGAAAGAGGATATATGTTAATTGTTGTGGCACAGGGTGGACATATGCATGTGTGTGTTTAGGTGGCCAGGGTGTGGCGAAGGCTGATTCAGCTGAAGGAAGGAGAAGGTGCTAACAAGGCAGAGCTGCTGCAGCTATGGCAACAGATGACCTGCCTTCTCTCAGACAGCATGGAGGATCACGACAATGAGACTCAGCAGCACGTAAGAACAAATCTAATATACTCAAATAATCCCCTTAACTTCTCTAGGGTAGGGGGCAGCATTTGGAATTTTGGATGAAAAGCGTGCCCAAATTAAACTGCCTTCTACTCAGGCCCAGAAGATAGGATATGCATATACTTAGTATATTTGGATAGAAAACACTCTAAAGTTTCCAAAACTGTTAAAATAATGTATGTGAGTATAACAGAACTGATTTGGCAGGTGAAAACCTGAGAAAAATCCATTCAGAATGTAGGATTTTTTTTTTTTTTTTTCAATGCCATTACCGTATCCATTGACTGAGGACTCAAATTGCAGTTCCTATGCCTTCCATTAGATGTCAACAGTCTTTAGAAATGGTTTCAGTATTGAATTCTGAAAAAATGAGGGAGTAAGAGCAGTTTGAATGAGTGGACCCTGCCGTGTCACCAAGCTTTTTCATGCGCAATCCCGAGAGAGTGCCTTTCTTGTTTACCTTTTATATTGACAACGTTATTCTCCGGTTGAAATATTATCGATTATTTAGGCTAAAAACAACCTGAGGATAGAATATAAACATCGTTTGACATGTTTCTATGAACTTTACGGATACAATTTGGATTTTTGTCTGCCTGTTGTGACTGCATTTGAGCCTGTGGATTACTGAAGAAAACGGGCGAACAAAACTGAGGTTTTTGGATATAAAGAGAGACTTTATCGAACAAAAGGAACATTTATTGAATAAATGAATGTCTTCTGAGTGCAACCATATGAAGATCATCAAAGGTAAGTGATTAATTTTATCTCTATTTCTGACTTGTGTAACTCTTCTACTTGGCTGGTTACTGTTTGTAATGATTTGTCTGCTGGGCTGTTCTCTCAAATAATTGTAAGGTATGCTTTCGCCGTAAAGCATTTTTGAAATCTGACACCGTGGTTGGATTCACAAGAAGTTCATCTTTAAACCTATGTAAAATAGTTGTATCTTTTCTGTATTTCAATTTGGCGCTCTGCAATCTCACTGGATGTTGGCCAGGTGTGACGCTAGCGTCCCACATACCCTAGAGAGGTTTTAATAAGCATTGTCTGGGTCATTCCACCTCTAAAAGCAAAAGGAAAGAGGATTTCAACACCCACCATCTGATTGTTTCTGTAGTTATGGCCTATTTATTGCCTTACCTCCCTTATCCTACCTCATTTGTACACACTGTATGTAGACTATTTCTATTGTATTATTGACTGCATGTTTGTTTAGTCCATGTATAACTGTGTTGTTTGTGTTGCACTGCTTTGCTTTATCTTGGCCAGGTCGCAGTTGTAAATGAGAACTTGTTCTCAACTAGCCTACCTGGTTAAATACAAATACAATTAAAGTTACAATCAGGTAAGATTGACGTTCCTGAAACATCGTTTGGTTGAATTGTAATTTTATCTGGATAAATTAAGCTAATTGGTTGCACACAAATTGGCTATTTAAATGTATAGGATTCAGATAATATTCAATAAATATAGTACCCTACATCTGATTTGGACCAAACCTTTTCCATCCAAATCTGTTTTTTATAAAACTACCCACAGATCCTTCACACCCCATGCCAATCCCAATCCAACAACTAGTAAACAGTATCAGTTCTCTATGTTTGACAAGTAGTATTGTGACGGCCCTGAATTTTTCTGAACCGTCTCAGTGCAGCTCCTTCCAATAGGGCGCTTTCCCTTTAATTCCCAATTAAATAGCCAGCATCAGCTGCACGAAAGTGGGGTTGTGATGGAGACGTGCATGAGGATGTGTTCAACCCTCAGTTCCGAAGCTTCTCTATTCCGTTTGTTTTGTTGCCGTTAAACGTGTGTTTTGTAGCCTAAGAGAGTTTACCCAGGATCGGATCCACTCTTCGCGTCCCTGGAATACACCTCTCCGTTCTTCGTGGCCTTTCTCCGCTGGAGATCTATTGGCGGATTGGATTGTCTGACTGACCGACTGACTACCACATTTTTGTATACGGTATTTCATTTGTTTGGATGTGATGTATACTGTGATTTGTGTAGTTAGTGGTAGTTGAGGACTTAATTAAGAGTTGATCCGCTTTAAGGTTCTGTGGTAAAGTAATTGTTATATTGATTGTATGTTTAATACTGGGTTTACGCTACACGGAATGAACGGACAAACATCGCGTGACAAAAGTCACTTGAGTTCACTGAACTCCTTTACCGGGCAGGACTCTTTTAGGCCCGAGGTACAGGACATTTCTGGAGGAACCAGAACTCATTGTGATATTATTATATGTGTGTGTGTAATCATTGTTGTTGCTAATACAACCCACGCAACAGAATATAGTTGTTTTTGAAGTTCTTTCCAATGTTTTAAGGGTTTATGAAAAGTTTATTTCCATCCTGACTTTTACATAAGTCCTTTGTATTGGTGTAGACTTGACGGACCAGATGGGACTCATTCCCACCCAAACTAAAAGGAGAAACCAATGTTTTCTCTGGTAGGCACAACCTACCTGGCACCCCTATAAATAATAACCTCAAGTCAAAACCGTTACATAAAAAATGGCACCCCAGATGGGACAGCTCAACATTGAGAACTAACCAAAGCAAATATTTTGTGTGGAATTAAAACAATGGATTCACCCCAAGATAACGTGCTCATCCATGTCATACCTGTCAATGGGAATACACAGGGCCATTCTGACCATCAAGCTGACAATACAAATCATAATGTGAATGGAGATAATGGAGTTGATTTGGGCCAGAGCCCTGGGAATCTGAATGCTCGGCCTGAGCCACAGGCCACAGGAGGTCTAACCAGTTACTCACTTATTGACATGGATCTGTGTGGAAGTACTGAGCTAGTCCTCCCTCTGACACCCAACCTTCCTCCATTGTCTGGTTTATCTCCAGAGGTTGTAGTCTTACAACTTCAAGGTGACATCCTTGATATTCGTCGGACTCAACAACATCTCCAAACTCTTATCCACCATAAATTCAAATGTCTGAGGGAAGAGCAACAACAGAGTGCCATGGAATTCAGAAACTCACTGAGCACTCTAACCCACACGCTGACAGAGCTCAGTGAGAGTGGAAGACGGAAATGACTGGTGCCATGGACAGGCAGTTTGACTACCAACGAAACCAACTCACTGCCACTCTCCAATGGCGCCTGCAACATCACCACACTGAGGTCCTCAAGGACGTTAATTCTGTTTTTCTCCCATGGTTAACACTGTAGACCACTTGCAGACAGAGCTCTCTAATTGTGTTAAAATGTTGGATGACGTGTCTGTGGACATGGCCTCCATTAGGCACAACTCCTTACACAGAGTTTCCCTGGTGTCCACTTCAGTTCAGACCACTGAGGGCCAAGCTGGCACCTCTGAACAGCCAAGACCAGGCCATGCTGCAGCCACCCCTTGCAGGATGCAATCCACCATGCATCCTGGTGTTCATTTTCATTGTCCGATAACGCCCTCCCCCTCTACTTCCTCAATCCCTCCTAGCTCGTTTGTTCATGGTGATTTGAGTAGACGTCATGTGGGGGCGATGCCCATTAAATTGCAATTTCCCACCTTTGGGAAAAAAGATGACAGTCCTGATCCGCTAATGTATCTAGAAAGATGTCGTGACTTTCTTGCCCTCAATCCCCTGGCTGACGAAGAACTCCTTGCCACATTGAGGAATGTGTTGCATGGGACAGCTCGAGACTGGTGGGATGTGGCACGTCTCACCACTACCTCCTGGGCTGACTTTGAGGCCAAGTTTTCCTCTGCATTTCTATCTGAGGACTACACAGATGAATTGGCAGACAGAGTCAGAAATCGAGTACAAGGAGAGAAAGAGAGTATCCGTGACTTTGCATACGGTTACCACTCCCTGTGCAGAAGGTGGAAACCTGGCATTGAGGATGAAGAGGTCATTAAATTGATCTTGAAGAACATCAACCCACTACTAGCCAGTCAACTCCGAGAACGAGTCACCACTGTCGATGGACTGGTTCGCTTGGGACAGCAGTTTGAGAAGGACAGAGAATGCCAACAGCAATATGACCAGAGAAAGAAACAGACACCCAAACAGTTACCCAAGACAGACCATCAACAACAGCCAGAGTCTCCAGCCAAGACCCCTCTCGTGTTTTGTTGGAGATGTAGCCAAAAGGGACATTCTTCAGCTACATGTCCAAGACCGTATCAAGTAAACCCTTCCAGAAACCACAAATCACAACAGGCCAACACACCTAACTCTCTTCGCAGCA